>NW_025335627.1:8387027-8432934 GCF_004798865.1 Varanus komodoensis
CCACCCCCAGACCAGTACGGCAAGTTTAGCACACACTGGAATACATACCATGGAAAAAGCACAACATATATAAACATGGCATATTATATAAGTGGTGATATAATCAGTCTGAAGAAAATGGGCTGGGTTTCCATGACACAACAAGCCACTTGTGCATTTATTTCAAGTTTTTTTAGTTTAGTTTGGTTTTTTTCATGGTTGGCCTATTGTGTCATCCAAACCCCATCACGGTATTTGACCATGGTAGATATTTATTTATTTAGAAAATTTCTATGCCACCCCATTCGCCAAAGCCTTGGGGTGGCTCACAACATAAATAACTTCAATTAAAATAATATAAATTAACAGTATGAAATAAGTCGCCCTGGCCAAAGAATAAAATAAATCAACACTATTAACAGTTAAAATGAAATTTGAATAAAAAGGTCTTCGCCTGGCGCCGAAAAACAAATAACGACGGCGCCAGGCGGACCTCTCTGGGGAGCGCATTCCAAGATATGGCTTGTTGTGGTACCCAAACCCCCAAAATGCCCCTCCCACCCACACACAAGAGGCTTCCCAGTGCACATGGGGGGGGTGAAGGAGGAATCAGTGAGTGGTGCGGCTCCTCTCCCAGTGTGGCACAGCTGAACCCCCACTCCTGCCCAAAATCCCTTCAGGGCAGGAGGCAGGTAGTGAGGATGCTTCTGACAACTGCCCACAAGGGCAGCCATCAGTGGCTTTCTCTGGCTAGGCACTTAGCAAGAGCGGCAGCGGGCTGCTCCTGCCAAGCCATTCTCAGGCTCTGCACTTGGTTCCATGATTCTCAGTGTTCCAGGTTCAGATGACACAGCAAGCCATTGTGGTGCAGGCACCAGCCTGTTGTTTCTGTCCATGGTTTCTAAAATCCAAACAATCCACACTGAAATACCACAACGGGCTTCAGAGAACAGGACAGACCACCAGTGGGCAAAACCAGCAGAGCTTGTGTTGTACGAACTCGCCCAGTGTGAGGAAGGAGGTTTGGATAAGCATCATGAGGCGTGCCAGTGAATCAGGCGTGACAAACCAGTATAAAATGTCTACTCTCCTAGTCCCCGTGCCAAGTTATGACTTCAGTGAGTGATGCATGGGTTTTAAATGATTACCTGACCCCGTGGCTGTTCAACTCTGGGTCTGAGTTCACAAAGGATGTAAGACGTGCCTCAATGCACAGTTAACATTTTTGCTTTCTGGTCCCCAGCATGCTTGGTTGGGACTGGAACCCCTCGATTCCAAATGGCACCAAGTTCCTTGTAAATCCTTTTAGGATTGCAGCCAACTTTACACTGATTTCAGTGGGACTGCTGGGCAAATCGCTTTCTCTAGAACGCACCCCATATTTTATTTCAAATAACTATATAATCTAAGGAACTTCCTTTTATTGAAAATGCAGTGCAGTTACTGCCCCAGGAGATGAGTAGACCTCACAGGTAAAAATTGACACATGGAAATGACATTATGGGGCTCTCTTTGGCAGTTCTGTACCAAACGGCACCTGAATTTGATGTGAGCAAATTGATTTTCTGCGTGCTTTCTAGGCTGTGTACAACAAGCAATCTCAAGTTCACATTTTCATAAGTTGCTATAGTGCAGCATAAATCCCAATTTGACAAATCTGTAGTGCACAGTTATCTCTCCCCCCCACCCACCCCGCCACCCCTTTTGGCCTCCTTTGTGAGATCAGTTAATGAGAATAAACGGCTCTAATTTGTGCCTGTACATTCCACTGCCATTGTTCTCTCCATAACAAAGGAAGAACAAAAGAAATGAAAGAAACAGAAATGGCAATGCATAAATTTGAACGCGCTTCGGAGAGAGATTATTTCACCGACAATGCAGGAAAATGTTCAAATAGAGATTGTGATAATTATACACGAGTCAGGAATGGAGACAAAAGCCGCGTTTTCTCCTCTTGGCAACCGGAGTAAATTTGAGAGATGCAGTTTGGGTGCGAAACATGTAAATATTCCGTTTGCATAGGTGTGCTGTTGGTGCAGGAATGTAAGATTCACCTCTGCCTTCTCTGCAGGATGCAGCTCTCTCCAGCTCACAGAGTTTCTTGTAGTGTTCTGCCCCTCTGCTAGGAGAGCGGATTCACTTGGGCCGCAGATACATCACTGCACAAGCACTGGCGAAGACGGCCTCTGATTTCTCACAGCCGATTCGCCATTACTGTTGAGTCAAGGGGACATGGGAACTGGCTGTCCGCGGAGCTCTGTGTAGGCTGGTTGATGCACACTTGCTGTTGCCCAAGGGGTGGGTACTGCATGGCTTGCAGACTGCATGAGGCCCCTACCCATTGGTGCAGCCCCCACCTTCCCTGCTGCCCACCCGAACTATTAGGAATTTTTGCTTGCTTGCATTACAAATTTAGCACAGCTAGAATGTGTAGAAGGCCTCGTATAGCTTGCAGACAAGCTAAGCGAAAGGCCTTTTAGTGCTTCTGGGTATGAAGCAGCAGTTTGTTATTAATCTGGGGGAGACAAGCGGGGACAAAAATGCTTCCCACCAGACCTGCTCCCCCTGCCTTGTACTAAATGCATTGGCAGGACTGAAAACAGAGGGTTGGAAAGAACTAATTGCACATCAAGGATGATTTTCCCTGCCATGTTATGCCATGCGGCATGGCCCCCGCCCTGTCACTGGGGCCACCAACCACAGAGAGCAGGGGTGCGGAGGTACACAATGCCATGACTGGGGAGACCGGAGGAACATGGGCTTTGTGAATGCTGGTGAGAATTAATTGGACGCATACGTCCTGGACAAATGACGAGATTGGAATGTAAGGATCATCCAGGATGCACACACCCCTGGTTGTCTGATGTGCTCTAAACATACACTGAAAATGAATTTCAAAGCATGTGTTTACTAGGATGAAATATATTTAGGAATGTATTCTTTGAGGTAGAATGCATTGATGAAGCTGTGCTCTGTGGAGGAAAAACTTTTCCATAACATATTCAACTAAATGGATCTTGTGCATTTGTTTTTAACAGTGAATTGATGTGGAAATGTGATGAAATGGACTTACAACCTTTTTATTTTCCAGATATTTTAAGAGAAAAGATCTGTTTTAATTCTGTTTTTATTATATCCACTGCTATGCTGTGCCCTAGGTTTACCCTAACTGCTGTAGGTTGTTGAACATTGTTATATTGGTTTTATTATTTTAGTTTCTTTAAATAGGATTATTTTATTGTTGTGTTATGTTTTTAAATTTGTCAACTGCCTGGAGATCCCAATGGGCTATGGGGTGGAAGAGAAATGTGATAAATAGATAAAATAAGTGAACACATGAGAAACTGTGTTCTGAAATTGTGTTTCTGACCATGCCTTTGCCTTACTCCATGATGCACGCTCACTTCCTGACCGTTGCCTGCTCTGTGACTACAACTTGCACTAGTTCTTGGATTGTGGACTCTCTGTTACCTTGGGTCTTGTCACCTGGGTCCTGATACATCTGCCTTGTTCCCTGCTGCCCACACTTCGGACCAGGACTGGGTGAAAGCCTTGATTTTAATCTGTTACCCTCACTTGCAGACTGGCACATTAAATCACATGCCACTCCAAAAGCTCTGCTAACCCCAAAGAGCAGTTTCTTTCTTTCCTCCTCCTCTTTCCTTTTTTGAGTGGTACTAGGGACTGTGGAAGGAAGGGGACAAGAGAGCTGCCTCTGGATCACAAGCAACTTTTGCATGTTCTTTTAATTCAGAAATCCTGGGTTAATCTGCCACAGTGCGAGTGAGCCGCTTGCTGATAAACCAGGAGTAGATGGCAAGATGTGATGTTGGATGGCTCATGTTTAATATACCTAAATAAGTCAGGATTTGTATGGCAGACTGAATTAAAATTGGCTTATGATCCTGGTTCATTTGGACACAGTAAACTGGAAGTCTTTGGATGAAGCGCTCGGCTATCTGTGTTTGCTTTGTTCATTTACTCCAGTGAGCAGGAGGAACAAGGCACTGCATGCAGCTCATTTCATGCAATATAAGAAGCCATGATTCCTGGCTTAAAGCGGCCTGCAAACACATCCACAGGTTTTTGGATTCAAATTTCCAGCCTTTTAACACACTTTCAAGAAGCAAGGCAGAAATTTCCAACAGAAACCAGCCACTACTAATCTTCTCTCCCACTCCCTTGCCCGTTGCTGAAGTTCATCTTCCCACTGTCCATCACACTCTTACATGCAGATGAAAATGCCACTTCACCTACACTGAATGAGTAAAGCAACATTTAGATTTCAGTTGTCCCAGCTGATGTGCCTTTCTCACTGTGATTAAGGAATTGATGATGTTCTTTTAAAATGATCTCAAGTAGGTGCCCTGCTGGAAGAATGCTCCTCTCTTACCACATTTGTGAGGCACATAAGAACTGCGTAAAGAATATTAGTATCAGTGCCACAGCAGACTATGGATTCCAGCATCTCTGCATTCCCGTCAACAGTTAGATATGAAGACCCTAATTAAACACACGGGAGGTTACAAGGTGGATGGATTGCTACTTATTCTTTCCTCTTCTTTTAGAACATTTACCTACCACCTTCTCTCCTAGAAGTTCAAAGCACATGGTGATGAGTCATCATTCCAATATAGAGCAGAGATGAATAACATTTTTTATTTATTTATTAATTAAAACATTTCTATGCCGCCCCTTGCCAAGGCCTCGGGGCGGCTTACAACATCGAATACAAAATACATTAAAACAATGACAATTAAAATATATACAGTAAAATAAAATAAATACAGTAAAATAAAATAAGCCGCCCTGGCCGAATAAAATTCAATAATATTAACATTTAAAATGCTGCATAAATAAAAAGGTCTTCGCCTGGCGCCGAAAAACAAATAACGACGGCGCCAGGCGGACCTCTCTGGGGAGCGCATTCCATAACTTAGGCGCCACCGCTGAGAAAGCCCTCCTCCGAGTAGCCACCCTCCTAATTTCCTTCACTGAGGGCTCCCGGAGGAGGGCCTCTCCTGCTGATCTCAAGGGGCGGCTGGGCATATATGGACGTAATAAACAGAAACAAGGTAAAAATGGAACAATTCTCTCTCGAAACATTGAGAAAAATGTCAAGTTAAAATCATATGCTTGGTAATATGGGGAGAAACACCCTGCAGAAGGAGGTGCTTGCCCTCCAGATTGCCTCAAAAGGTTTGGGACCTCTTACTGGGTTTAAATCCCTTGGCCAGAGAGAACAATCCCTTGTTTTGCATGCACACAGACACACACAACACTTAGAAAGGAAAATGAATGTTTATTCGTCAAAAAAATAGAGTGGGCTCAAGCCTTAGCCCCATGTGGTCCAGACAGCAAATATTGAAATTACATCCCAATCTTACTCTCCGTTTCTAAAAAGAAAAAGAGCTTCCGAACTAGCACAGAGACAGACTGCCAGGGAAAAAAAAAAGTTTGCGTGTGTGTGTGTGGGGGGGGGGGCATTACCTGTCCTGCAGTAGCAGAGCTTCTGTGTCCAGAACTCTTGAAAGGGGGATGGGGAGAGAGAGAGAGAGAGAGAGGAGCCAATGTATATAGAAAGAAGTTATGTATTTACTTGTTTGGTTGTGTATTTACTTATTTCCATATTTTCTCATTTATTAGATTGGCTTAAGGATGCCCATTGGCATCATGCTCTCCTTAAAAGAATAGAAATGTTTGTTTCGTTGACTTGCTTGTCATCTGACTGATGGATGAACGCCAGTGCCCAGGCTCAGCCCTGAAGGCTGCCTTCTTGGAGTTCTGTCCTCACAACTTTGATCTGCCACGGGATGGCTGCACCTTGCCTGGGATTCTGGGCCCCCCTGAAGGCCCCACACTCAGAGCAGTGGCAGATGGGAAACAATCTCCATTGTGACACATTGTCCACTGTGACACACACCATGTGAAGGCCACGTGTGGGAACTGGCAGACCTTCCTGGAGGGAGAGCGAGTTGGGTGCTTTCTGCTTGCCCTCGTTGCTCATTCATCCAGGAAAGGTGAAACGACAGAGGAAGAGACTGCAAGGATGCAAGTTGGCTTCCTTGGAATCTCAGCACCCTTCCCCGAGCCCCAGACAGTTCCTTCCATCCCAGCCAAGGCAAGCTTTCCCTTTCCAGGAGCAGGAAACATGAAAGCATCCACCATCTACCCTCATGCTCTCCCCAGAAGGCCCTCAGAGGGGCCGTTCACCCAAGCCCCCAAAATGCTGAGGATCTTCTCAATGTCTCCTCACTAGAGGATGGATCTGATCCAGCAATGAGCTGTAACTTGGGAGAAACTGAGCCCCAACCCATTGAGTATCCTGTCCCCAGGCCTCAGCATGGTTGACTTTATCTCTCAGTCTGCCCAGAAGAGGCTGCACCGGCCAGTGGCTTCAAAGTTTTACCTGCCTCAGAATGGTGCATCGTGTGGCTTTTTCACATGCTTCCTGTCTCCCTTCAACTGCCGGAGGCCTTTGTTGTAGTCAGGGGGACTGTCCAGTGCGCCAGGATGTGCAAAAAAGAAAAGAAAGTCCATAGCCCACCCAGAGATGCCCGTCACCAGGTGAGGCGCTGGCCAGGCCTTTCAGGAATGGTTGGGAGAGGGGAACCCCCTCACCAAATCGCCTCTGTGGAGAGGAGAGTGCAGAGTGGCTGGAGTCCTCAGCAGGAAGCGCTGTGCCAGGCCTGTCCTGTCCCACCAACAGCCCATTCTCTGCTCTGTGCCCATAAGGCTGGAGGGTGAGCTCGGCCACCTGAAAAGGAGCAAGATGTTTTGGAGAGGAAAGGGGAATTTTCTGCCTACTGGTGCAGCTGCTTTTGGGGTGAGGATACGCAGAAGGGCATCCAGAGAAGTTCTCACTGGGGGCAAATGTCCAGAAGGAAAAAGAACCAGGAGGTCCCCCAGAAGTCCTGGCCTTGAGCTCCTCGGGGCTTTGGAGAGTGGCCCCAGCACTGGGAGCCTCCCACTTGTGCCTCAGGGCTACTGGGGAAGCGGAATGGGCTGGCAAGGAGGGCTTCTTCGGATGTCCCACTCCATCTCTGAGGAAGGGGGGCGTGTTTGTGTAGCGCCCCCCTTCTGCACAGCTTCAAGCTCCCCCCAACTGGGAGGACCTGTACCTCATCTACCGTGTCATCTAAACAGCTGGATACCAGCGTGGAAGAGGAGGCAGCCTCCTCCGGGGACACGGGCATCTCTGCGGAGGACAAATGCAGGAGAGAGAGCAGGTATGCAGGAGTCTGGCTGGCCCTGGACTGCACCAGGGGAGGTTCTGTGTCCACGGTGTAACTTTGTCTCCAGTCTCTTCCCCAGGTGAGGTGCGGATGGGCAGCCTGCGAAGAAGACCGCTGCAGCTGCATGCCTCGTCCTCCCTCCTCCTCTCTCTCCTGCTTTTTCCCTTCCTGTATTTATCCCCCCACCCCATATTTTCCCCCCATGGCTCCCCCTCCCTCTCCATTCACCTGAGGGAGCCCATGTATATAGAAAATTGTTATGTATTTACTTGTTTGTGTATTGTTTGATTTATTTATAAGCTTGGTTGAAGAATGCCCGTTGGCATCTTGCTCTAGTTAAACGAATAAAAGTTTTTTTTGTTGACCTGCGCGTCGTCTGAATGCTGGATGAATGCGAGTGCCCAGGCTCCGCCTCGCACCACTGGACTGAGAACGGGGACTCAGGAGTGCGGCGAAGGGGCCCGGGGTGCCTCACTCATGGAGCGGCTCCTCTGGGTGGCCGCCCCCAAAGCATTTGCCTCTCCCACCCCTGCCACACCTCTCTCGCCTCCACCTCGTTCCAGGCCACGGGCTCCTTCCCAGGGCCAGTCGCTCTCATGCCAAAGCCAGAAGCCGGCAGGGCTGGCGTCCGAGGCTGCTGCCATCCTGGCTGAGTCTTCCGGCAATGGCGCCGCTGCGAATGGCGGAATACCGATTTCGGCAGACTGGCTGGCCTAAAGACACCACTGAAAAATTTTGGGTGGGGGGCAGCCTTGCCACGCCAGGAAATCTTAGGTGGTGATACACTTCAAAAGGGGGCACTTGCCCTCCACACGGCCCCAAGAGGTTAGGGAGCTCTTGCTGGGATGCCACACATGTGCGGGGTGCTGGGGAGGGGAATAAGCCCCGATGCTCCACTCATACAAACAATCACAGCACTATTTCTTCATATATTTTTCAATGTTTTTATATCCCATCCCATTAAAAAAAAGGTCTCTGGACAGCTAACAAAGAATAAAAACCGTAAGATACCATAACAACAATAACAACACACCGCAGCAACAACACAACACACTGCACACTGCATCCAATAAATAGTTATAAAAAGACAATAAAACCAGTTAATTATTAAAATATTGGGAGAAGAGAAAGGTCTTCACCTGATGTCGAAAAAATAAAGCGACAGCACCAGGCAGACCACCCCGGGGAGCATGTTCCACAGTCGGGGCGCCACCACTGAAAAGACCCCTTTCCAAGTAGCTAACCTCCTGATATCCTTCAAAGGGCTCCCGGGGAAGGAGCTCTGCCTCAGACCGCAAGGGGCAGGCCGGCACAAGGGGAAGAAGGCGCTCCTTCAGGTATCCAGGACCCAAGCCGTTTAGGGCCTCATAAGTCCTTACTAACACCTGAAATTGGGCCCGGACTTCAATTGGCAGCCAGTGCAAACGATATAGGACTGGCATGATATAGGAATATCTGCCAGTCCCAGTTAATAACCTGGCAGCTCTATTCTGAACCAATTGAAGCATCCGGACCGTCTTGAAGGGCAGCCCCACGTAGAGTGCATTGCAATAGTCCACACGGGGGGTTACCAGAGCCTGGGTCACCAATGCCAAGCACTGCTCATCCAGGTAAGGACGCAGCTGATGTATCAGCCAAAGCTGAAGGAAAGCGCCCCTCGCCACTGCCAGCACCTGATGCCCCAGGGACAGGACAGGGCCCAGGAGTACTCCCAGGTTGTGTTCCCTGACCTGTAAGGGGAGTGCAACCCCGACCAGAACAGGGCAGGAATCGCTCACCTGGACGGCTGAACCACCTCCCAACAGAACCTCCATCTTGTCTGCATTAAGCCTCAGTTTATTGGCCCTCATCCAGCCCAATACTCCAGCCAGACAGCAATTAAGGACCGACTCTGCCTCACCCAGATTGCACTAAAAGCCAGGCCAAGCCAAACCAGGCCAAGCCAGGCCAAGGTTTATTCCTCAGATAAATAGAGGGCAGGCACCAGCTTGCACCCCATGCTGTCCATGCTGTCTTCCCTTTGCACCCCAATCTTACATACTGGAAGAGCTTCTGGCCTGACAAAGTAGGGGGGCTGAGAGAAAGGGGCAGGGGCTGGCCTCTCCTGCAGCAGAGGAGCTTGCGTGGCCAGAACGCTTGCCGGGAGAGAGGGCAGAGAGAGGCCCATGCCCAGGGCCAGCTCTTCATACCCGATTCCCTGATCTTGGGGCTCATGGAAAAGAGGAGCTTCCCAGGCTTCTCCCAATTCCTGGAATGGGGCCCTGAGGGCTTCTGGATGGCCCGCATTCTTGTTTCTCTGGGGAAGAGATGAGTCCCTTGCCTGTGCTTGCTGGGTGCCAGAGATGAGGGGATTTCCAGGTGTGTCCAGACACTGGGTTGTCCCCTGGCACAGCTGTTATGCCGCATCTCTTTCGGAAGGAAACACCTGACCCTTCTCCCCATGACTCCAGCATGCCTCCTTCTCCCCCCACACAGGCTAGCCAAGGGCAGGGGGCGCTTCTTCCTGGATGCACGTCTCCCTAACACGGCCCGGGCCTACAACCCACTCGGGCCTGGGAGTTTCTGGTCCTTGTGCTAAGACTAATATATGCATGTGTCTCAGCCTCTTTCTCCCGCAAACACAAATGCTCATGCAAGCCCCTGACCCAACATTTCATTTGCTGGCACATGTGGCAGGGGCAGGGTGGGAGGAAAGCGTGATTTGGAAAGCCTCAAACCCGTGTGTACCTCCCCAGAAAGGACAGGGCCCGTGTCCATTACAGGAAGCATCGTGGAAACACAAATGCTTTGCACAACAAAGAGCTATGACACTCCCCAACGTAAGCACCATTACCGTTCTGGTCTTCCTGGGAAATGACCAGACCTGTCCAATGAAAAGCACTGACTCAGCTGGACGGCCACACTCAGAGCAGTGGCAGATGGGAAACAATGCCCAGGCTGCCTGGGCATTCTGCCCATTGTGACACGTTCCCCACTGTGACCCACGCCCTGGGAAGGCCACCTGTGGGATGGCCACACCTTCCTGGAGGGAGAGCGACCTGGGTGCTTTCTGCCTGCCCTCGTCGCCCATTTAGCCAGGAAAGGTGGCCAAGGAGAGACGAAGACTGCAGCAATGTAAGTTGGCTTCCTTGGAATCTGGGCACCCTTCCCTGATGCCCGGACGGCTCCTCCCATCACAGCCAAGGCAGCGTTCCCTTTTCAAGAGCACTACATGTGAAGGAGTCCACCATCTACCCCACGGCTCTCCCCAGAGGGCCCTGGGAGGGGCCGATCACCCTGGCCCCACAATGTAGGGATTCTTCTCAGTTTCCCCTCACTCGGGTATGGACGAGATCCAGCAATGGGCTGGAGCCTGGGAGAGGCTGAGCCCCAACCCATTGATGACCCGGCCCCCAGGCTCGGCCTAGCCACCTTTCTTCCTCAGCCTGCCCAAAAGGGGCTGCACCGGCCAGTGGCTTCCATGTTTTAACTGCCATGGAGCCATGAATCATGCCGGCTTCCTCATGCGCTTCCCGTCTCCCTTCAGCTGCTGGGGCCCCAGCTGTAGTCAGGGGGACTGTCCAGTGTGCCGGGACGTGCAAGAGTAAAAAGGACCCCCAGGTTTTAAGAAACAGGACTCCCGAGTCAAGATGAACGCTGCGGCTCCCCGTGGAAACAACCGATGCTCGGCCTGGGCGTGCCAGCCCCATTGCTCCTCTCCCCCTCTTCTCCCTCTCGCAGGTTCTCCAGGATGAGGCGTGCCCTCCACCTCGGCGGAGGCAGAGTCGGCCCGGCACTAGAGGGGAGCAGCGGCCCAGCCAGTGCTGCTCCTGGGAGCTCCGGGAAGGAACGCAGGGATTGGACCAGGGTCTCCCTTCAGCGGAGAAACCGGGTCCAGCCCCTGCCCGGCGGCACGGCCCTGCCCACAGCAGGGCAGAGGTCGGAGCCCCGGTGCTCCTTCCTGGGGGGCGAGGCCTCAGCCCAGGAGGACAACGGGCTGAGGCCGCCCAGTGCCGGAGCCGGTGCCGAGGGGTCGGAGGGCCGTGCAGAGCCCACCCAGAGATGCCCGTCACCAGGTGAGGCGCTGGCCAGGCCCTTGGGGAACGGCTGGGAGAGGGGAACCCCTCTCTGAATCCCCTCTGTGGAGAGGAGGTCACAGAGCAGCTGGTGCAGTCAGCAGGAAGCGCTGTGCCAAATCCAGCCCCTCCAACCAACAGCCCGTTCTCCGCTCTGTGTTCGCAAGGCCGGAAGGCGAACTCGGCCACCCGGGAAGGAGCAAGAGGTTTGGAGAGGGAGGGGGCATGCTCTGCCTGCCAGAGTAGCTGCTTTTGGTGAAGGGATACGCAGAAGGGCATCCAGAGAAGCTCTCAGCGGGGTGCAAATCCACAAGGGGGAAGAAACAGGAGGTCCCCGGACGTCCTGGCCTTGAGCTCCTCGGTGCTTCGGAGAGTGGCCCCAGCACTGGGAGCTTCCCACTTGTGCCTCAGGGCTGCTGGGGAAGAGGAATGGGCTGGCAAGGAGGGCTTCTTCGGACATCCCGCTCCGTCCTTGAGGAACGAGGGGGGGGGCGTGCACGTGCAGTGACACGGAGTCTGCTTCCCTCCCGCACAGCTCCAAGCTCCCCCAACTGGGAGGACCTGTACCTCGTCTACCGCGTCATTTAGCCATCCTGACGCCGGCGTAGACGAGGTGGCAGCCTCCTCCGGGGACACGGGCATCTCTGCGGAGGACAAATGCAGGAGAGAGAGCAGGTATGCAGGAGTCCGGCTGGCCCTGGACTGCACCAGGGGAGGATCTGTGTCCATGGTGTAACTTTGTCTCCCGTCTCTTCCCCAGGTGAGGTGCGGATGGGCAGCCTGTGAAGAAGACCGCTGCAGCTGCATGCCTCGTCCTCCCTCCTCTTCTCTCTCCTCCTTTTCCCCTTCCTCTTTTTATCCACCCTCCCATCCCCACTTTTCCCCCCCTATGGCTCCTCCTCCCTCTCCATTTAACCAAGGGAGCCACTATATATAGAAAATAGTTATGTATTTACTTGTTTGATTGTGTATTTACTTATTGACTTAAGTAAAGACTTTTTGATTTATGTATGATTGGTTGACCAATGCCCATTGGCACCTTGCTCTGTTTTAAAGAATAAAACATTTGTGTTGTTGACTTGCGTGTCGTCTGAGTGAAGGATGAATGCCAGTACTCAGGCTCAGCCTTGTGCCAGTGGACAGAGAACGTGGACTCAGGAGCATGGCAAAGGGGCCCGGGGAGACTCGCGCAGGGGATCCTGTGGGTGGCCGCCCTCAAAGCACGTTCCTCGCCCACACCCGCAACATCCTCTCTCAACTCCAACACGTTGCAGGCCATGCTCCTTCCCAGGGCCAATCGCTCACATGCCAAAGCCCGAAGCAGGTGGGGCTGGCTCCTGAGGCTGCGGCCACCCTGGCTGAGTCTTCCGGCAATGGCACCACTTCAAATGGCAGAATACCGATTTTGGCAGACTGGCTGGCTTGAAGGCACCAGAGACGAATTTTGTGTGGGGCAGCCTTGGTATGCCTGCAAAGCTCAGGGGGCGATACACCTCCAAAGGAAGCCCTTAGCCTCCACATGGGCCCAATTAAACCTATTGCTAGGATTCAACATGTGTGTGGGAGGGGTATAAGCCCTGATTCCAGTCACACAAACACACACAGCATGCAGACACAGCAGAGCAGAGCAAAGCTAAAAGCAAAACAAAACACAAAGCAAAAGCACAAAGCAAAGCAAAGGCGTGGTGTCTTAAAGACAAATTTTGGGTGGGGGGCAGCTTTGTTTGGTCAGGTTATCTTAGGAGACGACATGCCTCAAAGGGAGGCACTTGCCCTGCAGATGACCCCAAGAGGTTTGGGAATTCTCCCTGGGATTTAACACGTGTGCCCTGATTCTCCATTCTCACAAACACACATGGCACGCAAAGCAAAGCAAAGCAAAGCAAAGCAAAGCAAAGCAAAGCAAAGCAAAAGGTTTATTCCTCAGAAAAATAGAAGCCAGGAATCAACTTGCACCCCATGAGGTCCAGGCGCAAATCATCCCATTACACCCCAATCTTACAGGAAGAGCTTCTTCCCTGACAAAGTAGAGGGGCTAAGAGGCAGGGGCCGGCCTGTCCTGCCGCAGAACAGCCTGCATGGCCCAGAATGCTTGTTGGGAGAGGGGGCAGAGAGAGGCCCATGCCCAGGGCCAGCTCTTCATACCAGTTCCTCTGATCATGGGGCTCATGGGAAAGAGGAGCTTCCCAGGCTTCACCCAATTCCCAGAATGGGCCCTGATGGCTTCTGGATGGCCTGCAATTCTTGTTTCTCTGTGGAAGAGGTGAGTTTCTTGTCTGTGCTTGCTGAGTGCCAGAGATGAGGGGACTTCCAGGGGTGTCCAGGCACTGGGTTGTCCTGGCAGAGCTCTTTTGCCTCATCTCTTTAGGAGGGAAACGCCTGACCCTTCTCCCCAACACTCCAGCATCCTCCTTCTCCCACACAGGCCAGCCCAGGACAGGAGGGGCTTCTTCCTGGATTCAGGTCTTCCAATCATGGCCCAGACCAACAAGCCCATTCTCTCCTGGGAGCTCACGTTTACGGTGCTAATATTGATATGAACAGACACTACATCCTCTTTCTCCCCCAAACTCAAGTGCTTATGCGAACCCATGACCCAGCGCTTCATCGCTGGCACACACGGCAGGGGCGGGATGGGGAGGAAAGGGTGATTTGGAATGCATGTACCTCGCCAGAAAGGACAGAGCCCATGTCCCTTACACAGAGTGTGATGGATACACAAATGCTATAGCACAACAAACAGCCATGACACTCCCCAGATAAGGCAAAAGTGCCGTTCCGGCCGTGCTGGGAAATGAGCCGGTATCCCAGCCAATGAAAAGTGCTGACTCAGCTGGATGGCCACACTCAGAGCAGTGGCAGATGGGAAACAACACCCAGGCCCTGTGCTCATTGTGAGAGGTTCCCCACTGTGAAACATGCCCTGGAAAGGCCATGTGTGGGATGGCCAGACCTTCCTGGAGGGAGAGTGAGCTGGGAGCTATCCACTTGCTCTCATTGCTCATTGATTCAGGAAAGGTGTCATGAAAGAGGAAGACCACAAGGATGTAAGTCAGCTTCCTTGGAACCTGGGCACCCTTCCCTAAAACCCGACGGCTCCTTTCATCCTGGCCAAGGCAGCTTTCCCTTTCCAAGAGAAGGAAACATGAAAGCGTCCACCCTGCAGCTCTCCCCAGAAGGCCCTTGGAGGGGCCGTTCACCTAGGCCCCAGAAATGTCAAGTCTCTCCTCAGTGTCCCCTCACCAGAGGACAGATCTGATCAAGCAGTGGGCCAGAGCCTGGGAGAAGCTGAATGCAGACCCATTGAGTATCCTGCCCCCAGGCCTCAGCACTGTCAACTTCCTTTCTTAGTCTGCCCAGAGGAGGCTGCACTGGCCAGCAGCTTCCATTTTTTAACTGCCATGGAACCCTGAATCATGATGATTTCTTCATGTGCTTCCCATCGCCCTTCAAATACTGGGGGCCTCTGCTGTAATCAGGGGGACTGTGCAGTGCATTGGGATGGGCAAGAATAAAAAGGACCCCCAGGCTTTAAGAAATAGGTCTCCCAAGTCCAGAGGAAAGCTGCCAGTCCCCATGGGAACAACCGATGCTCGGCCTGGGCATGCCAGCCACATTTCTCCTCTCCTTCTTGCAGGTTTTCCAGGCTGAGGTGTGTCCTCTACCTCCATGGAGGCAGAGTTGGCCCAGCTGAGGAGGGGAGCAGCAGCCCATCCGATGCTGCTCCAAAAAGGGCTGGGAAGGGGCGCAGGGCTTGGACCAGGGCCTCCGTCAAGCGGAGGAACTGAGTCCAGTCCCTGCCCAGCAGCCAGGTCCTGCCCACAGCAGGGCAGAGGTCAGAGCCCCGGTGCTCCTTCTCAGTGGGCGAGTTCTCAGTGTCCACCATCTACCTCCCAGTTTTCCCCAGAAGGCCCTCAGAGGGGCCGTTCACCCTGGCCCAACAATGTTGAGAGTCTTCTCATTGTCCCCTTGCTAGAGGATGGATCTGATCCAGCAATGGGCTGTAGCCTGGGAGAAACTGAGCCCTGAACTGTGAGTATCCTTCCCCCGGGCATTGGCTTATTCAACTACCTTTCTCAGTCTGCCTGAAGGAGGTTGCACCAGCCAGTGGCTTCCAGGTTTTAACAGACAATGAGTGGTGCATCATGTGGTTTGTTCATGTGCTTCCGGCCTCCATTCACCTTCTGGCGGCCTTCGCTGTACTCATAGACACTCTCCAGGGCCCCAGGAGGCAAGAGGATGAAGGGGGTCCCCAGTCCTTAAGAAATAGGTCTCCCAAATCCAGAGGAAAGCTGCCAGTCCCCATGGAAATGACGAATGCTTGACCTGGTCATGCTAGCCACATTTCTCTTCATCTTCTCGCAGGCTCTCAAGTCTCAATGCATCCTCCACCTCTGTGGAGGCAGAGTTGGACCAGCGGAGGAGCAGAGCAGTGGCCCACCTGAAGCTGCTCTGGAAAGCTCTGCAAAGGACCGCAGGGGTCAGACCAGGGCCTCCATCCATCAAAGAAACCGGGTTCAGGCCCTGCCCGCAGCAGGACAGAGGTCAGAGCCTTGGTGCTCCTTCTCAGCGGGTGAGTCCTCAGCCCAGGAGAACAACGGGCTGTGGCTGCCCAATGCCAGAGCTGGTGCTATGGGGCTGGAGGAACTTGTGGAGCCTACCCAGAGATGCCTGTCATCAGGTAAGTTGCTGGCCAGGCCTTTCGGGGAATTGTTGGGACAGAGGAACCCCCTCACTGAATCCCCTCTGTGGGGAGGAGGTTACAGAGTGGCTGGAGCCCTCAGCAGGAAGTGCTATGCCATATCCGGCCTGTCTCCCCAACAGCCCATTCTCTGCTCTGTGCCCTCAAGGAAGATGAGCTCAGCCACCCGCAGAGGAGCAAGAGATTTTGGAGACGGAGGAGGGATTCTCTGCCTGCCAGAGTAGCTGCTTTTGGGATCAGGATACAGAGAAAGACATCCAAAAAGTCCAGACAAAAGTTCCAGCCTAGGTGAAAGTCCCTAAGGGAGAAGAAACAGGAGGCACCCCAGAAGTCCTGGCCTTGAGCTCTTCAGGGCTTCAGAAATTGGCACCAGCACCGGGATCCCCCCACTTGTGCCTCATAGGTACTGGGGCAAGCCGAATGGGCTGGCAAGGAGGGCTTCTTTGGACGTCCCGCTCCATCTCTGAGGAAGGGAGGGTGTTTGTGTAGTGACACGGAGTCTGCTTCCCTCCCGCACAGCTTCAAGCTCCCCCAACTGGGAGGACCTGTACCTCGTCTACTGTGTCATCTGAACAGCTGGACACCAGCAAGGTGCCAGCTTCCTCCAGGGACATAGACATCTCCGCCAGGGACAAATGCAGGACAGAGAGCAGGTATGCAAGAAAGGAGGCATGCACGAGATCATGTGGCAGATCCCAAGAAACAAAACCCAGCGTACAAAAGAGGCAAAAAGAAGAACCGAATTCCTTGTGTTTTCCTGGCAGTTGCAAAGGGAGCCTGGAATCTCTTTACAAACCACACGACCAGACGATGACCCTTCCCCTGTTCTCTGTGGCTTGTGCCAAAGCACCAATTCGAAGCAACATTTGTGCATGCCAGGGATCCCAAGCATGCCCATATCCCGCCTTCGTGGTGGGCGAGCCCTGATGTGCTGCTCAGCAACATGGGCCTTGTGTGGCTGCCAGCCAGCCTGCCCTGGACTGCACCAAGGGAGGTCCTTTGCCCACCACATCATTCCTCCACCGCCTTTGACAAAGTGCCCCATGATATCCTGGTGGAGAAACTGAGGAGTTTTAGGATACACCAAAGCACTGTCTGGTGGATTCGGGCATGACCGAAAGCAGAAGGTAACCATTAACGGGGAATCATCGGGATGGCGGCCAGTGACAAGCGGGGTCGCCCAGAGCTCTGTCCTGGGGCCAATCCTGTTTAATCTTTTCATTAACGACATGGAAGAAGGGGTGAACAGTCTGCTGATCAAATTCGCAGACGACACTAAAACTGGAGCAGTGGCCACAACTGAGGAGCAGGTACTCCAGATCCAAAAGGATCTGGACAGACTATGGAAGTGGGCAGGAGACAACAGGATGGCATTCAATGTGGATAAGTGCAAGGTCTTGCACTTGGGGCATAGGAATGAGTGTCATAAGTACAGGTTAGGGGACAAGTGGCTGGAGAGCGGCAATTGTGAGAGGGACCTCGGGGTGCTGGTTGACTGCAGGCTAAACATGAGTCAGCAGTGTGATGTGGTGATCAAGAGGGCGAACGCCACCCTTGGTTGCATAGCCAGAAGTGTGGCTTCTAGATTGAGAGAGGTATTACTACCACTCTACAAGACTCTGGTGCACCCGCAATTGGAGTATTGTGCTCAGTTTTGGGCCCCTCATTACAGAAAGGATATAGCCAGGTTAGAGTCAGTGCAGCGTAGGGCCACAAGGTTGGTGGCCGGTTTGCAGGGGATGCCGTATGAGGCGAGGCTGAGGGAACTGGGTCTCTTCAGCCTGGAGAAGAGGAGACTCAGAGGGGATATGTTGGCGACATACAGGTATGTGAGGGGATGTCACATGGAGATGGGTAGAGACCTGTTCTCCCCTGCAGAGGAAGGCAGAACGCGCTCCAATGGAGCAAAGTTCAGGGAGCCAAGGTTCCATTTGGATGCCAGGAAGCACTTCCTGACAGTCAGGACCCCGAGGGTGTGGAATGGGCTTCCACGGGAGGTCGTTGAGGCCCCATTGGTGAGGGTGTTCAAGGATAGGCTGGACATGCACATGGTGGGCATGTCGGGAGCGGAGCCGGCTGGAACCAGGGGTCAAACTAGATGGCCCGGGAGACCCCTTCTGACTCGCTCTGTTTTCTATGTTTCTATGCTTCTATTCTGTCTCCCATCTTTTCCCCAGGTGAGGTGCAGATGGGTGGCCTGAGAAGAAAGACTACTGCAGCTGCATGCCTTGTCGTCTCTTCTGTTCTTTATCCTGCTTTTTCATTTCAATTATTTATCTGCCTCTCCCCCCTTCCTACAGTTATCCCCCTATGGTTCCTCCTCCCTCTCCAATTTGCCAAGGGAGCAATTGTATATAGGAAGTGGTTATATATTTACTTGTTTGGTTGTTTATTTACTTATTTCCATATTGATTTTCTCATTTATTAGATTTGTTTAAGGATGCCTGTTGGCATCATGCTTGCTTTAAAAGAATAAAAAGTTTGTTTCCTTGACATGCTTGTCGTCTGACTGATGGATGAATGCAGTGCCCAGGCTCAGCCCCGGAGGAGGGCACCTGTAACCCCAAAGCTGCCCTCTGGGAGCTTTTTCCTTGCAGATTTGCTCTGCAGTCGGATGGCTGCTCCTTGCCAGGATTCTGGCCCCCCACAGGCCCCCAGTGGTCAGCTTTCAGGCTGAGGCACAGGGCTGGGAAGGAACACAGGGGGACCCACCCTCTAGCATTCAGGCACTTCCTCCCATGCTTGGCCCCATTTTCTGAAGTGAGCTCCTTCGAGGGGAAGCCCACAAATGCTCGGCAAGGACGGCTGCTCAGCGGCAACCTTCTCTGTTGGCGTGCGCAGCGGCACAGACGGAGGCAGTAGGGGATGCTGCTCACCCAGTGCGTGTGGCCCCATTCCTGGGCATGCTGAAAAGGAACTTGGACTCAGAAGCATGCCAAAGGGGCCCAGGGCCCAGGGAGCCTTGCGCAGGGAAGCTTGTGGATTGCCGCCCACAAAGGACATTCCTCCCCCACCCCTGCAACACTCTCTCTCAACTCCCTCACATTGCAGGCCATCAGCTCCTTCACCAGGGCCAACCATACACTCACCAAAGCAGGCCATGCTGGCTTCTGAGGCTGCTGGGATGGCACAGCTTCAAATGATGGAATACCAATTTCTGCAAACTGGGTGGCTTAAAGGCACTACAGACAAATTTTGGGTGGGGGGCAGCATTGTTAGGCCACGAAATCTTAGGGGGCAATGCACATCAAAAGTAGGCCCTTGCCCTCGAGATGACCCCAAGAGGTTTGGGACCTCTTGCTGGGATTTAACATGTATTTGGGGGGGGTGGGGGGGGATAAGTCCTGATTCTCCACTTAAGCACACACAGCACTAAAAGCAAAACAAAGCAAAAAGCAAAGCACAGGAAAGCACAGGAAAAAGCAGAGCAAAACAAAAACAAAGCAAAGCGAAATGCAATCTGAAAAGCAAAGCAAAGAGCAAAGCAAAGCAAAACAAAACAAAAAGCATAAAGCAATGCAGAGCAGAGCAAAGCAAAGCAAAGCAAAAAGCAAAGCAAAGCAAAACACACCTCCTTTTCCCACACAGGCTAGTTCAGGGCAGGAAGTCCTTCTTCCTGAATTCAAGTCCCCAGCAAGGCCCAGGCCTACAAGCCCATTCTGGCCTGGGAGCTTACATTTATGGTGCTTTTATTGATATAAACACACATTACAACCTCTTTCCCCTGCAAACACAAGTGTATATGCGAGCCCATGACCAGACAGCTCATTTCCTGGCACATGTGGCAGGGGTGCAACAGGCTGGAAAGTGTGATTTGGAATGCCCCAAATCTGTGTTCACCTCTTCAGAAAGGTGCCCAACATTGCTGGAGCCTACCAAACTTTTCTGGCCTGGGAGTTTATGGTTTGGTGCTAATATTGATATATATCTATATATCTATCTATCTATCTATCTATCTATCTATCTATATTTGTTGCAATACCAAATGCCTTCATAAAAAGTTCTTTGCCATCTTCTGGAAGGTCATCCATGAGGAACAGAAGTGAATCTCCCTTGGTATTAATCAAGAAATAAGCAATGGATCAGGATGTCTTTGCTGTTTGGAAAGACATCTGTGGTTCGTAATTTGAATGGAATAAATGCCCCTGAAGTAATGGGGCTAAACAGTGGAAAACAGCTGAATATCCAATTCTTCTGTAGCAGAGCAGTTTCTTTAGTCAGTGATGATTCAGTTACACAGGTAAAAGTGTCTGCACTGCCCCTTCTGTCTCACCACAACAGAAAGTGCCTGAATTTCCACTTTATACACCCTTATTTCAAAGCCATGTGCTGCAGACTGCCAGTTGGAGGCAAGGAATTCTTCTGCAAACATGTTGCAAAGGAGATTTGTCAGTTTTTTCCCTCTGTTTATAGTTCAGAATATTCCACTGATATCCTCTAGAGTTTTTCGAATTGCACAGTAATATCTGGGGATGGAATGCTCAGTCTCTTTCTGGTTTGTGTTTATTCATAACTCTCTTCTGTCCTATTTTCAGTGATTTTTAACATGAAATTTACTGCTAAAATTTACATTTTTCTTTGCTCTTCCTCACAGATACGGAGTTACGCATCCACTATATGACTAGGGATAGATAAATCTTCTGTTCTTTAGTATCTCTTATTTTCGACCTTGAGTTCAGTTCATTCTGGGAGTAGATACCATTTCTAATATTATATTTTATTTATTCCAGATTTTGAGACTTTTAAAATTTTCATGAAAATTCACACACATTTTTCCTAATGTATATATTTTTGTATGCAGTTGTCATTATTTTGCAAGCAGCTTTCCTAATGAAATGTATTTTTGCACATAATTTCCACTAGATAAACTTTTTGTGTGTGCACTTCCCCTAATATATGCATTTTACCTACATGTTCATTGGAGAATCTCTTTGCAAAATTTGGAGAAGTGTGCATTTCAAAGGATAGATGAGCTTTTATTCGTGTATTGGCTCAAAACCATGAAATCTGCAAATGTAACTACTGCCTTGCCATCCATGTGCAATAGCTTCTTTTTGTGTTATATGGTGGTGTTTTCTGCCTTGAGAACAGTGGACACAGGTACATACCTAGTATTTCATACTTTTTCCCTCCTCTGGAAAAAAGAAAAGATCTTTGTCATTTGTGGCACAGCTCTAAAGGAGATATGTAAGGTTCATCCCATAGAAAGACATCTGGTCATTCAAAGATTCAGTGACTTCCATTTCTCCTAAGTACAGCAGTTGTTTTGCTGAAAGGCTACAAAAGGATTTTATGGTAAAACCGCATTAGCTTCAGCTCCCTCATTCAACAACCGTAAAAAAAAATACACAAATATACAATCCTAAGCCATTTTCAAATGTCTCTCTGGGTTGGTAAACTGCCCCAAAGTCTCAAATGCATCTGTACTGTCATAACAAATGTGTTTTAAGCTTGAAATATCAGAAGTATGTTGCAAACTGTCAAAGAAAAATTGTGACTTGTTATGACTAAAAACTTCTTTATTGTCCCACAGGGTGTTCTTCTAGTCTCAAAAGAAATAGGTCTCTGAGGTAAATGAAATCCCATGGATTGTGCTACCTGGCCAATACCCAGGATACTTAAACTTGTATCCCAAGCCATGTGGCATTTTTGCTTGAACTCTGGTATGTTTGGGCAATAAAAACACCAGAATGGGGAAATCACTTGATCCCTGGAATATATTCAGGTATGTGCGGTTTTTTCCCTTTCCACATGGAAAATGGTAAGTTAAATGAATTGATTTTTTATTATCATGTATTATTATTATTATTGTGTGTGTGTGTGTGTGTGTGTGTGTGTGTAATCAAGTATTATAATCATGTATTATTTATTCAATGCAGTTATATTCTGCTCTTCAGGCAAGACTCCCAGAAAGACTTTTAGGAATGAACCACCTGACAGATACCCCTTGCCCTCCGGCTTAGAAAGACATGATAATCCTTAGATAAAGGACTGGGAGTCTAGGGGAAGTATGAGGGTTATGCTTTTTTCAGTTGTCCAGATGTCTGGAAATATACCAGTTGAACTCATGTTTACTCGTCATCAATTGTCCATCTGCTCTTCGTTGGCCTCTTCCATGTTCCTTTACTTTCTTCTGCCATTTTGCTCTCTCTCTCTCTTAGCCTAGGCCTAATTTGCTTCTTTCCCCATTCCTTCAGGGTGAAAAGCTCTTCAAAAGACCTTTGGGTGACAGTGTAGGGTTGCAAGGGGCTACCCCCAAGAGCGAAATGATGGCAGCTTATTGGACTCTTTTCACTACTTGTCCCATCCATTCCAAGCCAGATAGTCCTCAAATATTGGGGGCCTTGTGCAGCTGACAGGTCCATGATGTCATGGAGGTTCTTGCAGATCTACTGCCATGTAATTTCAGTGACATAAATTCAGTGAAATAAATAAAGGACATAAAGTGTCCTTGAGGTAAATTTGTCACTCAGCCTGACTGGAAGAGGGCTCAGCAGGTTTTCACTCCCATATGTAAAGCAAGTGGTTGGATTAAATTCAAAGAGTAGCACATCAGTTTAATGTATTTTGTTGTTTGGATGGTAGCATGAAGCCATTGTGTGCATGATGACGCTGGGAGGGGTATGGCAAGATGGAGGAAATCTGGCTTTTGCAAAAGGGTTCCTTAACTCTGCTTCTGTGGCTTTGAGAAATGGGTGATTAAGAGATTAGGGAACACCCTTGATGGAAGGACAGTTATCTGATTAGCTGAGATGATTGTTTGCCAGCTTGGTCTGTGATTTAAATGAGTTGTGTATACAGCACTGCTGTCCTGTAGATATGTATCTTGGTGGTGTGGCGATAGGGAGTTAAGGTAATACTGGCAGTTAGGAAAATTAAAATTCCATGTGGCTCTGTTGGGTTCCCTCCCCCTTCAGTCAAAACTAAAGTACATGCTATTTATTCTGAATCAAAGTCCTGCAGATTGACTGTAGGACCTTATTAAGCTGGTTCTCCAGAGTATTTTATGTTACCTGCATGCAATTTACTTACTGAAATGTTAAAATATGTTTAAAGAAGCATTATGCTTCGGTACATCCTGAAGTGCCTGATCCTGTCTAATCTTGGAAACTAAGCAGGGTCAGGCCTGGTTAGAATCTGGATGGGTGACTTGAGTCCCTCATGGAGCAGCAGGCAGGACTGGATGACCTTCTAGGCCCCTTCCAACTGCATGGTTCTATAAAAGGCAGAGATAATGTCAGCATTCAGCTAAGGCTTTCTCAGTGGTTGGGGCAGTGGCAGAGTGCAGTTCTTCTCCTTTTGCTTTTAAATTTGCACACAGATGCGCACACTTCAAGCATGAATATCAGAAACTGAAGAAGGATGCCCAGGACTGCTCTCACCATGCTGAGCCTGGCCCGCAGATATTACTCAGGGACGGTACTCCATCTGTGACCTTCCTTTCAACACTCCCACAACACTGCATTTCGCATGTGTCAACAATGATCACCATCTTTTGCTCACTAATGGCAAAGAGCTGGTAATCTCAGTCCTACTAGGCAGGTGTTTCTGTCACAAAAAACCTCCAAATTAGCACTGACAGACCACTTTCATTAGAAAGCCAATTAGTCCTGAAAAAACAGGGAAAGGAAACTATCCATCTGGAACTTCAAGGCATCTCCCTGGATGATTAGGAATGGAACATTCTCCCTGCAAGGAGGTTCTGCTCACTCCATTCTCAAAAATAAATTAAAAGGGGGCCTGAAGAATGTATGTCAGATTTGGACTTGGAAAGACCTGGCTTAAGTCATTCTAGATCAGCCATGTAGTTTTGCCAAACTTTTACTGGCCACTGATCCCAGGCCTGCAGCAATCCCATCTGCAAATATTAGCTTTTACTAACGCTCATGGATATGCTGTGACAAACCTCAGCTGTTTTATTTCTGTAGTTCAAACAGCAGCCACAAAACACGTAAGTGGACCAGACCATTTTTCTGGTCAATTGTCAACAGTGCAGCCAATTGACAACAGTGCAGCAATTGATTATTTGCAAGATGGCTTCGGAAAGTTACTATTTTCCTGCTTCAGTTCCTAACGTGGGTGGGGCTGGGGGTGATATAATGCCAATTTTTCTCTGTTTTTATTGATGTTGCTTACATTTTATCTTCTTCTGTATAAGAACATTGAACTTCATGTTTTCATAAAAAAAATACTCTTCAGGACTCATTCAAAGGAGGCATTGTCCTTTCAAGCCTCATTGAAATCCAGCAAAAGAGTACATAGGAAACATTGCACTCTTGGACTACTCCCAATGGATTCATTTCATTGGGGCTGGTAAAGGTAGTTAGTTCTGTAAAAGCCAAGATCACATTTAGATCCTTAGCTGAGAGAGGAGAGGATTAAAAGAGACATAATCGCTCTCTTAGAGTATCTGAAAAGCTGCCGTGGAGCAGACTTGTTGTCAGTTTGTCTGGTGCTAAAATGGCAAGTTGAAAGAGCAAAGAAGCAGATTCCAGGTGGACAAAAGAGAAACGTCCTGATGGTAAGAGCTGCCTGACAGCGGAGTAGACGGCCTCTTTCCCAGGAGGTGTGTTGGACACAGGCTGCACGAGCCAGTGGTCAAGGCTGGTATGGCATTTCAGAGCATCCACTGCACAAGGGACTGGACTTGCAGGTCCCTTCAACTTTATCAGGCATGTTTATTTTTAATGAAATGGTGTTTGAACATCAACTCAGTTGTTTTTTTGTTGCGGACATCACTATAGATGCTTTTCTCAATTTAATCTCAAACAAATTGCTGATGTATCCTATAAGCCTTGCTGGGCATCTTGGCCTTCTCCTGAAGTCTCTCTGCTCTGACTCCCCAAACCTGAAACCAAAATCAAGTTATTTTTACTTTTGAAAAATAACTTGGAGATTCAAAAGCAATTTGTAGTGCAAGTTACTTCAGTGACTCATTATATCCATATCTAATTCCATAGTTCTGTGCTCAAGTTTTGGTTTTGATGTTTTTGTTTTTCATCCTTGCACACAAATTAGTTGTGATATTCCAAGGGATGGGGAAAGGTAGAATGATTGAGTGAAGCACCATAGAATGGAGAGCCCATATCCAGAAGAAACCACTGAGATCATAGCTTACGGTATACAAGTCTAGATAACTGCTCCTTATCTATTGATGCAATCCAAAATACAGAGCGATCTGTCTTACAGACGCTCAGATCGTGGGCAAGATCTTTCTTAAGTGCCTTGGCAGCATCAACCATCAGATTATAACTTCTAGCATTCTTGATCAGGAGACATGCTTCTGTCTCTGTGACTGGGAAGACATCTTTGTTATACACTGAGCATTGTCACACAGCCAGGAATGCTACAAGTGAACATAAATAGCACCATCCTAGATTTCTTCAAGTTCTCCCCTATCTGAATGCTGCAGCTGTGAATGTGCTTGTATGCATTCTTCATGAGAGATTCATTTCAGTTTGTTTTTGATCAGGATTAAACAAGTTCATAGTCCCTGGACTGGACAGTGTCAAAAGCAGTCTTCAGGCAAACACCGTACTTTTTCAAATATGTTTTACAGCTTGGATGCATTTGAAACGTGTCCATGAAAGAATGTGTACCTCTGAAAAATGTGCACGGACACACTTTACTCGATAGGATCAATCCATGCATTTGGACAAATACTCATGAAAAATTTGTGCAAAGAGAGGGAAAAAAGGCACAGGCACAAGATAGAATGAGCTTCATGGTGGCATCTGGAGAACTTTGACTAGCTTGAGTTTTCAAGTTCTTCTTATGCCTTGTGCGATATGAGTATGTGTGAAATGTTATATATACATAGGGCAAGAACCAGCTTGAGGCTTGTGAAAATGTGATGACTGGCTAATGTGCTTCCGTATGGCCTGCAGTATCGGATCCTGCCTAATCTTGGAAGCTAAGCAGGGTCAGGCCTGGCTGAAATCTGGATGAGTGACTTAAATAAATGTTATGAACAACCCAGAGAGCTTTGGCCTTGGGTAGTATAGAAATGTAATGTAATAACAATAATATATGAAAAGGGATGAAATCTCCATTTGTACAACTCGTCTTCGGGCATGAACTGTGCATGACTTCATGCAGACCTGCTTGTGTGGTCACACTGTTCTTGGAGGTGTATTTGTTCTCTTGCAGACCATAGTGAAGGGAATGTTGTTAGCCTACGATCGGGTCTTTAGGCTCGGTTATCCTTAATGTGGTAGAATTGCTTCTTTCCTATTTCTGATTTCCCCCCACTAACTTCATATATGGCTGTCTATACTTGCCTTCCAAGTGGCCTGTATTCCAGTGTTTAACACAGAACAGATGTTTCACCAGCAGATGACTATCCCCCACAACTTAATATATTGGAACTTCGATTTACATGAGAGAAGTCAGAAATGGCTTATCACTTTTTCTGGTTCACTCCGCAGCACTTTCCAAGTGTCAGAATACTTGAGAAGTATATTCTGAAGTTCAGCTTGATGGAAAACAGATTCAAATGCTAATTTTATTGTAATCCCCAGGAATCGTGCAGACCTAATTAATTAATTAGCAAACTTCAGGGCTTAATGAACTCTGTGTGGGAAGTATTTAATTCTGCACTGCACACCATAGAGCACTTTAATGTTGTGATTGCATAATCCCCAATTAGAGCAACAGTAACAGAAGACTGGTGGAGGGGCACAAAGAACCACCTCTGCAAACACAAGAATTGATTGTGGGGGATCAAACCACATGACTGTGGATTTCTGCGAAAAGACTTGCACTTTCTCCCACCTCCGTACTTGTTCCACCTCCAAACATGTTGCCTAGAGAACAGTCGCTGGCCACCCATTCAATATCCGGAATAGATTCCTTTTCACAGAAAATCTCATTTTCCTCTTTTGTAACACCTAAACAGAATTAATAATCTCTTCTTTTTCACATGGACATAAGATTTGCATTAGAATCAGCTTTCCCTGGTGCCCTTTCAACCTGGTGCCCACCTGAGGTTACTCATCTCTGATCCATACAGAGGTCTTGAAAGGGCTCAGGAGTTCATTGGGCGCATTGTCAAGACTTTGGAAGTTTTAGGCCTGGAAGGGTTCATTCCACCCTCTTTCCAGTCCTTCCACACCACAGGGTAGTAAACAGTCAAGTATCAGTAGTGGGAGAAATATCTAAGTTGCATGATCAACCCTTTTAGAGATTTTGTGATTGGGCTCATTCAGTCCCTGTCCAGGAGTGCCTTTTTATTTATTTATTTATTTATTTATTTAGAGTTTTTTTATGCTGTCCCATTGCTTATAGCCTCGGGACGGCTTACATAAATAAATAAACATAGTACAAAATACAGTTAATTTTCTAGCTCTTCCCCTACCTAGACAGTGGAAATCTGAACCCATACTCTGGTAACTTCCAAAATAGATTATTGTAATGCGGTCTACGTGGGGCTGCCCTTGAAGGCGGTTTGGCAATTGCAACTGGTAGAAAATCTGTCCGTTCAGTTGGTGACTGATGCTCTTAGAGTAGCCCATATAACACCAGTGCGGAAAGAACTATATTGGTTACCAGTTGTGGCCCCGGCCCAATTCAAAGTGCTTGCACTGACAAATAAAGCCCTAAACAATTTGGAGCCCAGCTATCTAAAGGACTGTCTGCACCCATATATACCTACCCACCCCCTCAGATCAGCACAGCAGGCCCTTCTGCGAGTGCCACCCCTCAGGGAGGTGAGAGGGGTGGCAATTAGGCGAAGGGCCTTTCCCACTGCTGCTCCCCACCTCTGGAACTCCCTCCCTAAGGAAATTTGCCTTGCACCATCTCTGTTTTCTTTTCAGTGCCAGGCAAAGACATACCTTAAACAAAAAAATAATACTTAGCCCTTATGAATGCTGTGGCCTTTTTAATATTGCTATTGTACTGATGTTTTTAATCTTTTAAGTGTTCTAATAGGTTTTAATGTGTTGATATGCATATATATATATACACACACATATCAACACATTAAAACCTGTGTGTGCATGCGTGTGTGTTTAATATGTTGTAAACTGCCTAGGAAGGCCTTTTCTCAGTTATAGGCAACCTATAAATATGTAAACACACATAAATATGTAAACACACACACAAATAAATATTTACCATCTTTTTGCATGGAGAAGAAGCCCCTTAGTGGGTGGGTTTAGGGCTGCAATTTTAACTCCCACTCTTGTCAAGTACAATGAATTAAACAATGGAACTGCACCAGGTCCCAGCTCCTGAAGGGGATTATGCTATTGCAGCACTTCTGTCTCCCTCCCCCTCCTTTTAAGCATCCTGACCTCCAGGTATGGATTTGATTAATGTCCTGGCTGGAGCAATTTAACAAGGTAGCTGTGGTACAAGATGCTTTGATTTCTCAGCTGTGTTATTGTTGAAAACTTGCCAAGCTCTGTCCTAGAGAATAGATGTGTACCTGAATTCTCCTTTTGGAACAGAGTACCTGAGCCGTTCCTGGGAACCATGACTGTAGTTGCAGGGGAGCTTTGCTTAATACTATTCACAACCCAGTTACAGACGCTTTGCCTGCTGGAAAAGTTGCTCTTGGCATGCAGAAGAAGGGAGATGAGGAGGTGGTGGAAATTGGGGCACTCAGCTTTGAGTTGGGAGAAGCGGAGGAGCTTTTCTCAAGGCCACTCTCTCCAGGTGCTGAGGCAAGCTCTGGGAATAATGAAGATATACAACCGTTGGAAGGGAGCCTGGGAGAGGAGTTCTCTGCATCAGATAGCGCTGGTATGACTCTTGACCCCATGGCATGGGGTCAAGGGAGAAGGGCGAGTCAACTAGCGGAAGGGCATACAGAAAAGAGGCATGCTTGCTTCCAAAAGGGCCCTCCCAGAGGGATGGGGCCCAGATATACTTAAAAGGAGGGTTTCCTGTAATAGTTGCCAGCTTGGGTTCAGTGAACCACGCTGTGCATGCTCAGACATTTATTCCATGTTTGATTTTATTGGGCATACTTTGGGGAATAAAGAACATTTTTTAAAGGGAATGTACAAAGGGAGGTAAACCTAGCTCATAATTATCAGCCTTCCTATTAAGTGTGGCACTGTGGTTACTGATGGCAGTAGCTGAAAGAGCTGCACACACATTTTATTCTGAAAGATTCCTGACATCCTGCTGTTGTAGAAAAAGCCAAATATGGGGTTGCAGTGGTTAGTTAAAAGCAGCATTCCCAGTGGTGGACTTCAGGGTCAATAAAATGGTGGAGCAGAGAGGTAGTGAAATGGGGGCAGTGGTGGTGGTGATGAGAGGGAGGCAGATAAGACAATGGAGGCAACAGTGGGACAATGATGGAAGAGGAAGCTGAAGGTGAGGAAAATGTACCTGGTGTCACTGAGCACGATCTTGGCTCCCATTCAAGAGTGCTGCTGCCCACCTACCTGGGTAACCTCTCCCAGGACTGAGGGGATAAGTGACTGCCAGCTAAGCAGTCGGCATGGTCAGGAATGGGTCCTTCTAATCTTCTAGATCCTTGGCGGTTGCCCTGCCAAGTTGACCCCTAACACTGGGCCTGATGAGCAGGTCATGGCAGAACTTGAGAGGTAGTGTTGAAAGTTGGGGTCCAAGACACCAATTCTTTTTTTAATAGCTCACCCATGGTGACAAAAATGAGTAAGGGAAGCCCTAGGTCTTTTTCTCCTCAGGTGGTAGAGCCGGCTATCTGAAGAGGATCGATGGAGAGTAGCACACAAATGTCCAGGCTTCTCCTTCTGTTATGTGGAGATGGTGGTGGTTTGGTTAGCCATAGTGAGTGCATACGTGTATCCCAATGTGCATGTAATTTTACTATAAATAGTAATATAATGCAATGATATATCTGTCAATTCTCTCTCTCTCGATCCTTCAAATAGCCACGCTCCTGAAATGAATCGACGCAACTTTGCAGAGATCACTATCTCTGCAAACATAATAAAACCGCATAGTCCTAAATAACCTGCTGTTCCTGAAGGATGGAAAATTCATATTCAGATTGGCCCTTTGAGTGTTTGTTATTGTTTTATTTTTTATGAATTATTTCCATATGCTAAATATTTTTAAATCCCTAAGTGGTCTCCAAACAATGCAACTACAAGAAGAGCAACCACTGCAGTCGTGCTGCATAACAGAAAAGGAGCAGAGCAGCAAATGGAATAACATGATGAGACATTAGAAGATGTCAAAGTTCTGCCTCCTAAACTGCACAATTTTTCCCACAGGGTGGGTCCTGCTGCTGAAAGCGGGCGGGGAGCGGGGGTTGCCACAAACAAAGCTAAAACTTGTAAGTGGAAGTTGTATTGCATTAATATTCTGAGATTTTTTTTGAATGCTCATTCTTGAGAAAAGTTTTCATTTATTTTATTTATTTATTTATTTATTAAAACATTTTTATGCTGCCCCATTCGCCGAAGCCTCGGGGCGGCTTACAACAAAAAATTAAAATAACATTTTAAAATATATACAATAAAATACAAATATACACTATAAAACAAGCCGCCCTGGCCAAATAAAATTCAATAATATTAACATTTAAAATACTGCTTAAATAAAAAGGTCTTCGCCTGGCGCCGAAAAACAAATAACGACGGCGCCAGGCGGACCTCTCTGGGGAGCGCATTCCATAACTTAGGCGCCACCGCTGAGAAAGCCCTCCTCCGAGTAACCACCCTCCTAACTTCTTCCATGGAGGGCTCCCGGAGAAGGGCCTCTCCCGCCGATCTCAGGGGGCGGCTGGGCATATAAGGATGCAAGCGCTCCTTCAGGTAACCAGGACCCAAGCCATTTAGGGCTTTATAGGTCATAACCAACACCTTGAATTGGGCCCGGACTTCAATGGGAAGCCAGTGAAGCTGACGGAGAACTGGAGTCATGTGAACATAACGTCCAGTCCCCGTCAGCAGCCTGGCAGCTCTATTTTGGACCAATTGAAGTATCCGGACCGTCTTCAAGGGTAGCCCCACGTAAAGCGCGTTGCAGAAGTCCAAACGGGAAGTCACCAACGCATGTGTCACTGTCGCAAGGCAGTCATTCTCCAGATAGGGGCGCAGCTGATGAATTAGCCGAAGCTGGAGGAAAGCGCTCCTCGCCACTGCTGTTACCTGAGCTTCCAGTGAAAGCTCTGGGTCGAGGAGCACTCCCAAGCTGCGGACCTTGTCCCTAAGAGGGAGTGCAACCCCATTCAGGACAAGGTTCAATTCACCCTCTCCGAAGCCCGATCCACCAACCAACAGGACCTCCGTCTTGTCTGGATTGAGCTTGTCTGGATTTATGTTATTTTTGCCACTCGTTTTCACTCACATCATGGGAAATCCTGGCACAAAGTCACATGCCCTTCCTCCAGCAAATCAGACTTTGTGCTGTTCTTCTTAATGCTGCCATTTTTTGCAACTAATTCATAGTTTTGTTTGGTCTATCGCCAAATAAACCTGCAAAGTTAACTCAGAAAGCCAGAGAGGAGATATTTAAATATGTAAATATTGTTCTGAATATTTCCCTCAGACTTATTACCCATGCCATTATGGTTCCTTGGTGAAATGGGTTCGCCATTCCTTCTAAAATATTTGAAACCCATAGAAATGCATGTTCTAATCTGTCTTTTGCTGATTTCAAAGAAATTGTCGACACTTGAAATAGTATGCAAAAATTCAGAATGTTACGGAAATGTAACCAAGAAAGAACACTATCTGGAACCCTGAGATTATTTTATCTCATAAAAGTTCTCCATGCCTCATTTTATAAATTAGCAGCAATACACAGGGATGCTTTTCTAATCCCTGCACAAGGGCTAGTCATCTCCCCAACCAGATGCTATCTTTGCATTCCCAAAGGTAAATTCCCTCCTTAATATTAGAACCAAAAGGCCTATTACACACCCCTTTAATTTCAGTGCAACTAGCCCAGAAATTCATCAGCATCTCTCTCGGCCTCCTGAATCATCAGCTCATGTGGGATTGAGAGCAGAAGGCCAGTGCACTCAACGAGGCACTGTCGGATTGTTCAGCCACCATGTTACAGGCTCCCTTGCAATGCCTCCTTAATGAGAGAGGAATAGCTGCCCTCGTTGGACCATTGGCCACTACCCAGACAACAATAACCCATTTCAAATAAATGTGCCGTGATCTGTATTAGGAAACCCAACACTGCAAACTCCGCTCTTTCTATGTAATCATCAGTAAATCCCCTTTGCTCAAGGAGAATTTTGTAATAAGAAAGCAAAGTTGCTAACCTTGGCTGAAATGGTCACTTCTGAAACACTGGGGCCTGAAACTTCTTGAGGGTCGACCCTCATCCAATGCAAACACAAAACCATAATGATTCATAATTTTTGTATTTTGGGATTGAATTTGTATACCACTCAGAGAGCCCAGTGTAGCAGCAGTAATAATAATGCCTCTTATGGTGATTTATGGACTCTTTGCAGAGACATACCATTTCGTGTTTCTAAAAATTTGAGATTTATTTATTTATTTACACGTGTATTTATAGGCTACCTATAACTGTTGAGGCCTTCCTAGGTGGCTTACAGTACAATACAATATATGAGAAAACTCATTACATTTTCATTTGCTTATCATCAGAATATACAGTAGAATCTTGTATATTTTTGTACTTGGAATGCTGTTCACAGTGGGGAGAATATTTCAATAGGCATATGAAAATTTGTACATTTGAAAAATGTGCATGAGGATGCATATTTCAATATTTCCCTTTAATAAATGGGAAAATACTGAATGCTTCTGAATGTGCAGCCACTTGACTCGCAACCTATAACAGGCATGAACCATGAGTAGGACCAAATTTCAAGAAGAAGTCAGGGAGCCTTGATGAACTCAAGTTGTGCTGATTTCCACATCCCTAGGTGCACCTCTTGTTCACCACTGCAATAGCAGTGGTGGACTCAAGGAATGTGTGAGGAATCTGCTTTGGGGCCAGGATCCCTGGGCTCAGCTCCCTGGACTTCAGTCTGCTTCAACACGGCCGTGAGTGTGAGTTTCTGGCAGATGCACACAGAGTTTGCACCGCACCTGTCAGGAATTGCGCCCCGTGTGAATGCTGCACAAGCAGCTTCCCTCTTCCTTGCCATGCACAGCACCCTTTGTTGGTGCTGCTGTGTGTGATGCAGAAGGAGGCTGCCAGTGCTCTTGGCTTGACTCAAAGGCTATGACAGGGCTGAGTAAGAGAGGAGGTCCATGAATGCTGGAGGAGCTTCAGTTGCATTCCTAGCTGGGTTCAGAAGAAACACACTTGGACCACAAAGGTTCTACCATAACCTTTGAGCCATCAGAGAAGGATGCCACTTAGAGAAGTGTTTCATCCTCCCCACCACAGCCTCTTACGTACATCCTCCAAATCAGTCCGGGGGCTGGGGGATGCTCCAGAACAGTCTTGGAGGGTGCACAGCTGAAGATGATGAAAGAAGGCTTAGAAGTCCTGAGACAACAAAGGATCTAGACCCAGCCTAAAATACAGAGCATCCCAATGCCAGGCACACTGATGCCTGATCCAAGCATGCATTCAGAAGCTTCCTTATAATTGCATCTAGGTGTAAGCTGGCTAGGAAGGCCTCGGCAATTATAGGCAGACCATAAATATATGTAAATAAATAAATAGATAAATCTGGTAGAAGATGTTCTAGGTCTTAGATGAATTCCTTTACCTGGCCAGCCTTTAGTTCAGTTGCATCATGCATGCTGCTTTCTCAAACTGGGGTGGGATCTTTGGGGTTTGATGTGCTAATGAGAAAACCTTGAGCATGTCTAGTCAGAACCACTGATGTTTTCTTTTCAATACAGCATGGCTGGACACTCTGCTCCTTATACTGGCGGCTCCATTTTGGACCAGCTGCAGCTTCTGAGCCACTGCCAAACATGTGGTGGGCCCTTCTACTGCATGGGAGCATCTGATAACTTCCTTTACTCAGGGTAGGACACAGGCAGAGAGAAATATGATGATATTGCACAATGTTATGATTTTTTTTTGCCTTATGAGAGAGTTACATGATGCTGACAAGAATCTTTCTTGTTCCCTTCCCCAAAGTCTTTTAGATAGGTTGATTTAATTGAATTTTATCTTGTTTTGTTGGTTGGGTGCTTCCAGTGGGATTGTAAGCCACCCTAAAATCCAGTGATACGGAGTAGTATAGTAGGGATGATGATGATGGTGATGCTGATGATATTCTCCACTAAAGTCAGCATTATGCCCATATTATAGATGGAAGGATGAGACTCGGAGAGAGTCCAATGTCCATCTAGTGATTGCATGGCTAAGACAACTACCAAACTGGGGACTTTCTCTTCAGTCTTTCAGCAATTAACTATGAAAGGTACATTTGTACTATATTGGTTAGGAATAATTTTAGTTATAGGATGATGTTATTTTTCAAATTATGATTTTAAAACAGATTTACATCACTACTATCCATTCCTAATAAATCACTTCCTAAAAGAAATTACTTGTCTGAGATAAATCAATTTCTCCTCTTTGTGCTGATTTAACTATAAGACAGAATCCAATTTAAAAAAATAAAAAATAGAGAATAACCTCCAGCACTTACCATGCCTTTCATTCCTGTAAAATGATGGCGGGGGTGGTGGGATAGAGGGGAACGGAGAATATATTGCCAGGTATTTATTTGTACATGTACATCTCCATTCATCTGCTATGCGAAAGTCTAGCCTCAGTTGTGCCAATCAAGATGACAATATAGTCAGTAAAAGTGAATTGTTTCTAAAGTGAGAAAAAGAGATTCAAATCTCTCAAAGTGAGTTCTGAAATCTAAGTTTCTTCTCCCCTTCCCCAGCATTATTATTTCAGAAATCAATTTACACATAAAGATTAAGCAACACTGTACTGTGGCCAGTATGATTTATGTGAGCTATTGATTAATTCATATTCCACCTCATTTATTCTGTAGGTGTGACATTATTGGGCAGCCAAGAGGTTGAAAGTCTGGTCTATGTATTTTGGATGACATATACCGTATTTTTCGCTCTATAAGACGCACCTGACCATAAGACGCACCTAGTTTTTAGAGGAGGAAAGCAAGAAAAAAAATATTCTGAATCACTAAACTATTTAATAAACTATAACAGAATACAGTAATACTGTATTTCAACCTTGTAAAGTGAACAGCAGTCAACAGTGGCATTAAGAACTGCCATCACCGTCATTAACAAAAGAGAGACTTTAAAGTTCAAGTACTCTTCTAGTTTTCGTTGAACCCATAGAACTCATCATCACTAGAGTCAGAATTTATGAAGCTCTGTTGCTCACAATCACTGACATCACTTTCTTAGTCAGTAGTGGAATTATTGAAGGAATCCACAATCTACACCAGTTATACATGAGCTGCTGCAGACAATTCAATAACAAATCTAAAAAAGTTAGTAATGTTCACGCTGCCCTACTAGTAAATAATAGAAAAAAACTTCTGACAAAAAATGAGATATTGTACGGTAAATCAAACACACAGCGGACTAAGTAGCCTTTGAAGAATAAACTTCATACACGAAGGTAATGCTGTTCAAATATCCACTGATCCTAAAAAAAAATGTGTCTGATCAACTAACAGATAACTGATCCATGGAAAGCTTCCTGATAATCACAGGCACATTCCCCATCACTTTCCTATGGGCTTCATTAAAAGACGGGTTGCCATTTGTAAACACACACCGACCTGTGATTAACGGCTCTCACCTGCGCCAGAGGAGGGGGGTGGAGCAGGGCGCGCCGAGCACATGCCGGCCAGGTGGTGCCACGTGGTGCAGGCGGCCAGCAGCGTCCGGGCGTCGGGCACACACACATTTGCTCTATAAGATGTACATACATTTCCCCTTACTTTTGAGGGGGAAAAAAGTGCGTCTTACAGAGCGAAAAATAAGGTATATGACAGGAACTCAGGGAAATGCATTGACTAAAAAACTGGCATCTCTCTCATCAGCACTGGTGTTTACATCTGTGCAGGGGGTCAAAATTTTAACCATGTGCCCATAAAATTTATTTCCTATATTAAGTCTTCTGTTGTGGGTTCTGAGGAGCTCTCTCTCAAAGACAACCTTTGCAGAAACCATTTTCAGCCTTATTTCAATGTATTTCCTACCTGACATTAGTCAGATGTGGGCTAAATGTTGTTGCGAATAGTGTGCGCCATGGGGAAGGAAGGGGGAGACAACACCCGTATGATATTCCTACTGTTCTACACGTTGATTACGTGGTGCATGCTAACCAGGAAGAATTACCCTCACACCAGATCAGCAAACATTTTTAGCACCTTTGAAAAGGGACGTATAAGAAACTTATTTCCAATCATTTCTCTTTTTTATCACCAATTACCCAATGTGTTCCTTTTAGACTGAACATGGAGTTGGATGGCATGTGTACTCGAAGTCCGTGCATCTTTGAACTTCCAAGATGATTCACAGTTTTTTTTTAAATCATCTGACAGCATGTGTACATTTTAAATGTGTACATGGAAAATTGTATATGTCAGAAAATGCATAGAAGTAAAGTTTAATCAATGAGAGAAGATGCTTATGTTTCAAAGATGGACACAGATGCTGTGTAGCTTTGGAAGCATTGCAGATTTTCATGCAGGAAAAAGTTCTTGATATTATACGAACTGGAGTTGGAATGAGGTGCAGGATCGCATTTGGAGAACTTTGGTGAGTTTTGCTCGTTTAAGCATCCCTACTTTTGATATAGCAAAATCAGCAAAAGGAGCCTTTGTGTTCAGCACTATCAAAAACGTTAATGAGACATGGGCCCTTCCATTCAGCTCTGTTTGTCGGAACTGCTACATATCACTTGGGCTTGAGTGTTGCAACACAAACCTCAGCAGAATTCGGCATTTTTATATTTCCAGTTCACTGCTAGTTAATTGCACGCAATGATTTGATTACATGACTTGATTGCATTGATTTAGTTTATTAAGAAGGCAAAGGCAGAAGGCATCACAGAATAGTGGCAACTGCAGGGTGTTATTTTATTGAGTTGTATTTGATTTCCACAAGCACCTCTCCAAAGGGCAGGACTTTACATTACAGTGGGTACCACTTAAAATAGAAGCTTGTCTGGCTTTCCTCCTTTGACTCCTCGTGTTGTGCATTAAAAATAAATAAAACTGTGATATGATGATGGCTTGTAGGATGCAGTCAAACTGAAAAAGGATGGAGAAATGCAGAAGATTGTGGTGGCATATCTCTCAAAAAACGACGAGGTGCAGATGTCGCTTGGTGCCCAGTTATTTGAAGCGTTAAAGCAGGAGTGAACAACATGTGTGCAGGCACAGAGACATGTTTACTTCCAGTGAAGTCCCTGATGGTGTCAAACAGGAAAAAAAACTAAACTGGTGCTCTGCAGTGGTGCACCAACCCTTCAGGTATACCATTGCATCTTGTTGCTGAATTCCAGCAGCCAAAACCACTATTTTTTTTTTCTACCAGGCACCCTGGATTTTCCCAAGTTTCTGGGTCATTTTGCACATTTTTTCCAGTTTAATGTTGCAATTTATGCCATTTTAATACTCTTTTTCAAATGCATGTCTGTATACTTATATGGGTGTGAAGTGAAACGGCTTCTTTGTCAAGGATTTGAGATGTGTTTGCTACCGAAGTGTTAGACACAAACTGTGGGCATCTGCCAAGAGAGGGAGCAAATCAGCTAATGTGTTGCTCGTGCTCAGTGTCAAATGGGGAGCTGTCAAGTGAAAGCAAGGATGTGGGAAGAGCTTTGCTTGCATAAGGGCCTGGTGCATGATCACCCCTTTCTCAGTAAGGTCTTCTAGATGTTGCTGCTATTTTGAGTTTGATGAGTCCTGTACCTTTTCCACCTCTTCCCAAGGCACTGTGTTGCTCAGGAAAGTACAATCACGTGACCCATCCCATTTGCAGGAGCGCAGATTTTTGACAGCTGTCAAAACAAAGGTTTCCCTTTGAAATGACATTTTTGACAGGGCTAAAGAGTGTTTTTGCTTTTTTCACAGCACAACCTATAGCTTTCAGTGTTGCATAATATACAAACAACCAGAGCAGCAGACATAGTATTAGTGTCATAGCAGCGGACTGCCCAGCCTCTACCAATTTCAGGAGACATGAATTCTTCACCAGCTGAAGTTTCTGGCCCATCTTTAAAGACTATCCCACAGAGTGTATTACTGCATTCATTTAAGCTACAGCACACATCTAAGGGAAAAATCCCTCTAGCTAAAGCCACATTGGGCTTGAAAGGTAATAGCCAGTAGTTCTGAAGTGGGCTCAGAAGTGAATAGAATCTATACAGCCTATAACCAGTTTTCTGTCATCAGGGCAATAAACACCTCCATCCATACACTGTTTCTATCATCGTAATAGTATAGCTAGCCATAAACAGCTTTACTCTGTTATCCTAACCACTAATTGTTCAAATTCCCATGCACCTATTAAAGGCAGGAATTGTACATTCTTTGCACCCCGTCATTATCTTGCACCTATTTTCCATTTTGGATGCTACATTTTTCAAGTTCAACATGTCTTGAACTATTCTAAAAGCAGGCAGCCTGACTTATTTCCAAATTGATGCACTTATAACAAAAATATTAAAGCACTTGAAGCCCTTTTAAATGGCTCTCCACTGTGCAAAATGATTTGAAATTATTGGAGTGCTTCAAACCTTTTATGAGTGCTTTACACTGAACCCTCTTACAGAGATTCAGAAACTGTAAACTACAAATCACCATAAAACGACTTCAGCATCTCGGTGTCCTTAGGTAGTTTCAGTGTTCCCAAGAGAGGAACAAGCATTGATAAAAAGTTAAGATTTGCTCAACAGTTTGGACTGAGCAAAGGTAGCTGGAGAGACAGGGGTGGCTATTCAAAGATCTGTGAGGCAGTAATGTGAAGAGATGTGATTTGCCCTTTTTCCATGAGCACAAGTTGTCTGGAGATGGATTCCTCCAACATTAATCATTGTCCTGAAGCCCACTGAATAAAGCCAGGCTTAACCTTTTGGTGGCTGTGGGCAGCAGCTTATTAAGTGCCCAAGGGACATCCCATATCCTGAAAATGCCAAGGAAATGCAGACCTGTTTATTCCATTTCTACAGCTGAAGCTCTCCTAGAAGTTCAGAACATTTAAAGCCCTACAATACAAACTGATCAAATACAAAATAAGAGGTTGCAACTACAGAGTAAAGTAGAAAATAAAACCCAGAAAGAGCCTAGCAACCATTCACAGATTTAAAATGCAGTCACCGATTTAGTCTTTCAGAATCGGAAAGACTAAAATTCCTGGAAAATTAAGATCTTCACCTGGCACTGAAAAGATGGCAATGTAAGCTCCAGGCAAGTCTCACTCAGGAGTCTCAATAGAAATGGGCCTCCTCCCAAATGCCAGGAACTCCAGATGGTTTTTCTAGCCCAAACATTCTACAGTATCCACCTATTAAAAGATTTTCTAAGGGTCACAACACTGACTGAGCATTATGGATGGTGATGTTCCATTTATTTTTAGAGTGTTCAGTATCCTCTGACAGCAATCTTATCTGTACTTACCTAGCAGTAAGCCCCACTGAACCCAATGGGATTACTCCCCTGAGTAGGCAGATAGAGGGCTGCACTGTTAAGCCCTCTCTTGGGAACCAACTATTGATCAAAAGAAGGATGGCTTGTTCTCTTCCAAATGTTTAGAGCTTGATAATTTTGAAGGTTTGGGGAAAACTTCAGACTCTGCTCCCATGAATGTCACACATATTTATGAGATCTCACTTGGCCCAGCTTTTATCCCAAAGGAACAGGGATGCCACTCCACGGCCCAAACGCTAACTGGATGCATCCCTTTAAATCTTACAGTGTGGCCAAGATGGCAGCTTTAATTGTCTTTCATCCTCACATTGCTTCTTCATGTACCAGTAATTCTGTGGACCAACCTTCCCCAAATGCTGCCCTACAGATGTTTTGTTCTCCAACTCCCATCTTCTCTGAACATTTATTGTGTTCTCTGGATATTATTGGAGTGACATGTCCAAATAAATCTTTATTTCACTGGACTGAGGAAGGCTGGTGTGAGTGCTGGGAAAGGACCATCCCCTGTTCCTGCCAAACATTTGTAATTGAGTCACTTCTTTAAAAAAATGGACATGTATGCTGGCAGGAAGAAGGATGGCTGTCTTGGACAATCATTCCCATACACTGCTGGTTGTGGGAATGTGAACTATATTACAGTGAGATTGGGGATGCTGGTCTAGGTCAAGATCCTGAGATGAAAGAGACAGAGGTGATTCTCTCAAGACCAGACACTTCAGCAAGCCAGGCAGTTCCTGGGAATGGCCAGGATGTACAGCCAGTGGGAGGGGTCTCTGAGGATGAGGAATTCTCAGGCCAGCCCCCCCACCTTGACACCGTGGTGAGATGTCAGCAGAGGTAGGAACCCCAACTGAATGAGCAGCACGGAGAGAGGAAGTGTGCTCACCTTCAGAAATCCTCTCCTGTGGGGGTGGAACCAAGGACTCTCGTAGGGAGAGTTCCTGGAGGTAAACACTAGATTGGGTTAAACAAACAGCTCTATGCAAACTTAGAGATCCATTCTGGGTGACCTGTGCTTGGGAGCAATAAAGGAAGTGTTGCAAGGAAAATGGTATGTGGCTTGTGCTTGCTTGAGGGAGGAACCTCGGCTTGTGACAGCGCATGCCTTTCCTTCTGGAAACCAATAAACCATATTAAGTGAAAAGCAAGGCCTGCTTCAGCCCAGTTTTTATTCCTCTTTCCCTTCACTTTTCAAAGGATGTATGCTGGAATTCTATACACAATACAGAAACCAGGTTACAGAAAGCATTCTACACAATCCCACAAAATAAGATTTAGTATCATAAAACATACCAGGGCAGCTCAAGGATATAGAACAGAAGAGCAATGGAAACCCATCTCACACTAATCAGCTCTGAAGGCCAATAAGGCCTGATAGGTTTCTGCAATAAAAACTACCTTAAACTTCCCAAAGGATTTTCATACAATGGAAATCAAAAGGGCACATTAGTCACACAGTAGGAGAGAGAGAGACACCAAGGAAGAAAAGCATCTTGCTCTAACATTTCAGCTGCTTTCTTTTTCAGTTAAAATAGCCCTCAGTGCCAGCCTAACAAAGAGTACAACTCTCTGACAAATAGGTTGTGGGGGAGATTCATCCTTTATTTAAAGGGAAGTTCTTAACTTGATGTCACCTTCCACATCCTGTGGCCACGATGGCTGAACCGATTGCCTACGAGCTCCTCCAGATACTTGTGCTTCATGTAGAGCTATTCTTGCAGCAGTCCAGATGCTGCAGCTGTTACAGAAAGAGGCAGCCAGGATGCCAAGTGGATGCGCGGCCCTGGACATATTACAACAGTCTTAAGGGGGCAGTGCTCGTGGTACCTATTAACTACCAAGCCTGGTGCAGGGACTTGTTTGGAGACAAAGCCTGGCACAGCGTGGGGCCAGGTTAACTGCGAGACTACCTTCCCCAGTGCAGACCTGCATGATCATTAGGCTCATCGGAAGAGGTCCTCTCTTCATAATACTGCCATGGCCCAGCGACAAAGAAGCAAGCCTTCTCCATGGTGGCACCCAAGTATGGAATGATGTTCCCACAAGCATGTTGGAGGGGCCAACAGTACAATGATGTAGGTGCCAATTAATGACCTACTTCTTTACCCAGCCTTTCCTGGAGTCAATGTGCTGTGCGGTGTGTTTGTCTGTGATTCCTATAGAGTTCACTTCCACAACTGTACTGGTAGCCACCAAATGGGATGGCTTTCAAAGGGGACTGGACGAATTAATGGAGAAGGCTATCCATGGCTACTAGCCTTGATGGCTATGTGGCATCTCCAATAGTGGAAGCAACATGCCTATATGCACAGGGTGCTGGGGAACATGGGTGAGAGGGTGCAGTTGCACCCATATGCTGCTTGTGGGCAACTGATCGGCCTGTGTGTGAACAGAATGCGGGTCTGGATGGTCCCTCAATTTGTTCCATGAAGGCTTTCTTCCTAACTTTAATATCCCATAAATGTTTTCTATTAATGCTATAGCAACTTGATGCATTCAGTTGCTTCTTTATGTATACACCCAGCCTTTGTGTGGTGATCACCAGGAACTGAGCACCATGAAAATGTCGTGCAAGAGGCATCCCTCTTCTCTCTTCTTATCATCAGCTGTTGTTTGCACTGCATGTGACATGGCACGTGATGCAGAAGAAGGATGTTGGTTGTACAACCGTTGTTCTGCAGGCATTCATGGACTTCCTTTTGCATCAGTTTGCCTTCTAAGACAAGGCCAGTCATGAGAAGTCCGTGAGCCAGCTGTACATCTTATCTTGTTGTCCCCTGAAACTGCCTGCTCCCCGGGGAGTCTGCCCTTGAAATAAGAGTCTCTGCTTCTCACCTCCCATTGCCTCGGCATGGCCCACATTCCCAGCCGTCCCCAGTTCTGCTTCACGTTCTAATTCTGATCACTCTGAAGTCCAGCCAGTAGTCCTTGAGAACGAGCACCCAAAGCAGCCATCCTTCTCACTCCCAACAGGAAGACTCCATTAAAGATGTCTTCAAAAGAGCATAAAAACCCATTTCCAGATTGGGACAAGTTGGAAGAGCTCCAACATGCATCTGGGAAATGAGTATTCCCACTTCTTCCCTGTTTCGAGCCAAAGCCCAAATGTGGGTGCCACTGGTGCTCAGGCAGTAAGAATGTCCAAAATTACTTTACAGTCCAACTCAGATTTCTAGCCCTGCTCCCATCCTAACCTAGTTGCAATCACTCCTGAGGATGTATCGGTATACAAGCAACTTTAGTGAACTCACAGAAACAACCATTCTAGGGTGCTGGATCTGCAACTGGGGCTTTGTTACACATTCTTCATGAATATTTAGAGCCTCTTTTTTCAACCGTTTGAGTAGCATAATGGAAAACAACTCCCTTCTGGTATGTGTTTGTGCATATGGCATAAAAGCCGATTACCTTTGGTAAGTCTTGGAATGTGTTGACTCCTTTTGCTACTTCAGGATGGTAAAGTGGATCAAGGCTGTTCATAACTATACTTTTCTACAACCAAGATTTCATTTTTTTCAGTGTCACACAATAACCAAAGTGGTTTTCAATAAAAATGAGAAATCATAACAAGACATAAAATATAAATATGTGTTCTAAATCAGAATAAAATAAGCAACAGCATGAAACCAAAATAATCCCAATAATAGGATATAACATCACTGTAAATAATGTTCTTACTTTTAACTGTGTTTGATATAGTTTAATTCAGTAACACATTTTCAAAAGGAAAAAAATAATTAAATTTCACACACACAAAGTTCCTTGAAATTCATACAAAGGCAGGAATACATTTGCAATCAATTAAACTCTTTGCATAATAAAGATATGCCATTGCACATGGTCATATTTTGTTTTACTTCTAGTTCTAAGTGGGGATTTGTCTCCAGACTGAAGATAAAAATGCTAAAAGATCTTAAGATTTGAAATAACATAAAAATGAGATCTTTATTTGTCCTCCAGAATATAATCATGTGAATGCTAAGTATGCCTCTCTAAGAAGGGCTCTCCAGAACCAGCACACTACCACTGAAAAGACTCTCCTCCTCCTCCTCCTCCTCCTCCTCACCACCACCACCACCACCACCACCACCAGCATCATCATTTTGATACCACCTGTAGCGTGAAACTTTCTGGGTGTTTTACAACAACAATCACAGAATCATACACTCAAGTCACCCATCCTGATTCTATCAAGGCCTGACCCTGCTTAGCTTCCAAGATTAGGCAGGATCAGGCACTTAGCCACCCAATCTACCATGATAGGCAGAGACACTAAGAGAAGGTGTCAGAAGATCATCTTAATATGCAGTATGTGGGAGGATGTGCTGCTCTGAGTAAGCTCACTCCAACCTTCATACCAAAACTTTGAACTAGGTCTGCATTAGCCAATGCAGACCGCAAAGCACTAATGTAATATGGCCATCTCAGTAATGGCCATGTAATATGGCCAATAAACCCTCTCCCCTGTTTTTGAACAACAATGTAACACTCATTTCCTCCTTAGGCTTAGTTCTTACTGCAGTGGTAAACCAAAGTCTGGGCAATACTTCAGATTCTGTGGGTGGGTTCACACATTGTGACACACGACGCTGCATGGAGTCCACAGCTCACTTTTTTTTTTTTTTTGCCTCAACCCACCTGTCAGATGCTCATGTCATGTCCATGTGAACAATGTTTTCATGTGCCACCTTCCACCCTCTGCTCTCACCTTGCATCCCACTAGCCCCTATGAGTACAATCCCCTTCTTCACGGTATTGCTCGCTATCAAGCTCAGCTGCCTCTTCCTGATTGGGCCACCAGGCTTGGAGGAGGGTTCTCCCTCTTTCCCCTCCCACTTGTACCTCCATCTCTTTTATGCTTTTTAACCATTCAGTTGCCAAAGGCTTCTTGTTTTGTTCTGTTTTGTTTTTAACTTTAAACAGTCTTGCTATGATCCCACATTCTTTCCCACTGCATTTACTTGCTTTCTCCCTGCTGCAGAAGCTGAACAATCTGACAGGCACAGTGCTCATCCAATAGGAACAAAACAAGTGTTGCTCTAGCTATGGGTGTTTGTTGCTTCGGGTAGTAGAGATCAGATGCCTAGAGAGGCCCTTCCTGTTGCTACTCTTTCTACAAGATGTGTGGTGTGGCATGACGCGGCTTGCCTCGGTTCGGCTCGGCTCGGCTCGGCTCGGCTCAGTCCAGCTTGGTTTGGTTCGCTTCGATTTTGCTGTTTGTTTACTATAAATGGAAAGAGAGCCTATGGGTCCAGATGTCACAGTGAAGCATGGTAAGCATACCACAAATTGTTAATTTATCTTCATGGTTTCCAGGAACCAAATGTGCCATGGTGAAATACTGTGACAGGGTTCAGATAACGCAATGAACCAATTAGGGTAAAAACCACCATGACATCTTGTGACATGCAAACCCAGCCTATGTGTGTGTTTGTGTTGTGGGGGGCGGGGGTCACATGATTGGAAACTCCTCCGTTGCAGCCTGTGCATAAAAACCCTGACTTTCACTGTCATGAACCAGCAATTCCCTGCTCCATCACTGGAATGGAAAGCAGAAAACATAGTGTCCACACTGATTTCCTGGTGCTTCTTCAACCACCACCAGATGGAAGCAGTACCAGATTTCTTTGGCTGCCTCCACTAAAGGGTTTTTAAAACTTAGGTGTATACCCTAAGTAGTGTGGGAGCTAGCTATTGATTTCTTTCCTGTTTTTATCTCTTAAAGTGATTCTTCTTTCCCATGTCCAAGCAATCTTGTTCATTTCTCAAACTCAGTTTCTGCTTTCAGAAACGGGCTAAGGCACACAAACAATCCAATCCTGTATTTTTCATTTTTATAGTTTGTTTCTGTATTAGCTTTATAGCCTGCTTTTTTTTCTTACAATGAACTTAAAGTGGCTGACATCATACTCCTTCCACTGCTCTCGATTTGATATCCACAACAACAACCCTGTGAGGTAAGCTGGGCTGAGATTCTGTGAGTGGCCTCCCAAAAATTTCTGTTCTGTCCCAGAAAAGGAGTCTAGTCTAACTTACTCTTTGATATGTCAATTTTCCACGTGCAAGGAGATATCTCTAGCTATATGTATGTATGTATGTATGTATTTATTTATTAAAACATTTTTATGCCGCCCCATTCGCCGAAGCCTCGGGGCGGCTTACAACAGTAAGTTAAAATAATTATAAATCAAAAATATAAACATTAAATTAAAAATACAAAAATACAGTATAAAATAAGCCGCCCTGGCCAGATAAAATCCAATAATATTAACAGTTAAAATGCCGCTTGAATAAAAAGGTCTTCGCCTGGCGCCGAAAAACAAATAACGACGGCGCCAGGCGGACCTCTCTGGGGAGCGCGTTCCATAACTTAGGCGCCACCGCAGAA
>NW_025335627.1:8433034-8643882 GCF_004798865.1 Varanus komodoensis
ATTCACCGAAGCCTCGGGGCGGCTTACAACAATAAGTTAAAATAATTTTAAATCAAAAATATAAACATTAAATTAAAAATACAAAAATACAGTATAAAATAAGCCGCCCTGGCCAGATAAAATCCAATAATATTAACAGTTAAAATGCCGCTTGAATAAAAAGGTCTTCGCCTGGCGCCGAAAAACAAATAACGACGGCGCCAGGCGGACCTCTCTGGGGAGCGCGTTCCATAACTTAGGCGCCACCGCAGAAAAAGCCCTCCTCCGAGTACCCACCCTCCTAATTTCTTTCACGGAGGGTTCCCGGAGAAAGGCCTCCCCCGCCGATCTCAAGGGGCGGCTGGGCATATATGGAGGCAGGCGCTCCTTCAGGTAACCAGGACCCAAGCCGTTTAGGGCTTTATAGGTCATCACCAACACCTTGAATTGGGCCCGGACTTCAATGGGAAGCCAGTGAAGCTGACGGAGAACTGGAGTCATGTGAACACAATGCCCAGTCCCCGTCAGCAGCCTGGCAGTTCTATTTTGAACCAATTGAAGTATCCGGACCGTCTTCAAGGGTAGCCCCACGTAGAGCGCGTTACGGAAGTCAAGACGGGAAGTCACCAGTGCATGTGTCACTGTCGTGAGGCAGTTGTACTCCAGATAGGGGCGCAGCTGGTGAATCAGCCAAAGCTGGAGGAAAGCGCTCCTCGCCGCTGCTGTCACCTGAGCTTCTAGTGAAAGCTCCGGGTCGAGGAGCACTCCCAAGCTGCGAACCTTGTCCCTAAAAGGGAGTGCAACCCCTTTCAGAACAAGGTTCAGTTCACCCTCTCCGAAGCCTGAACCACCAACCAACAGGACCTCCGTCTTGTCTGGATTGAGCTTCAGTTTATTGGCCCTCATCCAGCCCATTACCTCAGCCAGGCACCGGTTCAGTACAGCCACTGCCTCACCTGGATTGGTGGAAAACGAGAGGTAGAGCTGGGTATCATCAGCGTACTGATGGTTCCGCAGCCCACACCTCCTGATGACCTCTCCCAGCGGTTTCATGTAGATGTTGAACAGCGATGGGGACAAAATGGACCCCTGCGGTACTGCATGGCATAGCTGCCATGGCGCAGAGCCATAGTCCCCCAGCACCACCTTCTGGAACCGGCCGTTGAGATAGGAGCGGAACCACTGCAAAGCAGTGTCTCCGACCCCCAATCCCGCAAGCCTATCCAGAAGGATACCATGGTCGATGGTATCGAAAGCTGCTGAGAGGTCCAGGAGAACCAACAGGGACGCACTCCCCCTGTAATGTATATCCCATTACATAAATCTTGACCTTTAATGCCTAGCCTAAGCCCTATTGCAATACACTGGATGGCTTGTACAATATCACAGCCCCTGAGGAAAGTTTTAAGTAGAGTGCCCGAGGCGTGTAAACTAATTTCAGCTCTCCACTTATTTCTACTCTGTGCTAACACGCAAGGAAACTCTCAGCCAGATCATTTTTCTATTTTAATCATGAAATAGGACTACTGTCCCAAGACAAGAGGCATGCAGCCTTATTTTTCTTTTTAATGGCTTAAATCAGCAACATTTCCCCTGAACTTGTCGTTCTCTTCATTGGATCTTGGCCTTGAACATGCTCTCTGAAGCATGGAAAGATCAATGAATGCAAGAAACCGATTTCTAATGAGCCTACTGGGCCATGTGATATTCTATGACCCAACAGCTCTCCAGGGTCCATTCTAAGGAGAAATACCTTCCCCAGGCTTCCATCCTGAGATCATTTAAACAGAAGATGCCCAGTAAATGAACCAAGAGTTGGCTCAGTGTTCTTCTTGCAGGGAATGCATTTGAGAAGGAAGCCCATCTTAGCCCCCTTCTGAGTTCACCTCTTCCTCTCTTCTTCCTGCTGCTTGCCTCTTGCCCTCTCTCCCACTGCACCCAGCTTGTGTTCCTACCTAAAGGGAGATCATGAAGAGAGGGAAGGAAAAGAAGGTGCTCTGTCTACTCACACTTTTCATTTTTGGCCTGGGTAGGTGAACAGCCAGTGATAGCAAGGAGAAAGGGTCACAGGGCCACCATGCTGGGTGACACATGTATTGGTTACTTCCCGGTTGGATTTCTGTAACGCGCTCTACGTGGGGCTGCCCTTGAAGACAGTCCGGATACTTCAGATGGTGCAAAATAGAGCAGCCAGGTTGCTGACGGGGACTGGACATTACTCTCATATAACCCCAGTCCTCTACCAGCTTCACTGGCTTCCCATCGAAGTCCGGGCTCAATTCAAGGTGCTGGTTATCACCTATAAAGCCCTTAACGGCTTGGGACCTGGATACCTAAAGGAATGCCTTCTTCTGTATTTGCCCTCCCGCCCCCTGAGATCGGCAGCAGAGGCCCTCCTCCGGGAACCCTCCATGAAAGACATTAGGAGGCAAAGTACCCGTAGGAGGGCTTTCTCTGCGGTGGCACCCCGCCTCTGGAATGCGCTCCCCAGAGAGGTCCGCCTGGCGCCGTCATTATATGCTTTTTGGCACCAGGTTAAAACCTTTTTAGTTGACCAATATTTTAATAACTTTTAACATCAGCTTATAGGTTTTAATCTGTAGCCAGGGTGGATCTGGATTTTATTTGTATTATGTTTTATTTTATGTAAGCCGTCCTGAGGCTATATGATGGGATGGCATACAAATACTCTAAATAAAATAAAATAAATGCTTGGTGTTGGCAGTGGGCCTCCAGCAGCAATGGGAGCCAGAACGATTGACAGATAAGTTGATGCCAACCTTGATTGATCCTGAGATCTTCTGCAGGCAAAGGCTGGTCTCTGTGGTCCCTGAGACCCCTGAGCCAGCCATGTCTTTCAAACATGCACAATTATAACTGCACCAACAGCTTAACTTCCTTGAATGGGAAGATTTGCACTTAACATTAATCCTTTGCTTAAATATTATTCTGGGCTCAGCTGGATGTCCATGTTAAGCTGTGTTGTATCCAAAGCAGAACTGATGGACAGTGGTGATAAACATAATGACCGTGGATTGTTGGTGCTGGGGGGCTGTTTTTTGTTGTTGCTTTTTTAGTGGGGAAGGTCTTGTTTTCTCCTTTTTGTTTGTTTACCATATTCATTGTTCCTGGAGAGGCGTTTCACAAGTCAGAGCATAATTGTTTCATTTCCAGCATTAACATGCAGCTTTACAAAACAGAATCCTTAAGTGGAAAACAGCTTCAAGTAATTGCTTGCTACCTCATTTCCTTGAGGAGAATGTTATGATGGCTTAATAGAGTTCCAGTTGAGAGCCCATCTTTATGGAATCCATAAGGTGAACAACAGCTTTGAAAATGAGTCACAGTGCACCGCCTTTGTGTAAAACTAGCAAACTAGGATAAACGATTGTCTGTAGATTTGTGTCATGTAAAATGCTTTACACAGTAACGGCATCCTTGGTATTAACCGAAAGTAAAAGTCCACAAGGCCACAGTAGAATCTCCTTCCACCTTTGTAATTTATAAAACTAGATTGTAAAACTTCTTGCAATTATACCTTTAAAAAGCTACCATTTGGGTTGGTATTTGTCTTCCAAAGCAGGTAAAGAAACTGAAGTTTTCGATTGCTCAGAAAGACTAAGACACAAGCTGTGTGCAGCATTCAGTAAGGAGGTTGGAAAAACTGAAGTGCAAACTGTCACATGCAGCACGGCTAGGCCAAGAGTGAAACCTTGATACCCTTGGTCAACTGTCACAGCCCCAGAGCCCAAGCCGTGCCCATGCACTAGTATCTGCCTTGGAATCTCATGTTGGTATTGTGGCCCAGGGCCAGTGCTGTAGTTGCCAGAATCTCAAGTTGCCAGAGTGGTCCAGAAGAGTGTGTGTTTATTCATCCTGTAGAATGCCAGAATCCATGTGAATTTAGGGAACTTAGGAGAACTTAACAACTTAGGAGGGAGGCAATTTCCAGCTAATAGCACCAATCTTGGCAGAGAAGGGAGCTGGCAGCCCCTCTGTAAGAACCAGCAGAAGAGGAGGTGGTTTCCAGAAGAATCATACAAGTTGAAGCATCTCTCCTGAAGGACAGAAGGGAGACATCCTGTTTGGGCAGAGGACCTCAGAGATGGGCTACAATCTCTTGTCACAGCTACAGTCCTTTAGGAGAAGGGCTTTTGCAGCACACCCTCACTTTTAAGCCAATGCCCTGGCTGGGAACCTTTGCTAAGAACATCCTCCACTTCCTGAAATCATCTCTATTTGGACTTACTACCTCTAGAAGCACTCTCCATGTGGACTCTCTCTTGCTCATTTGTACTCATCTCTATGAATTTTGTATTATTAAGAACCTGCCATGAAAAGTACTGCTACACTTTTTGTAGATTGTGAATTCTTGTTTGTTCTGGACTATAGATACCCTAATGTTGGCAGATGTTGGACTGCACCTAACTCTTTCCATGCCTGGACTCCATACCCATGTATGGTGGAGATACCAGACTGAAAACTATGGTTGTTAGAAGCTCTCTCTGTGTGGGATTAATATGGTCTTCCTCTTGAACCTTCTTTGACTTTGGAATGTGAAAGGCCTTGACCCATGGACCATAAAGAGACCAAGGTTGGAGGAAATCATTCTGGGGGTAGATTTTTTCATGTCTTCTTGAACCTTTGTCTTTGACTATCCAGGAAAGTAGTTTGAAAAACTACTCAGACCCCTTGCCCTATATTTAGAAACTCTTGTTTTTGCCTGGGAAGGCTGGCCTTAGAATCACTCACTCCCCTGCTCTGTATTCTGAGCCATACAGATTACAGTGGGAAAACCAAGTTGTTAAGATCTTCGACATGGTTACAGTAGTTAGTTCTGGATCTTACAAAATTATTTATGATGGCTATAGCTAATTGCCACCAAATCAAGCTAGAGCTTTCCTTAGAAGCAAAAATGACAAAACACCATTAGAAGGCAAGACCCACTGAAGAAGACCATCATGCTGGGAAAAGTCAAAGGCAGCAGAAGAAAAGGAAGACCAAATATGGGATGGAGTGACTCCATAAAGAAAGCCACAGCCTTGAACTCAGAAGAGCTGAATGGGGCTGTTCTGGACAGGCCATTTTGGAGAACTTTCGCTCATGGGGCCACCATAACTTGGACATGACTTGACAGCACAGAACAACATAGGCTTTCTCAGCCCCGTAACCCCTAATCTTTTACCACTGGATCTGCTGCAATACAAAAGTATCACTGATTTGGCATGTCCTATGTCAGAATGCCAGAATGTGTGCTTGAAGGATGGGGCCCACCCCAGCTGGGCAGATGTGCCACTGAACTGCCACTTTAATTGACTTTCCCACAATTCCCACAATTTAAATTTCACTCTGGGGCACCAGAATAGTGCAGAACTGCCACTTGTAGGAAGGCATTTTGCTGCAAAGCTTCAGCCTGCCTCAGCACAACTCGGGAAACCACTCTGAAACTCCCTGTGTGGTACCTTTTCTGGTGGGTGAGCTGTGCTCAACAATACAGACTAACAATGGAAACTTCACACAGACAACCATTTTCCATATGTCACTAAGGGCACAGGAAACGCTTGTTTCAGTTTGTCATCAAGCAGGATGTACCTAGTTCGCACCTCCTGCACGGCACGCAGACTCAAGCACAGGTCCACCATTTACAAAATTGCAACTTTATTCACGGATCAAAGAAAAGGCATTCCATAATGTGCAGCATTTGAAAAATAGGCAAGAAAAATGCAGCTGGGAGAAGAATAGGAGAGCAGTGTATCAAGGATGCACACAGCAGATGCATATTTTATCAAAATATACACACATGTGGCTTTTCATACAAAAGGAAAACCAATTTCAGTGTCTGATATGGACACAAAATGGAACACACTTTGAGGTGCAAGTTTTGAGAACTTTGACTACCATAATCTTTACTGGGACAAACATTGCTCTGTGTGACATCAGTCTGTGAAATCAGTCCCAAAGATGCTTCACTGAAGGCAAGGCTTACATCCAAATAGTGGCTCTGTTACTCATCTGTCTGCATGTGGATTAACAGTTAGATACAGGCCCATTTTATTCAGGGAAGCCCAGATGAGTTCTGTAGTGCGTGCGTGCGTGCGTGCGTGCGTGATGAGCATCGAACGACTTTCTTTCCCAGATTGGTCAAATGCAAGCCCAAGTTTGTGCACATCCTGAAACTGCCCTGCCTGCTTTCCTTTCCTCCACTATTAACACTACTTTTGTGACTGGCAGAAATAGAGCTTCCAATGAACCCTGTTCAGAATATTTGATTTTCTGCAGCCTCAACAGTGGGAGCCTTTCCAGATTTCCAATTATTCTTCCTGGACCTTGGAGGATTAGAGTGAACAGAGAAGAACTCTGAATAATAGTGGACTTCTGCACAAGAGCAACACTCTTGTGAGCACTTCTCCAAAATGTGCATGGCTGGCTGACTCCCAGAAAATATATAATTAATAATACACCTGTGTTTGGGCATAAATAGCCATGTGTATATGCATGGGACTCTGATCTGTATGCAGTGCAACTCACATGCCAGTTGGCTTATTTTCAGCTGAATGTGATGGATATCCGCTAGACAAAAATCAAAGCTGCTGGGGTTTCTTTATCTTTTATGTTAACTTAATGAGCAGTAAATGGCACTGTCTATTTACATCTACATACCTGCAAATGGAAGAAAGAAGCCCCAAGATGGTTTTTTTAAAAAAAAAACAAAAAGAAGAAAAAGGAAGAGAGAGAGAGAGAATGGGCAGGGAAGGAGCTGGAATGTTATGAAAATGGAAGCCAGCTATAGATGCAAGCTATTTTAGTATTGCCTTGTCTAAAGACCCTAAAGCTAATGGGGTAGGAAGAATTCAAAGGCCAAGAGTGCTATGAAGGATACAGGAGTCTGAAAAATGCCCTACACACCAGGGTGGCAGCAGGCAGATGGTGCAGGCATGGTATAAAAGGGCAATTGCAGAGGGCAACACGTGAGAAAGGAGCGGTTGCCTTCTCATGAGCATGATGGTGAGCAGGGAAGATATCTGGTGGTGATCATTGTGACAGTGCTGCAGCGTGTGCAAAGAAAGCCATGAATCCAGCACATCAGGAAAGTTCTGGTAAATATGACATCTCAGGATAGATAATGATAAGCAGGGGTCAAAAAGAAGGGTAGGGGCCAGAGTCTACCCTCCTGCCCCTAGGGATAGCCAGGCAAAAAAGACAGGTCATTGATAAAGAAGTAGGAATGGCATAGCCCCTTTCCTTTGACCTAGCTGCCTATTACACCCTCTTGCTTGGGAGCAGAGCTTGGCTTTAGAAGGAGGAGCCAATATGAGTGGAAAGCTAAGGCATGGAGCAAGAGATAACCAGGTGTGGAGGAAACAGATGAGGTTGAGAGCAAAGAGGCTGAGGCTGAGCAGTGAGCTGCTAGTTCTGCTACCATTCTCCAAAAGGCACGATCTGGGACTTCCTCTTGCATCTGTTAGGCCTCATCCTTGCTGCCTTATAGAAAAGTCCTCAGAATATTCCTGGTTACTATCCTGGTTTTCTTAGTTGCAGCTGCAACTGCGTAGCAGTACTAGTGCCCAGGCCAGATGTCTTATGTTGGCATTTGTTTTTATGCATGTTGAGTGCTTTATTACTGTATCAGGGCTTCTTATTCTGTAATTTTCACTGTGCTCATTGTTGTAAGCTGCCTTGGGTGGGTTCTTACTGTGAAAAATAACCCATAAGTACGTTAAATGGATAAATGAAGTGGGTTCCCTTCTTAATTCATTGTTAATTTGATATTGCCCTGCCTTAGCCAGCAACTTCTGCCCTCCCTTAAAAAAAAAAGAGTTCCTAACAGTAAAGATTATAGTAATCACAAGGGACTGGCCAGGCCAGCAATCTTTGTTGGGTTCCCTCCCCAATCTCTTGGCAAAGCAAGGTAAAACTGACAATATTCTGCATTTTCTGTGCAGCCACTGACAGGTGAGGGGGGCAAATGCATAACATGAGATAAATTTTAAACTAACTGTACATTACAAATGAGGCTTCCTTGAGATGGTGTGGTTATCTTTGACAGCATCCCCCTCTTTCTCTTGGGGCAGAGTTGTACCAGGGGGCCTGTAACCCATTGAGCTCAGAGGGTTGTGAAGGTGAAGGTCACTTCTGCACTTCTCTCACTCTGAAAAGCATTTGGACAGCCAGTTTTGACTATCCAAGTTTGGAGTTGGAGGGAAAGTGGTTGTGGCAGCACCAGGAATGTCAAATGTTAGAGGTGCCAGTCTCCTCCCCTCCCTGCCCCCAGAAAACCCTTCTCCAAAGTTGCTCTTACACCCCAGAGAAGCTGTTGGCACAGTCCTTTCTGCACTGGCTGCAGGACAAGAGGGATCCAAGCAATGGTTTCCAACTACAAGGACAGAACCATTTTCCAAACCGGTCGCTAGGAATCTGAAAAATCCTCTGCCCATCTAGATGTGATCTAGTAGCCAATGGCTTCCACTATTTGTCTTTTTCTGCTCTCATTGGGCAGGGTCCAGGAGGTCCACTGCATTTATTCACTCAGCATAGCACAATTTCCTCAGAAAACCTCTCATGCTATCTTGAAATATCTGGCTTGTGCTAGAGGTCATTTATGCAAGAGATGCATCAATTGCCTGAACACAGCAACCTCATTGGTTACTTCCCAATGTTATTTTTCTGGTCCACATGCCAACCCAGTGGAGTCAAAACAAAAGATAGTTGCTAGTGCAGTTCTATCATTCTTGTTCATTTTTAAATGGAGTTTTCTAAGAGAGGGAGAGAGAGATTTGTTTAAATCAGAACAGTGAACAAAATGCAAGGTAGGAAGACAGATACATCAATCATGTGAAAAGACAGAGCAAGAGGTGAGGTCATCAAGAGAAGATGTATTAGAAATAAACAAAGGTGTCTCAAAATAGGCATTTAGAGAAGTGCCAACTTTAGATTCACGATATCGGTTAGAGAAACGAACTTCCAGCATGAAAAAGTGCTATCTCAGGTTTAGCAAAGAGATAAAAGCAAGATTGGAGGGCACAACGATTAGAATGAAACGGAGAAAAGGAAGACATAGAATGGTCCCTGAGAATAACTGAGTGAAAGGGGTTGGCTGTTTTTAAAGGGGGCATCTAAGGAAAGAAAAAGTAGGAAAGAAAGTCCAAGAGAAGAATGCATGCGCTGAAGATGTTCAGAGCTCTGAGCGAATGGGGTTATGAAGATAAATTAAGTGGCTAGACAGAGACGGACAGCACCGAGGAGAGCAACTTGTTTAGCAGAAAAACAAATGGAAAAGAAAATAGGACGGAAGTGTGCCGATGAGGCAACACCACTCTTGTTTCCAATATTGCACACCATTCTGAAGGAGGAGCATAAATGAAATGTGGAGAATAGGCTCACTTGCTGAATTAATTTAATCCCATCAAAAATGGCTTGCATTGCCAGACTGTTCGGAGAGGCTGGGCACTGCCATTTAGAGAGGCTATATATGGGGCAGGGACAGGGGCAAGGGCAGGGGGAGGCTGGTTTGGATGTGTGAGCCAATGGGCAAGCCTGTGTCTGCTGAATGACTTCTTCCGAGTTAATTCTGAAACATTTGGAATAGAACCACCCGACATCATGGGGTCCTGTTCAGCTTCAACAAAGTTTAGGTTCAGGATCAACCTTGACAGTGGGTGATGAAGACTATCTAAGCATAATGGCTAAACAGAAAGAATGCTTCTAAAGTGTAAGGCAATCCTATCCGGAAAATAACGTATGCACCCCGCTAGATCACTGTTAGTTATTAATAATAAAACGGATGGGTTAAATTAACATGGGGCATCTCAGTGCTAGAACCTGCGTCATTTGCTGCAAATGTCCCAGAGAACCACTTCCTTCTACTGTATGTTCACTTTTTACTGGAAATCCATTGTTGTGACCACTAAAGTCACTGACGTCCTTCATCCTGAATCCAAACTCCTTTGGGTTTCTTACTGGCAGGCACAAGGGTGCACCCATCTCCTCCTTGTGGTCATTCAATAATTAAAAATGATTTGGTTATTTATAGTGACAATTCTATCACTCTGCTTCCTTTCCATTACAAACACTTCTTTGTACTACTTTAAGTGATTCTTACACTGACCATATTCATTTTTATCACAATTAGTCATGATTTTCTCTGCCAGGTTTAATTAAGCTCTTTCCGAGCTTTATGAGATTTCTCCCCCAGAAGATCCTACCCCACTTATTAAGACATACATATTAGATAAATCAGTCCATGAACCTGTTTGCAAAAATTAATTTTATAGTTTGGGCGCAAATGTTCTTATAGATACCTTTGAATGTTGTGTCGGTTGGTCACCAAATTTTAATATCATTTTTGTTTTCCCCAAATTCATCTCTTTAGCTTCTTTTCTAGGGATGATAAAAACTGTCAAGATCAATTTTATTTGGCTTTTGGTTTTTCACTTGTACATTTGTTTCTCATTTCAGCATCATTTTTATAGTGTAAAGATGGAATATAAATTGAATAAATATTTCTTTAAAAAATGGTCTGGATCTGAGGGGACTTTTTATTTAAGAAGTAGGTATTCCTATACACACTTTTGTAAATGAGCACTTTAAAAATGATTATTCATGAAGTGAATGAATAAATGTACATTTTTGCATGATGAATAATGAATGAATGAAATGTACTTTTTGTGCACATTGTTTTATGTGCTGCATCCTAAACTTTGGATAGGTATAGATTTTGTGTTTAGATTTGAGAAATGCATGTTTGATAAATTTGCATTAAATATAAAGTTTTATATATAATTTCGATACTGCCTATAGCTGAAGTTCTTTGTGTGGTTTATAACATTTACCCAACAAATATCTCAACATAACTATTCTGTTCCCCACATGCTGCACAGTTCTGAAGTTTCCCAGAGTATATTCCCTCCCTTCATGATCCTGTTCTGCAATCCCCTATATACTGCAGAAAAAAGATGGTCCTTTCTATATAGTAGGGATATGAGAATTGTGTTACCTTTTCACATCATGCAGATCTCATTCTCTCCCTATAAAATGGTGTCCAGCTATACTTCTTATCTGCAGTGGTAAAGGGGTAATCCTGTGTATGATGCATGCAGCCTGTATCTCTCTGCCTACCGAATCAGGAAGCAGTGATGGAGGTCATCCCCCTCCAGTGCAAGCTACCAACCTTACGTTCACCTTTGCATGCCTGAGAAGGTGCACGGTTGTTGGCTGGTGGCTCCACATTTCCAAAGAAAGGGAAATGGCAAAAGTCAGGAAATCAGGGAAAGGTGAGTAAGCATGAATGAGAGAACGAAGCAATCTACAGCCCCACCCCCAGTCTCAGGTGGAACCACCAGTTGAAGAAGTAGATCTTGAGATCTTCTGTTTCGTCTCTGAATTACAAGGGAGATTTATGTTCCTAGAAGCCCATGCATCTGGCCACTTACCCCTCTTACCAGCAAGAGGAGAAGGCTGCTCTTCCAGCTCCACTTCTTTCCTTTCTGATGCCAATGGTGGTGGCTGCATTTCTTTCCTTCCAGGGAAACTTTTCTGCTGCTATAGCCGACAGCAATCCCATGCTCCTGGCTGCTGGGCAAGGTGGCCCTGCAGTGCCAGTACTCTCCATCCCCAGGCGGCAGGCATTCTGCTCCAGGAAAAGTGTGGTTCCATTTCCATGCCATGCTCCATGCCTCCCACATGGGCACTTTGTTCCTGCACAAGGTCCAAGAGTCCTTCCTTGCCTTGACGTTCACCCTAATGAGCCTCCACCCAGAAGGAAGCAAGGGCCACTCAGTTGGAGGGTGAACAGTCATGAGTGAAAGCAGGTTGGGGTTGCCTGAAGCAGAAGTGCCTGATCTGCAGTTGGTGTTTGCTGCAGCCACCTCCCTCCTGCATTGGTAGCAGCAGCCCTGCATATTTCTGTGCCTGCATTTGCAAATTCATGAGGGAGAGAAGGAAGGAAGGAAGGAAGGAAGGAAGGAAGGAAGGAAGGAAGGAAGGAAGGAGGAGGCATGTGGTCATGCACGGATAAGAAAACATTCCACATTGCTTTCCCATTTAGTCTTCCCTAAGACCAATTACGTGAGCGAGTCCTGTGCACAAAGCCAAAAGCAGTTCTGGGCAGGGGTGCTTATCCTCAGGATTGGTCATGCTCAGAAATGCACACTTTTCATGGCTGGACAAGCCAAAACATGAAAACGGAAGTGACTCAACATGAGCTTTGCCTGGACCTTTGGAGAATCCAGGTGATCCAGTCCCCCAGATGTATCCCCATTGCCAACCTATGTGTATGCATGGTTGCTACATAGATTAAAATATTTTAGGCCATGCTTCTATATGTATTTAGGCAGATGAAGAGTCCTACAGCACTTTCCAACCAGCATAGCTAGCTGGAAGATTCAGGGAATGGCAGGGCTTCTTTTTCCGGCCTAAACATGCATAGAATTGTGTCCATAGTAAATGAAATGAGCACTTGTGTCACTTTTGCAAAAGTTGCTTTCAAACTTCTGAAGTGGCTTGAATCAAATGGTGCCCTCAGTTATAGGCTATGGAACCTAATTAGTTTCAGTGGGGTTGCACTCAGTGTAAGACAGATCTGAAATTCTTGCTTTACCATCAGGGAATCTTGCCAGGGCATTGTTAGTTGCTACCTTACAAGGGTAAGTTGGCTACATGTCCCGCCAATTATATTTGGGTCAGCCCTGGTGGAGAAGCATGCTAAGTTCAAAGGAGGTGATTCAGGAAAGCTGGAGAGACAGTCCTTTCTCTTGCTGTGAACTGAAATTTCCACTATTCAGTAATATCACACAGCACCATAATCAAGTGTACGCCTTTGGGAGAAATAAGGCAAAAAAGGTAGTCTTCATTTTGGCTACAGAAGTTCTCTGATTTCCCAGCAACATGGAAACAACAATATGCACCTGGCATTGGTAATATTTCTTTATTAAACCTTGTTCAGTATTAATCTATCACACAGTAGTAGTGATTCAACCTTTGCTGACTGATAAATATAGTCAGGTTCAGAGCCCTCTCCCTACCCCTCTTTTGTTTTTTCTTGAGCATTGTTAAAACCATATTGTCTCTGTTTTGTAGACTGTTAGGCATTTGTCATTCCATTGTCCTCTCACTGATGGAATAGGAATTTTTTCCCAATTTCTTGATATTTCTGTATTTTTGGCATTTTTATACAGCTAACCTTGCATCTAATTCTGGGAAGGGAAGGGAAAATGTCCATAAGTCTGTGGAATTCCTGTGACTAAGGAAAGCCTCATTTATTCCCCAATCTATGGGCACAACTGAGAGAAATCCAAACTTGTTTGAACCCATTACAGATTTGTCCAACATCCCTGCCGTCTGCAGGTTGAGTATCACCACCATGGCAGAGAAAAATCTCATTTTGCACATAAGAATTAGTTGCTATATTTAGCACAGGAACTTGGATGAAATGTACACTCAAAAAATCCATGGACATCGGCACATACACAAATGCATGAAAGCATTTAAGTAGAAAGTAGCTTCAGTAACTAAATGAGTCAATGAAAGGGAGTTAGTGAATGTCAGAAGAAATCAATTCCCTGATTGTTAGGACATGATCCAGCCCAAGTAAAGCAGTTTTCAGTTCCATTTATTTTGGTAGGAAAAAGAGTGCTAAGGATATGCTTAAAAATCTCTTCCAGTAAATCAGTGAAACTTGAAGAAAAAGTGCTGCATTTTGCTTAGTTCATGTTTCTAGTTCATTACTCAAACATCTGTGTCATGGTTGGCTCCAAGACTTTTGAGGCTGTTCAATAAGAATGGTGTGTGACTTCCCTGAAGACATGGGAGAAGGTGGGGGCAAAGGGCATTGATCTATGAAGAGTTTTGGCGTGTCCCCCAACCCAGCATTCACCTAGATAAGTCTTCTTCAGCATGCTACCATCCAGATGTTCTGGGCTTCAACTCCCATCATCACTGACGACTGGTCATGCTGGCTGGTACTGATGGAAAATCTAGATGTTCTATCCCAAAACATCAGAAGGGCACCTCACTGGGGAACGCTGACCTAGCTCTTCCCTGCTCCTTCCAAACTCACCCTTCTGGTCAGTGCTCCACTAAGGAGTGTCACCGCCTGAAAGCTAATTCTTCCTTTCATTTCTGATGGGCCTTCTGTCAGTGGTTATTAACAGTTTGGAAAAGCCTGGCTCAAACCACCTTTACTAGCTGGTCCTAAATCTGCAAGCGGCACCAAGCCCTTCTCCAAGCTGTTCCAAGTCAAGCCATGATGGCTAATGAAAGGTTCTACCCTTGGAAGCACCCACTGGAAAAAGAAACACTTTTTCGGGGAGATAGGGGACAGAAATTACCTATCCCTAAAAAGATCATGTGTTCTGGAACCATCCCTAGCTGGAAGCACTTGCTGTGCACAGAACTATGATTCAGAGGAGCTGAAATGGCATTACAGGGGAAATGCCATTACATCAGTTGTTTGCCTTGCCCCTCGCCCAGCTCTAGCAGCTGCCCCCAGAAAGAACTGCAGGAGAACTTCCCAGCTTTTTGAGCAGATTTTAAAGTGGGGAGGGCCATGGGATGGATGGATAAATCTGTCAGTTTCACTTTCACCTGCTTGTTTGTTGAAAAACAAACAAACATTCCTCAAGTTTTTTCTCTCCCAGAAACTTTGTAATAAAATAAAATAAAAATGTAGAAGCAATATATTGGATTGGCTTGCTACAGATCAGGTCAGTGCCAGCTGGGCAAACAGGATGAAGTGCACCTGGACCAAACTGGTGAAATCCATCCCCCAAAACAGAATTCTCACGAAGCCCTTGTTCCTGTATTTAAATTGTCTGTTCTGTGAACCATCTGCAGTATGATAAATCTGTAGAAGTTGTGGGATTCCAGGACATTGAATATGATTTAATATCTGATCACAGTTCTACATATACAGCAGAGCACATTATGAAGATAATATAATTAGTCTGCAAGGTTTTCTCCTCAAAAGAAAAAAAAAGACTAGGAAGCATTTCCTGTCCTTTAACTCTCCAAGAATAGGACATACAATCTTATCAACGTCCTGCTTTTTCAGCTAGAGCGTAACTTTACAAGGGAATCTAACTTTTCTTTCATGAAGCCATCTGAGTTTTGTTATGTAGCTTTTGCTCCATAAGCTACTTAAGGTTACCTGCCATACCTGGAAAAGCCCCAAGATTCCATTAACAAATAGGGTTCAGTAAGTCCTTCCCCACAGAATTCAGGATTCTCAAAGCCATCCCCATTTTCAAGCCAAGCTGCCAGGCTCAGCTTCTGCATAACTCTCCCTAAATAATTGGAGCAGAAATACAACCCTGCAGCACCCTCCAGGGTAAATGCAGATAAGCAAACAGCCAAGAAGGACAGAGATTTTTAATGCTCCTATCTAGCTAAAATGCACTGCTGCCTGTCATTGATGGAGCTCCTAGGTGTTCCCATGGCCAAAGCTCAGAGTTGAAGGCATTTCTGCCACACAGAGCTGCAAAGCATGGGGGCAGATGAAGGCAAATGCACACTCTCTAACAGCTACTTTCTTCTGTCCACATGCTCCTTTTTCTGACTGCTGATATTAGGGTTGTCCTGAGCAACCAGTATTCATCCACATGTTGCCCCATGTGTGATATATTCAGAACTATTTTTGGCTTGGTTTTATTCTAGGATAACTCACCTGGAGTGGCAATAATTTATTGTTCAGTCATAGTGTTTAAAACAAAAGCAACACACACATGCATGCGCACACCCATGATAGATTTGCTTTATGAAGTGTTAAAATTCTGGCTTATGTCACTTCTATTTCCAAATACTCTCTGAATGGTAAAAAGAAACTACACGTAGAAAACTAATGCAGCAGGGAGAGAGCTATGCTAACTCTTTGTCCTTAATGGGCTTTCTCCTCCAAACATAAAGCATGGAGACTTTATCATTTGAGCATGGTGTAAGTACCAAAAATTTAGGAATCTGGCATATAGATGAATATCAAAAAGTCAGTGGGTTGACTTGTCTACTTCCAGATTATGTAAGGATTGCATGTTATCATTCCTAAATCCATTTGCTCCATTTCTTCATTAACCTGTGATTAAAACACACACAATTGCATGAACATTTCATTTAAATATGTATTTTGATCATTTTTAATGTATTAGCTCATTACATTTGCATTACTAGGTGCAGCTTGGTGTTTGTTTGTTTGAGCCAAGAATGGCATCAGAAAATTTGAAGGAATGTAAAATCTAGAGGATGATCCGCAAGCCTCAGCCACGTGATTCTGGGATGTGCAGATCAGGTTAGTTTCCTTCCAAATACAGACCAAGCAAAATCCTTGAGCATCTGTAGAATCACCATATGTTCAAAGCATGATCACAGACTGAAATATATTCAACGCTGTGTTCCTTTTTCTGCAATGAAACTATCTTGGAACCAAAAGTTATCATAAATGTTTTTGATCTTAGAAACTGAAGATAAATGGAGGGTGGGAAGATAATAATCAGTGACAGGCAAGTTCCTTCTTCTCTAGCTTTCCTCATAATTTCTTGTAAGAAATGCACAAGAAAACTAAGAAAGTCCATGCACCAGGGAGAGCTCCCTGCTAGCCCTCAAGCAACTCTTCCTTTGCTGAAGCAACTGTGTTGCTGGAAGGAGGAGACAGATGGCTCATCACTGTCAAAGCCTTTTATTCTACCATGTCTTGTCATTGTAGACATGGCCTGCTTTGTACATGCTTTGAAACAGGCATTACACTTGAGACAGATGGAAACTGAAGCTTCCAACATCTCCTGGTCCAACTGAGAACCACACTGCCCCTGCATCTAAAAAATTGCAGGGTGCTCCTGAACAAGGACAAGCTCTTTTCAACATCACCAGCTAACCCCCTACCAAGACTTCCCAATTTCGTGAAGGTAAATTTGTTGGGAAAGTGTCCAAGAGGTGGGGAAGGTGTTCCCCTCAAAAGCTGAGCCCAAACTTCAATGACTTGGCAGGATCAGCTAAAAATTGGCTTGGGGAAGAAGGTGAATCCTCAGATTAAGCCTTATAAGCCCCTGGATACCAAATTCTAGCCACAGCACTAATAATAAGATAAACCAAGCAGGTCTTGCGATCCTTTGCATGAAGAGCGATGAGATGCTGGCTTTCTCTTGTACCGTACATGTGCTACTTCCTTTTAAGTTGATATATGAAGATATGAATCACCTGTGACTAAAAATAATGAAATGTGTGACTGGCAGGCCTGGAACCCATCTTGTGATGTGTTTGTCACTGCCGAATCTCTACACTACTCTAACAAGCTGAAGCAGTGCCTCGCCAATCACTGGCAAGCTTCCAGTAAGAAGAGCAGCGGCATGCATATGCCAAAGAAACTTCAGCAATTCCTTAATAAGGAAAGAGGGCAGATGAAAGCTTGTGGGTCATCAGGACCTAGCCAGTAAGCCAGAAGGATTCAGACTTAGGGTGCGCACTAACGCTTCTAATTTGAGCTATGGGCCTCCTATGGAAGGACAGTTACTGAATGTTGTTAAAATGTGTCACGTACCATGGACTGAGGGCAAAATTACATGTCATGCTAATCCTAGCACAGGGTTAAGGTTTGTCTTACTGCTTGCTTTTGTGTAAGCATGGCCTTACTTTGGATAAGGACCCTAGTGCTCTAGAAGCAAAGGGTTCACTCTTCCCTCCCCACCTGTTATTTTTCCTCAGATCCTCTGTTGTTACAAAGGGGAAGCCTTCACTGAGTGCCCATTTTAACCCCTTCAAGGGGTGGGAGAGATCTGGAGAAAAATGAGTGAGAGAGGGTCTTGGTTCTGGTAGTGTTTCTTCAGTCATTATTCCTCAAGTGTAGACCACACAGGAATCACTTCGTTCTTCTGGAGAAGGTACCAAAAATAACTATGTTCTGGTATGAATCCTTGTCTATGAAGGTACAACATAGAAACAGAAACAGAGCGAGTCAGTAGGGGCCTCCTGGGCCATCCAGTCTGACCCCCAGCTCCAGCCGGTTCCACTCATGATATGCCTACCATGTGCATGTCCAGCCTATCCTTGAACACCCTCACCAATGAGGCTTCAACAATCAGGATTTTTTTTTATAAATGTAGGAAAGGATGGTGGAAGGCATAAGGTATACCGAATAAAGAGCACTATGGAAAGAGAGAAACAATTCCTTTTCTTCAAACAGGAGATATTAAGGATTGGTCATCCAAAGAATCTAATTGACAGGTGATTCAAAATGGACAAAAGGAAGCATGTTTGCACTAGATGGATAATTATGTGGCACATTCAGTTGTACTCAAGTTCTCTCTTTCCTACTGGTAGATTTATTCTATCTTACTTCGGCACTAGATTATGACTTAATTATTTATTGGCAGACCACACACAGAACTGTGGGTGTCTTTTGTACACATTTGGTAAAACATGCACCTGGTTTGAGATTTATACCTTTAGGTGTGCATTCTGTGCATTTTTGGTACTCATTATTTCAAGAGTAAACATTTTGGTACACACTTCTTCAAATCTATGCAAGGGTTATATACATTTTGTATGAGGGGATACCCAAAAAAATCCAGGAATGTACTTATTTAAAAAATCTGTAATTAGTTTTACATGTTCAAACTTCAAAGTACTCTGTTTGATGTAATACACCTATTGAGATGCTTTTCTACTTCCCAAAACAGCTTCTGAACTTGTTCATTTTGATGCCATTTTTTGCTTCTGCCATTTTTTGCTTCACCTCTTCCACATTGGCAAAATGTTTTCCTTTGAGAATTTTTTTCATCTGGGTCCCCCCTCCTATAAGTGAACTATGCCACAAATACTGGAAAAAATAAACTTTATTGTTTGTTTATGCTCCTGTTCAGAAAAAAAGCAGGTGTAATAAGTTCTCACAGAAATGCAAACTGAACACATTTCTCATCCATCCTTAACTGGATCCAAACAGTTCTGGAATGCATTCAGAACTAGCACTGGAGTTCCATTTGGGAGTACGTATTTCTCAGTAGTGTCACTCACATCAGGGGTATCTATCATTATTTCCTCTACACTCTAACAAGTTCCACTTGGCACTTTCATTGCTGAAATGATAGAGTTACTAACATTGCCAGAGTGCTGCTCCTTCTTGTCTTGGATAGCCGGCATTGGTTGGACTCTTCTGAGAATTTTGTTCCATGCATGGCAGTTGTTATATCAGAGCTTAACCATATCTTGGGAACTTTTATTGCACTGTTTGCTATCGATCTGTTTATAGGCACAGCTCCATTTCCTGTTGCAAGGCCATATCCTGAAAATCTTTCACCTGCATCTGCTCTCACATTTTCTGTCAACTTGCATCATTTGAATTTTGGCCAAAGATCAGTGAATTTCAAAATAGCTCTTGACTGCAACCAGACTTGAAGAATGGTATATCATTGGTCATATGCTACGCAAAGATCTATCCAGCAAGGAAATGTATTTTTTCTTCCAAAAGGAACTACGTTCATGACAGTATTTTAGAAATCTGTTAGCTGTGAGGAAAGGAAGATCAGGGTGCCCTGAGGCCCAGTCGCGTGTGGTCGTAGCTCTCTTTGCTAGGAATACACAGATCAGTCGAGTCCTTTCCCACTAACTTCCTCCTCAGGGCTCGGATGCAGGTTCAGCAGGGTGGGCAGTCCAGTGGCACCAGTTCATTTGGCAAGTCACAAGATCAGCAGTTCTCCAAAGCAGTTTGGCATTCTGCTTGTTAGGGAGGCTACAGATGACCCCACCAAAGAAAAAAAGCCTTGTTCAGGGCTGCAGTGCCAGAGCATTGACCGATTTAGCAGGTGCCATTTTGTGGTTGTTGCTGAAGACTTTATCCACTGAAGAAGGGCACTGAAGGCTTAGTTGAATGGGCCCAGTTAGGCAAACACAGGAGAGCAGAGCCCATTCCCCCAATGTGTGTGTGTGTGTGTGTGTGTGTGTGTGTGTGTGTGTGTGTGTGTGTTTATATAAATAAATAAATAAAAATAAATTTCTGTGGTTACATCAGGGTTTAGGCTATCCCAGTCATCAGTAGACTTTCATTAGCCAATGCTTTAGAAGTTATATTGCTTCTGGGAGTGGGAGGGAGGAGGGAGGGAGAGATTCAGGGAAAGAAGGGGAATGGTAAGGTGTGCCGAATTTCTGCCCTGTGTCTACCCATACAGGTGGCATCCTCTCCTGACCAGAAGGACCCAGTTCTAACCAATGTCAGGGGGCACTTTGCTACATAAGAAAGAGATAATACAATGGCACTGAAGCAGCAGGAGCTGGGAGTTTTGCTCCTAGGCCCATTCTTCAAGAAGCCCACACAAATTCATGGATGAGTGCTCTATCGGTGTGGGCCATACCTGTTTTGCAGCAAATCAGGGAGCTTTGGGAAAAGCAGAGACAGCAAGGCAGGTGGGAAATCAGCCACACAGGGGCTTTTGCCAAAGTGTCCCAACCCAGTTAAGCTGGGTACCAGGATGTGGTTCTTGTATCCTTATAAGACAAATGCAGCCCTACTATTGAAAGGTTGTAAGTTAGTTTCTCATATTTTACATAAGGATCTTTGCTGTCCTTGTGTTGGAGAAACAAAACAATCAAACAAAATTCCAGGCCTCCATCTGAGAAAATAAAATGGTCTTAGGATCAATGAAGAAACAAGGCTGAGTCTGAGACCCCTTCATGACCCCCATCTCCCTTGCTTGCCCATGCCTAAGAAGTCGGCTTGAGCTCCTAGGAAGATCCCCTGGAAGAATTAGCTGGGGCCTTCTCCCTTCTGGCTCCCCCTTGATGGTGCCCACATAGTGCCTAAAAGTGGGGGGCAGGGGGGCAAACTTGAATTTTGCTGTTATCAAAAGCCTTTTCAACAACAGCAGCAGCAAGAATGACAGCAACTCATTGCTCAGCTTTTGAGCACTCGTTATTATCATGGTCAACTGCTTCAAGGAGCAACGTCTGCGTGGTGGAAGCTCTGAAAGGCAGATGTTGCTGCTTGGCAGAGAGGTGGTGCATTGGGTGTCTTAGTTTGCCGCTCAGTTGGCCCTCTGCTTTACCTGCAACTGATTTGGACAGTTACAAATAAGTGCCTCCAGTCCTGTGGCCTGGGAGCATCTCATTCTGGCACACATCCATTCTGCATATATTACGGCAGTTACTGGGCTGGATAGCACCAGACTCTGGACCTCAGAGAGATGTTCTGAGGTCTGTAATCTTATGTTCATAAATGAGAAACTGAGGGGGTTGATATTTAAATATGTTGCTATTTACAATGTTTTTTAACAGACCGTTGGAGGTGAATGGAACTAGTGAGGGTGTTCAGCTGTGGACTTAGCATGGTGTTCTGGACCAGCTTCAGGGCAACTCTTGGGAATACTGTTGACTCAACAAGGTTACTTCCATCCAGTGGGTCAGCAGGCAGAGCATGGTATGGGGAAGTCTCCTCCATAATTTGTTTTAGTCTGTTTTGGTGATGGTCCCACCTCAGGTGTTGGTGCTCCACCTAGGTGAGAAGGGTGGGAATGACAGAGGACTTCTAAAAGGGAAGGCCCTAATCCTGGAGACTAGGATAGATTTTGAGACAATTCAACAGGGGTAGCCGGGCCCCTATATAGCATTATCTATCATGGTGCCCTGACATATGTAGAGAAAGTGTAGGGAGCCCTGGGAATTTAAACGTGACTAAGAAAAATGTTAACTGAGAAATCAGATAGGTCCATGCAGAGTGTTCTGACATCCTGAAATGTAACAATCCCAGGTAGAGCTTTATCAGACTAGTGGTGTTCACCTATCTGATGTGGATAACAACTTCATTTTAGGAGATCTGAAGTGGGATTTCCTTATGGGCAGGTGGGTTAGGGGCTGAAGTACAGCCTCCCATTCTATGCTTTCACTGGTAGAATTTAGTAGAAACTCATGGACACTTGGGTGGATGTGTGACCCATGAACCAGGCTATAGTTTGCATTTGGGACCAACCTGCCTCACATACTCAGAGTTGTGAAGCACCAGGAAGCTCCTCCTCTCTTGTACATTCCAGCCAGTTGCCTGCAGGACTAGCTATGTTCTGCTCCCACACTTTGCACAGGCAGATGTGGGACTAGTAAATGTTTCAGTAAAGAGGCCCTGCTTTATCATTGCTCTCTGTTCCTTGTCCCATTATTTTTCCATTCCTTCTTCATCCACAAATGAACCTAGCCCATGTTTTGGACTCTTTTGGATTAGAGTAACCTTTCTTCTCCATGTTGAATAGGTTATGTCAATTGCTCTTCCCATACAAAGTTGATTTTACTCAAATTTAAGCTCAAATATCTACTTGACTATGTAAGATGATTAATTTCCCTCACTGGAGCAACACCATATGAATAATACTGAAGATATTCAAGAAGAAAATATATTCTTCTGTGAATTGTGTGGCATCACAATTTGGAATTAGTGATAAATGTGCTGTCTGAATTTTTTTTTTTTTCCAGTGGGGCAGGGGGAGTGAATTGGCCAAATTCACATCTGCCAAAGCTGGAACTGAGCTGCAAACTGAAATTTGCATTTTCCTGATTTTAACGCTACAGTTCCTTATTCAGAGAACAAAAAAGCACACAAAATCTATATGCCACAGAAAAGTGCATGGAAAAATATGCACAATAGTAAAATAGAAATGTATTATTAGAGTGAAAATAGCTTGGAAAAATGCATACATAAGCAAAAACTGCTCATTAAAATGAATATGTTACAATCATGCATAAAAAGTATACATGGAATAGAATCAAGACAAACCAAAATTAGGCTTGGAAAAGGAAAAACTGTGTGGAATTTAACTTGGAATGCATCCATTCATAGACAAAATATCAGCATCACAATTGAGTGTATTTTCCAAATTTTTTGCATGCATGCTTCCAGGTTTACAAGTTAAGACATCCCATAGATGTCACATGGGGAGGAAGGAAATGGGGAAGAAAGTTTAGGAAACCATTCTTAAAGTTATAGCATGACTAGCTGGAATGGAATCAGTTCAGATTACCTGATGGAATGGCTGCCAGATAAGTGACAGCTACGGAGAGCCAAAGGAAGCTGATGTCTCAGCAGAATTGTTGGAATACCACTCAGCGGTCTGATGGAACAGCCGGCAGTAAGGTGGCACTATTCAGATCTATAAGGGGTTAAAGAACATGACTTGAGCTGTAGGAGCATTCCAATGGACTGATGAGGTAAGCAGTCTAAAGGGACAGATTAATCTAAGTGAACTGAGCAGCTTAGCTGAAGCTGCAATTCCGTATTCTAAACTCCAGCCTCATCCTTTTCAGAACAAAATATACTTCCCCTCTCAACGGTAATGAACCTTGTGCCTAGCAATGTCCCTGGGGTGTGATTATTTCCAAAAACTGCTTCCCTAGTTACATCTCGTTGCATAAATAATCATCTCTTTCATGCGAATGATAACAGTGGGAATGATGCTACGTTAAATATGGTCTCAAGCAGTCTGACTTGCAAGGAATAAACAATTTGTTGATACTTAACTGTGCTAAGAACCACTTCCTTTGGGTTGCAAGTTGTCTCCTCTTCTATTGCTCTGTGTGTGCACACCCACACCAAAGATGGCATAAAACAAATTGGCAATTTAATGATTTTATGAAGAGAATAGACTTTCTCTCTCATCATGTTTCCCTCAGTCTCTGGCAGCAATAAACACTACTTTGTGATTTCAACATTGCAAATGCAGTGCTGTGGAAAAGAAGAGTAATGGGCTGCCTCAGCCAAAAATGGTGTTCACATTGATGGTTTTAATGCCTTCGGTGTCTCTCCCAGAGAATCATAAAAACAACTTTAACAATGATCTTTGCATTCGTTACACATTGTGAGGTTGTGTCTTACATCCAATATGATTATTATGTATCAGGGAGGGAGGGAGGGAGGGAGGGAAGAAGGCACAGGGTTTCTCAAACTCTGCTCCTATTCACAGCTGTAGCTGTGATCCAAAAGATCCTGGCTCTTCACCAGAATCTCCTAGGCTCCAATTTCAAGGCACGTGAACCACTAACCCTTCAAATTAATTGAGAACCAGAGCTGAGCGAGACCTGCATCTACACTTTTGGACTGCTGCAAGGAGTTGTTTGTGCACCAGAATTGGCTTGTGCAATGCAGGAGCTGCTGGTATATTGCATAGGAGAGGCTGTGCCACCTTCTGCCTTGGCAGCTTTCAGAGTGGGGGTGCTTTGTTTTCTGGCTTCAGTTCCAATGCCACAGATCTTTTGCTTTTCACTAAGAATTCCCACGGAGTGGAATACCTGTGAGCATGCATGTGAGAGACAGAAAGACAGCAAAAGAGGTCATCAGCCAAAGATCCTTTCTTGTGTATTTGGTTAGTAATGGTTAAGCAAACATACATGGGATAGATTGGAGTCCCAGCTCCAAGCTCAGAAATGCATTCTAAGGTCACAGCTGGGACTCTGAGAGCTGGCTTGGTTCTTTCTGTGCTGGCTGCAGCTCCAGAGTTGCAAGTGTAACATCAGAGCTGGCACAGGGAGCTTTCTGGGGGACGGGTAGAGAGGAATGAGGTTTTGCGAAGATGCAAGGAATCTCAGGGGTGCCTCAGCCCCTCCTCCTTGGAAGCAGGAAGAAACCAAAGAGACCTGAAATCAGCCACCTTTGTATTTACAGTGAAGGAGTACCACAGGGCCAAACCTTACCTCCACCCTCCTTCCAGCTTCCATTGGATGTCTGCTATATCCCAAGATCGGTGGGGTAAAGCCAGACACAATGGTTTGTGCCCTACATGATGAGAGCAAGTGGTACAGAGCACAGGGTTGTGACTTGGGAGATTCTAATCCCCACTCAGCCCTGGAGCCATCTGGGTGACTTTGAGCTAAGACTCTTAGCCCAACCTACTACACAGTAAGGTTGAGAGGATGAGGAGAACTATGTAAATCACCTTGAGTTCCTTGAAAGGAAAAAATGTGGGCTAGAAATTTAATTAATACATGAAATAAAAATAAAAATATATCAGATTTGTTTCTACTTTTGGGGATGCATATTATTCAATATTTGAATCTTAATCACAAGCTGAGCCTGTGCTGGAAGGTCCCATTTTTCTGTCCCAATCTTCTGTCCAGGTTAATACTTGTAAAGAAATTCAGCTAATATTTATGGAAATTACCTTCTGCTTCCTGTATTTTATTCCTAATCAGAATCGCTAATACTTAAATATCTAGACCAGGGATAAGCAACACATTTTTATATGCACTTTCCCAAATCTGCACATTTTCGCAATGCAGTTTTGTGCATTCTTTCCCCTACTACTTTTCTGATTTTCAATTCACATTGCAAAATTCGAAGAGCATATATTGCTATATAACTGCATTCCATTTTGTACGTAGGTTCAGAAAGTGCAATTCAGACACATTTGCATTCAAATACAAACTCAGAGACCTTCTCGGCCACACCTTGATAATACTGATCACACTGGAGATCAGTTTTCTTTATCTGCTGCAACTATGCAAGCATCGTGCTCATTTACGTTCCAGATGTTCAGAACTGTGAACACCATGAGTAGCATTGCAAAGAACAAGGCAAGAGAATGGAGGAGGATATAACTTGGTCTACTGCACCAGCAGGGGGTTGGACTCAATGGCCTTCATGGCCCCTTCCAACTCTACTAGTCTATGATTCTGTTATTCTATGAATCAGATAAGCTGAGGCTGCAATCTGATGGAGTTTCTTCTCTGAAGGCAGAGAGAAAGGCCCAACAACTCTGCAAGGGAAGGAGGGGAGATGCCCAAGCTCCCAGTGGTATAGATGGGAGAAACACTTACTTAAGTAGGTTGCTGCCATCCTTGACATCCAGCTCAGCCTGAGCCCTGGGCCTTCAGACCACATGAGACCCTCTTCAGGCCACCAAGCCTTATTCCAAGGCCTTAAGCAGCAATTAGCAAGACGGGTGCTTTTGAAAGAAGCTCATGCTTCTCTTGTGCTGGGTAGTTTACTTAGAGTGGGAAAAGAGGGACAAAACAGCAACAAGAACCTGAGTAACTTCAGGAAAAAAAATGCAACAAAACTCATCTAAAATTTACCTAATCCTGTCCCATAGCCACACGTCTTGCAATAGGACAGGTGCGATCCAGGATGCAGAGATAGCAAGATAAACAATGGCAGAGAAAACGACTGCAGCTCCCTCATTGTATGCACAAGACCCACAGTTGTGGGCCGGCTGGAACAGAGTTTCCAAATCCTACCAGTGTTATTTATTTATTTGGGTATTTTTACCCTGCCCAATACATTGCGGGTCTCCGGACGGCTTACAAGTAAAAATCCAATGAATGCATATATACTCAAATAATACAAATTAATCCATGACTGAGCATAAAACATAGTTAAAATATTAAACATTAAAATTATGGAAAAATAAAAAGGTCTTGACCTGCCGCCAAAAAGCATATAATGTTGGAGCCAGGCAGACCTCTCTAGGGAGCGCATTCCCCAGAGCTGTGTGTGAAAGGGCAAATGTTCCCTCCAGAATGGAGCTGAGATCATTCCATCCAATTAACTGCATCTTTCTCGGCCTTGAAGCTATGGACATCAAGAGAACAGTCACATGGGTGGTTGCACCACTCTGAGCAACATCAGCCTGGCCAGACTGGAGTTTTACAAGCAGTTGCAGCACAAAGTCAAATGGGCCTCTGGGCAAACACAAAGCCACTTCCAGCTGCCAAGGAAGCTTCTCCCCAGAGATGGAATTAGGACAGTGGCAGAGGTGGGAAGGAGATCTGCTGGTTCTGTGGGACCAGAGGGTCTGCAGCAGTCCCACTCCCATGAGAAACATCAGTAACTGAGGAGAAATGTGTGACAATCCCAGAGTAGTGTTCAGAAGTTCCCAGCCATTGCAACCAGTGAAAAGGAAACTGGAACAGTATTTCAAAACAAGGGGTGGGGGAGAGAAAAAGCTAAACTATGGCTGTTCTGTTCCTGCTTCCCCATTGGGAAAACTCTGGCAGAGCATTGGCTAAGATGGTTCCTCCAACTTGGATGCTCCCTGCATTGCTTTCCACCCCTGTTTTATAGACCTTCATACAGGGAGCTATTAACTTATCAGAATATTGTCTTTGAATCTGCTTTGCATCTCATTCAGTGCAGGCTTCTTGCTTCACAAAAGGCACTTAAGACATTGTGCTCTAAAAGTAAACAAAAGAAGAAAGGCAGCACACTGAGTAGTTTACCAGCACACATCTTCTGTAGTCTCCATCCCTGAATCCCATCATGTTTATGTACCTTTAGCAGCCGGTGGCACTTTATGCTTACTTAGTTCTCTTAAGTGGCCCCTAATTGCTGAATGATTTGACATCTCTGCTGTAAAGTGAGAAGCAACCCAAGAGTTTTTAATGAATTTGTGCTGGAGAATGGCACTCCACCAGGAAATGTTATAAGCCAATTATTATTCAATAGCATGATTGATGATCCTGTAAATAGATGTTGGGAATCATTCTAAAATAATGAAGAAATTATTTATGCACATTGTAGTCATGAGAATAGCAAGAGGGAGAGGCAGAAGAGGAGAAGGAGCAAGCAAACAAACAAAAATTATTGGCTGTGTCCCAAATGGAGAATACACTGCTCTTAGGTTGGCTGCACATGTGTTTTCATGTATTTTTCCTAATTTAACTGAAATTTTCTGCACAACAAATTTAAAAATAAAAAGTTTGCTTATAGAATGAAGAGGGTTATGGCTGCAATGTCTACACAGGATTCTTCTTGAACTCATTTCTGAGCAAATCCACTTAGCAATTCACTGCACAATGGATGCATTAATTTAGGGGTGGAAAGCAAGTTCTCAAGTTGGCTTGCACCCAGAGCGCTGAAGAAATGATACATAAATTTGCATGTGGTATTCCTCGGTACCATTTCTTCTACCCATAGTATTTAGGTTATGGACATATTAGTCTTTTTTACGCATGATTATCAAAGTATGACATAGGAAACTGAAGTCTGATTCAAGTATGCAGCTGCCCATGTATTCTGCTTCTGACATAAATGGATCAAGTTGCTTGGATTTGCTTTGACTTGGTTGCCAATTACAAGGCAAGTAAGAGCAATGAAACCTCACTACTGCTTGTCCAGTTCCTTCAGATTGTCTCTCCTCTCCTCTCCTCTCCAGCTTATGGATCTTAAGAATGGGACGTGGAGTGGGGAAGGCCATCAGCTGTCTATTCAACCTTTGATCTTCTTAGATGAGTAAATCAGCCAGTGGGCTAGTGTCACAGCTGAGGAAAGAGATTATTGTCTCTGCTTGGGGCTGGGGATACTCCCGCTTGTTTAGAAGAGGTTGTATTAAAGCCTTTATTAAAAAAGAATTGCTTTGATCCAACAGATTGGTCTGACTATGTACACATGTACCAGTTTTGACTAATTGAGTGGCATGTCAGCTCCAGGTGAAACAGGGTGAAACTGAATGAATCTGATTATCTGGACAATTTCAATTAGGCTTTCAGCCTGGCCATGGGACTGATATGACTTTGGGTGTCCTGGTGGATGACCTATGCCAGGAGATGTGCCCATATTAGTTCTCTTGGACCTCTCAGCAGCTTTCAGTACCCTTGACCATGATAGCTTTCTGGACCACCAGGTGTGGATAGGCCTTGGTAGAGCTGTTTCGAATTTGTTCTGGTCTATTCTTTGTAGGGATGTGTAACACTGGTAATTCTGTTCTATTTAAGCCTATTTATTTTCCAGTTTTGGAAATACTTTGTGCATATTTCGGAGAGGTGTGCACACCATTTGCACAAATTATAATTGGCACAAATTTTTGACATATGGGGATCTTGACATTTATTCAAATGCTATCAAAATTTGTTTTTAACTTTTTTAAAACCACTGATGTTGTGAGAGTGCACAATATAGCAAATCAGCCTGGCCATTATGTAGTCCTTCAAAAGCATGTTTCTCCACTTGTCAATATTCTTGTCAGTTTCTTCCTCACCACATACTACTTCATTTAGACCAGCTGAAGCACATTCCCTACTTGTCAAAGGACTTGTCAATTTCATCCACTACTTTAATTATTCCACAGATGTGTTTTGAGGATGGGAATACTTGATAATGTATTTTACAAGTACAGAATATGGACCTTTTTGCACAAATTTTTGCCATTGCAAAGAACAATACACCAAAATCAAAATATTGTTTTGACTCACTACAGACTGATATTTAGTTATTTATTTTTAAACAAATATTCTGCAACAAATAGTCCAAAAGCACTTTTAGGCTGATTACAGAAAAAGAACATAAAATTAAATATACCAATAAAAATAATGGGAATAATATAATAGTACACATAATATAACAGTAAACTAACATGTAAACAAAACACATCAATATACATAACACCCAACAATATACGCAACAATACACCACAATATACAGCTGAGAGTTAGGGATTAAGTTAGCAGTGTAAGTTAAAGTTCTAAAACACTATGAAATTAATAACATTTAAATCAATTGTTAAACTGTCTGGAGAATAAAGTTGCTTTTGCCTGGCATCAGAAGGCTTGCAATGGAGGCTCCAGGTGAACCGCTGTTGGGAGACCTTTCCATAGGTGGGGGGCAGCCACTGAGAAGGCCCCTCTTCTGTTTGCCATCCTCCTTACCTATTTGGAAGATATCTGGACCTCTGAACCTGATCTTAGGGGTTAAGTAGGTACATATGGGAACAGGGATCAGGCAGTCCTTCAGGTGTCCTGGCCCCTTCTTCTTTTTTTCTAGTCCTTCTATAAGACCACCCACCACCCAGGAGGCCTTCCTCCTCTCTAACTACCCACAGACTGACTGCTTCAGTCTCAGCTAGCTGCTGACTGTTACTTCCAATATTTTTCCCCACCGAGCTTATCTACCCAGTCGATCAGAAGCACACATACCTGCTCCAAACCTCACCTAGCAATATTTGGAACAATCCTCTTCCTCTCCCCCTTCGGAATGCCACCAGGTAGCCACCACTAAGGATGCCTCAGGCCTCCACAGGTACATTATACCACACAATGATAGACACGGCTTTCCTTTTTTTTTTTTTTTTTTTAGAACATGTCTATGCTGCCCCTTGCCGAAGCCTCGGGGCGGCTTACAACACAATAAAATACAATAAAATACAAAAATAACAATATCAAATTAAAATTAATAATATAAAATAAATAAAAGATATAAAAGATATAAAATGCCAGTTGCTTTCTGGGCACAGTTCAAGGTGATGGTCATAACCTTGAACACCTTAGGGCTTGACTGCCTGTCTCACTATGAATCTGTCCAGGTACTTGTTTCGACAGAAGAGGCCCTTCAGAGGGCCTTGTGACCAACAGAGTGCTATTTTCCAGGCACACATGGGAAGCCTCTCTCCCTTGTTACCCCAAAACTGTGTTATGTGCTCACTCAAGAACTGACTGGTATCCAGTATCTTGGCATTGGTACCTTTCCAAACTGGCTTTTCTAAATGCATGCTTCTAATGCTGCTTTAATTATCTTAAGATTTTTTAAAAAATGTACAGTGCCTTGACATCTTCTAGAAGACACAACAGTATATAAATGCCAAAACTAAAGGATTTTCATGAGAATAATTTGTTGCCAGTGTTTTCATTACTTATAATCTCATGCAGCGATGCCTGTGTGTGTGAACAGATTCCCACATGGTGATAGCAGATCCTAATGAAGAAGGATTGCATCGAAACAGTTGAGATCTGCTCTTCTAAATCCAGTGGGGAACTGTTCGTGCAAAGCTTACTGTGTCAGCCATTGTTTGCCCATCTCTCGCAGTGGTATGCCAAGTGAAGCTTGAAGTAGGAACACAATCATGAGAAAACCCATATCCTCCTGCCTCACACTCGTGCTTCTCCATGGACTCAGTCAGGCACAATGCATGGACTTGTCCTTTTCTGAGGAAGCCATCAGGCTGAACTGACTCTTCTTACTTATTGTGCATAATTGTCAGACCTGAAAAGAAGGAAAGCAAGCTTGCATGAAGGACCATCAGAAACTTCTCTTGGCATGGTTTTTGGTTATTTTCTTCCCTTGGTGGTATCTTTTTTATTACCCCCTTTGTGGGCTTTTAAAAATATCTCTCTCTGTGGGCTTGTGGATATGCTGATTTGGGAATATCTCAACAAAACCATTTGCCATGGCACTTTGAGATATCTTGGCTATTCTTGTGTTCCAGTGGAAAAAAGAGAGGGGAATACACTACAGATGGGAGATGCTTTTCTTTTCTTTTCTTTTTTTTTTTTTTTTTTTGCTTGGCTACTTCTGTATGCTCATCTCTTTGGGTTGAAATTCAGAGAGATTTGCCTCAGAGGTTAGAGAACAACTGCTCCTATTCACACAGAACTGCCAGGTCATGCCCAGGTGGATTTCTGAAGTGTAGCCACACACTGAATATCTGAGACTAAAACACCCCTATTGATTACTTCCCCCTTTATTCAGAAATGAAGACACAGATCAGGGTGTCTTGATATTGCCAATGAGGGTGTTGGTTTGGTTGTTTGTTGGTCATTCCTGGGATAGTTCAAGGCAAAGTGAGGGACTCCAAAATACTCCAGCCCTCCTGGAAAAAGACAGATGGGTTGAGAAATGGGGACTTGCAGGGAATGGTCGCATTACTGTTTCCTGCTTCAGAAGAGAAAGGGGCAGCATTCCAGCTTTGAACGTGCAGGTGTTTCACCATGGCCAGGCGGGTGGGATGAGGTGCCCAGCAGCAGATCATTACAAGGGTTAATAAATTCTCTTTCTTGGGTCTTGGAAGCAGAAACATGACATGGATTGTGCTTCTTCTGAGATCCATCTTCAGGACTACATATCTTTCCATGCAACTCACTTCAGGGATTTTTAATGTTGGTCAAGAGAGTGATGGATTTGGAGCAGGATGGAAGAAGGAAAGGCAGCTATTCTAAAAGGAAGGGGAAATGTGCCCTGGCTATTCCATCCCATCCACTGTAACATGTAGGACTACAGGCAGGCTTGAAACATGCACACACAGAGAAAGTGAAGGACGCAGGGATGGAGGCTACATGATTTGGGCAAGGACTGCCAAATGCAATATGTAACATTTGGATACTGGGCTGGGCTGCAGTCTGTTCCTGCAGATGGGAACTAGCAAGCTTCAGAAGTCCAGTTTCAGGTGAAACAGAAAAGAGCTTGTTTCGCTGTTTTAAAAAGGAGGGTTTGCATGGAGGAAATGCACGCACCTCTCCTGCTAGGTTACTAGTGAGCCCTGTGGGTTGGGACACAGTAGGGCAGAACTTCAGCATCGACCACCTGATCTGGGGATTCATGAGTTGGGTTCGTTCAGTAGGGTTGAATTTGCCTGTCTCCCCAGAGTGTTAGCCCTAGATGTCTTCCCAGAAATAGTCAAAGTCCTGGGGCAAGAGCAGCCATTGGTGCATCAGTCACAGTTGGCCCCAGACTCCTAGGAACAGTGACAACACCTTGAAACTGAAACCCTCTCTCCTTTTCCTATTTCCACAACCTGTATGATAACTCTGTTCAAAGCTTCTTCCTTTTACTGAGAATGGTTATGCCTGCTGAAATTAGAGAGCTGATATCTCTTTTTCCCCACTGAGAAAGTGGGATGAAGACTGACTCAACTTTAAGTAATGTTGGAGTTGCGCTAATAAAACTTATACGTTTTATACCTTAAAATATGGAGAGCCTCACCTGTTCTTTTCTCAACTCACCACCCCCACATCTGTAGGGTTTTTCCTTTCTAGTTCCTTCTCTAGGAAAAGGAAAAAGAGCCCCAAGTTATGCAGATGATTCATCCACTCAGATGGTTCCTGATTGCCCAGCCACAGCTGGGAAACAGAATTGAAACAATGCTGCGAGAGGATCAGGGCAGCTGCGCTTCCTTTGCAATGTATAAAGAACTGGCCAGCTCATACTTTGTCTTCAGGAATTTTGTATCTCTGATTGTAAAAAAAGGCAAACTTTGAAATCTGTTAGAATTCTGTAATTCCTGCTTGTTTTATTTATCAGTTACTCAAGCCATCAATGTGTCATGATGCTTTTCCTGATGTCTATAACGATTTCTCAAAGTTTCTGTATTATGATTTTGTTCTTTCCTTCTCACCCATTCAGAACCTCATTCTCTACCCTGCCCTGTGTACATGACCCACAACTTATAAAAACTTTGTTTATGCTCCGGAGTGCTCGTAGTGGGTTTGGTATACTGACTACCCATCAGTGCGGGTGTTTTCTCTGTCCGAGAGGGGTTCCTGGCTATTCCCAATAAACTGCTGAGACTGAGTGTAGTACTTCCATGTGAATCTGAACATTCATTCTCTCCAGTCCTGAAATCAAGATTTCCTGACAGTTTGAAGAAACAGCAAGACCACTGAAATATAGGTGCCACTCTTCCAATTCTGTATATTCATTTTTTAAACGTAGATTTATATCCCACCTTTTTATTTCTTTTTTTTAAAGAACTCAGAGCAGCTTACACCATTCTCTTCCTGGTCTCAATCCCCACATCAATAGCCTTGTGAGGTAGTTTGGGCTGAGAGTCTGGGACAGGCCCAAAGTCACCCAGTTGGCTCCATGACTGAAAGACTTGAACCCAAATCACCTGTGTCCCAGCCGCACTCTTTTATTGACTATACCATAGCCTCTTAATTTGCTCAATTATACCCCATACATTTACCCCAGGCCATGCAGTTTTTGGAAGTCAATTAGAAACTGATCTAATCATTGCTTGATCTAATCAAACATGGCTGGTCTCACCCTTTTGGCTGTGACTTCCTGCTTCATATCTGCTGAGGGTGAAGGAACCTAATTTATTAGCCTTGACTGAATGCAGAATCTGTAGCATTAACTCACAGTTAGCCACTTCACCATAGATTGAGAGTTTTGGGTTTTCCCCTGCTTTGGCATGAAAATTCACACTCCTTTCCATGCACATTCTTACAGATGTTCACAACAGTTGCACGCATCTTTAAAATGTACCCAGTCTTTCTCATACACTGTTCATAATATATGCATTTTTGAAGCACATCTTTTGGTTCTGCAAATTGCATCGCAGGCTTAAAAATGTGCCAGCCATGACTGCAAATTGCGTTCAGTTATGGAAGTTGTCCACAATAAAAAAAAAAAAAGAAGCAGCAGCAGCAGCAGCCAAACAACTTCTCATACGCCCTTGGGATGAAGTGCAATGAAGAAGCAGGCTGTTCCTTAACGACCCAGTGTGCCCCTCACCCTTTCAGCCACAGGCTTGCCTGCATCTTTCTCTGCCTGTTGCTTCCCTTTGGTCCTGAGGAGATCTCACTGGGAGTCCTGGTATCAAAACTCAGAACTTTGCTTCAGGTGAGCATCTCAAGTGAGTTCTCAAGACACCCCTTTTTTTTTCTTTAGCATTGATTGTCACCATCGGTAGTGAGAACAGCAGCAACAGATCTAACCAGCTTCTTTCCTGATAACTAGCCAACAAAACACCCACGAGCTATTATTGAGTTTCAGGTGCCAAGTGACAGGGCGCTTTGGCTAAATATAGCAATGACCCTGTAGAACTGAAAACAAGTTTCCCCCCATTAATCCAGTGGCTACTTGTTCATTTTGTCCTTGCAGCTCACTTTCCTGGACAGCATTGCAGCATGCTTTTCATGTATAAAGTTCATGAAAGCAGCTCGCTCCCCATGTGCTGAAATGGGAGCTTCTCCTTCCAAGTGCAGCGCAAAGGGGTGTTGCAACCTTCACTGCAGCTGGAGGCCAGACCACGCCAAGGACCACCTCCACCTACGGGGATTTGCCTAGCCTTTAAGGTACACCAAGCTGAGTCTTCTACCCACCTGGTGTTTCTGATCTATGTTTGATGGCAACATGCAAGAGACACTTCTCTGTATATGAAACCCTGCTTTGAAAAACCTCCTGAAACCATCCAGATTTTAAAAATACTATTCTGCATTTATTAGATGTATATCCCACCTTTTTATTACAAAGAACTGAAGGCTGCTTCCATCATTCTCCTGCCACTCTCAGTCTTACCCTTACAACAACAACACTGTGAGGTAGGCTGGGCTGAGAGTCTGTGACTGGTTCAGAGTCATGGCTGAATGGGGACCAGAACCCAGATTTGGATGGCTAACCCAAATCTGGACTGCAGCCCCATTCAAAATAGGCAATAGTCAGCGATGGTGCGAATGGAAGCCTAAAAATTCTGAGTCAGACTATGGTCCCTTCTGTGTTGTGCTAACTTTTAACGTTGTTTATTTTTTTCAACAGCTTTTTTATTTTACTGCTGTTTAGTCCACAATGCTTTTCATTCTGGTTTTCTTGCTATATTTGATTATGCTGTTTTTTAGACTCCCTGGGTTGTTTTGCAATTTGCTGTATTTTTAATGATTGGAATCTTTTTAAAGTTTGCTTTGTGTGTTTTTGTTAGCCACTTTGAACCATCTGTTTGGAAAGGAAAATACAGGTAATAGATTCCATTATGCACCCACGAGGAGAGTAAGGAAGATGCAAACTGTCTGTCAAGAACACCATTTTCTTTCTGTATCCACACAGTCCGTCACGATTTTGCAAGGCGGAGGCTGCACACGGTGATAAATGACCTGCACGCATGTTATTTCAGGATGTTGCCAGCTCCAAGGGCAGAGCAGTACATTGGACTGAGTCATCTCAGCTCCATTCTTGTGTGTCCAACCCCCCCTGCCCCATGCATCAGCACTTAACAGTGCTCACCTGGCGTAGTTAGGGGCTTGAGCATTTAACTAGGGACAGCACCGCTTCCCATTGACTTTGTCTTGCCTTTCCTTTGGACTCCTAGCATTTCTGCCTTATTAGCAGGCCCCTGTCTTGGCACATATGGAAAGGGTTAATCGGCTTTCTGACTTTTCCCTCAGATGATTACTTCCAAAGGTACTCAGCCTCTGTGTGCCTTTTATTCCTGTGTTCCCGATAAGCATATTAAGACTTATAGCTGCTTGTCTGTGTGCTCTATTCTAAATGGTTTCAATACTCAGTCCGCCCCCCCCCCACCGCCCTTGCTTATTGCTATTGCTTAAGGTTTCATGTCTAGTCTATTTCAGTATTATGAAACTCCCGTTTCATAAGCCTTAGGGGCTTATGCATGAGGTGAGAATCCCCTGTCCCCTTGTATGGGTGGTGGTGGCCTACCTTGATGTGCTGGTGGTCTGGTGGGTCACCATGCTCCTCTTCAACACTTCCACTGGCATGCTGGGCAGTAGCGTTGTTCCAGATAGTAGGCTTTGGATGAGCTGCGCTTGGGAATTCTGGGGCTGATACCACTGGGAGTTCTGGGTGTTGTAGTTCAACACAGAATGGGGTGCCAGAATGGGGAAAGCAGGTCCATCCCAATAGACTTTAGAATCCTGAAGGAGAACTGGTAACATTAGAAGGGCTACTGACTTGAAACTGGATTGATGGATTGTTACTTGGGGTGGGGGTCAAGGTATTGAATCTGCAAGATTATTACATAATCTGTTCAGACGAGGACAACTTCAAGTCATCTGCTTGCTTATGGTTAGTTGTTGTTTCCAGGCCTTCTTTAAGTTTGGTGTGAGTATTACAGCCTAAAAGTGAAAACCAATCTGATTAAAAAGGCAGATCGTTAAAACAAACTCAATCTCCATCTGCTTTGGTTTTTGTAGGTTTTAGAAAATAGTGTACGCAGAGCACAGAAATAATTAAAGATACTTGTAAAACATTCAACACTGAACTATTGATATAAAATGCGACTGCTCCGCACATGTTTTTGCTGCATGTTCAGGTAAAGACTAGCATGCCAGAGGTACTAGATGCAGTATTGATGGAAACCTCCTTTCAACTTCTTCGCGGGGAGCTGTTATAAGCACAAGACCTTGCTTGGGGAACGGAAAGAGAAAACTTTCTTGTTCCTTAAGGTCTAGGCAAGAGGCTTTCCTGAAATGGACATAGACCTGAAGGAACATTAATTAGAGGAAGCCTTCTTGGTTGTACCACAACCAGCATGATGCCATTTCTTGCCACTCCAGACATGGGACTTCTCTGGGTGGTCCCCACCTTTTGGAATGCCCCCCTGGCGATTGGGATGGCCCAGTGTGGGCATGTATTATCTGTCCTCTTTACCCAGGTCATCCCTACATGGTTGTACCACTGGCTTTGCTTGTGAATCAGGGTACTTGTGAGTACTTGGTTTTAATGTTTTCAGTTAATGCATTGTGCGCATATTCCATGTAGTTTCTTTGTAAACTGTATAGTAAACTTCTCGATAACAAATCACTTTTTGATACGATATTCGTCTTTTAATAAATAAACACAAGTACTTTGGCATTTTGTCAAGATTGTGGCAGGAAAAGAGTTCCCAAGCCCATTTCCCTTCTCATACTCCTGAGACTGTTATGGTCATAACTCACCTAATAAAAAGATGTGTGTTCATTGCATCCACCTTTAGCTTTGCCTTTGTATGCAACACTATTGTGCAACATAGTGTTCTTTTTCTGGGTTGCATGCTCATTACGGTAGCCTGACACAAAATAATGAACGAGCCAGAAGGAACAGATTAGGATTAGGCATGGAGTAGAAATGGGTTCAATCCAAATTTGCATATGAGCTCACCTAAATTGCTCCTCCTGAACTATATACAAACCAGAAAGCATTTGCTTAACAAAACATACACTTTTGGAATTTTGCTGCACAGATTGTATTTTGCTATACAGATGTGTGTTACAAATTACAAACAGAAATGTGTATATCCGAGAATACCCTCAAAACTAGTGTATATTTGGCAAAGTCACTTGTGTGTCCTAGAAGTATACACAAAACATGTATTTTAATAAAAGTATGTGTGAAAGAAAAGTGCAATTTTCTGGGTTGAGTGTCTCCTTCTTTTGCTTAATTCACAATCTGATGTGCAAATAGGTTATGATGGGAAAATAAGGAATACACCAAATCAAGGTCAATAGGTTCACCATCCTGAAGAATGGGGGAGGCATGATGGAAATGTACCCCTGAAATGAAATGAAAGTGTGACACTTCATCTTGGTACATGGCAGGAAACTCTTTGATCTTATTTGAATCAAAGGCATATTTGGCACCAGCAAGAAAGTAAATCTTGCATTTACATTAAAGTTAAGCATACTGAGTAAAGGATACATAGCAAAACTCGGTTGGTTTTTGAAATCTAGAAACTGTTCAAGTTCAGGGCCAAAATTTGCTTCTTCCTTCTACCAAATGACTATATACAAAGAAAATAGATGTCAATGAGTCCCGCAACACAGAACTGAAAACCAATCTGATTACATAGACAAATCTTTAAAATAAACTTTATCTCCATCTGCTTTGGTTTATGGAGTAATTGGGAAATATGTACACAAAGAGCACTAATAATTACAGATGCTCTTAAACATTCTGCACTGCACCACTGGTGCAAAATGTGACCATTCCAATGCATTTTCATTGCAGATTCATGTGTTTTTATTTATAGCCCCCTTTTTTCCAAGTCAGCGTGTTAGCGTCTCTAATCTTTTTTTACATTCTTCATCATCTTTCCCTGTAAGACTACAAAGGAATATAAATATGCTCAAATGAATCAAAAAGGCAGCTTTTTATGCAGTGAAAATCACACTGTGTGTGTGCGCATGCACGCGAGTGAGTGAGCAACTGAGCGCATGTGGGGAGGGGGGCCAATTCTCTAAGGAACCAGTGGATGGATGAATTGATTTATAGTGTACTATCATTTATCGATTTAGTTGCCTAATTGTAGGTGCCTACTTTTCTCGTGCTATTTTACAAACTGCACAGAGAACTTTTGCTTAACTTTGCTATCAAAAGCTGAAAGCAGTCAGTCCAAGGCAATGCTATTTATTTAAATGCCCAGCGCTTCGAAGAGAGGATTATGCACTTGGTGACTGCAGGCCCACAAACTCATAGCTTTATGGTTTTCCTTCAAAGAATGGGAATGGTGAACTGCCTCCTAATCCCCAAGGCCTACATTTTTTTTGGCTAGAGTAGGGATTTTTCCAAAGGGGAAGGAAAAAGGCTGGAGAGGCTTCAGGATGCCACATATCCTGGCCACAGTCTTCCCTTGTCCCCATCCTCCAAAACACCTTTCAGCCCTCTCCCAAGCTTGGAGGACAGCTGGTGTGGTTCTTGCTGTGTCTGCTGTGAGGAATGCCATCTCCGGCCTCGGATCAGCAAGCCCAAACTGTTCTATGGCTCCTCAGATGCCCTCTGGGGCCATCTGGATTATTCCTCCGAGATACATAGTTAAAAAAAAAGTTCAGTGGAATATAAATGTATTAATTAATAAGAATAACTTCCTACAGTTTAATGCTAGCAGTGACACAGCTAGGAATGAGGAACAGGAAGGTCAAAGGTGGGTGCAGGAAAATTCAATTCTATTCAGATAAGATTCATGCCCCTTTATATGAGATCAATGCAGAGGTGTTATGGAAAAAACAAGCTTCTGCAACCATTAGCTATATTTCGTTCTCCGCCAATAATCAGGTGTATCTTTTTTATTTCACTATGGAAAATAACTCATTGTAAGAAAGAGGTCAATCTCCAGCTCTCAAACTAGGCTACTTCCCACTATTATTGTGAAGCGAAGACTGGGCAAGAGAAGACCATGTACCCTGCCCGGATCTGCTCAGAGGAAGCATAGAATGATCCCTGTCCAAAGTGCAGTGATTGGCCCATTGAGCTCAGCCTTGTTTCTTCTCTGACCAGCAGCAGGTCTCCATGGCTTCTTTCTTAGCCCAACAATGTGTGTATGAGTTCTTCGGGGTGCAAATTATGTGCTGCATCACAGCGCTATATAGCCCTTCTTCCCCTCCTCAACCATTTGCCAGGGCACTTTCTAGAGAACCACAAGATTTGACTCAACCCTTGATTTGGTGCTTCAGAAAATGGCCTGATTCTACTTGGACTTCAACCTGAGTACTGAGCCTAACTTCTTAAATGGAAATCCAAGGCTTTATACCTCCCATTGACAATCATGGGAAGAAAACAAACAAACAAACAAACAAACAAAATATCTGCTCAAGAACATGAGAGGAGCCATGCTGGATCGCAACACGATTTCATCAAATGAGGCATTCTGTTCACAGAAGCCACATGCCCATGAAAAACCCACCAGGAGAACATGACTGCAACAGGAACCTCTTGTCCAGGTTCCTCAGTATGTGGTGTACAGAACGCCTCTGATAGTGGAGATAGCATATAGCTATCAGGACCAGTAGCCATCAATAGTCTCCTCTTCCATGAATTTGTCCAGTTTCCTTATAAACCCATCCAAGTTGGAGACAATTGCTGTATCGTCTAGAAGTGAATTCTGTAGCTCAACTATGTCCTGTATGAAGAAGTACTTCCTTCTGTCCTGAATCTTTCACCAATTAGCTTCATGGGATGATCCGGGACTAGTATTATGAGTGAGCGTGGCAAGATTTTCATTATTCGTTTTCTTTATTCTTCATGGTTAATTTTGTCCATCTCTATCATGCCTCTTGCCTTTTTTCTGTGCTACACAATTCCAACTGCTGTAAGCGTTCATCACAGGGAAGCTGATCCAGCCCCATGATCATTTTTCTTGCCCCCTTTCTGCATTTGTTCTAACAGTATTCTTTAGATGTGCTGACTGGAACTGCGGGCAGTATTCCAGTGTGGCTGTATCCTAGATTTGCATCTGCTGATCAGACTTGGACGGCATTTTTCAGAAGAATTGCCCCTTTCTCATCAACCCTGTCAAGTTTCAGATGGATTTCAGGTAAGTCTATGGGGTTGTGTGTAAAAGCAGCTTTTAAATTCCGAGGGTCTCCCAAAACAGATGCTGTTATCTTCCTGGTGAGCCTAGAGGTATCCCAACATAACAAAGCTGTAAACTGTCAGGAGAGCTGCAAGAGCTATGGAGATGATGACCGAAAACTAGCTCTTTTCATAGTGATGCCCACTAGCATTGGAAGAATGGTCACCTCTGGGTCCATTCGTCACCTTTCCCCAAATCACAGTGATTGGAAACCCCCTTGTAAAATATGCCCTATGATTAGAAGGTAGAGTAGTCAGTCACTCAACCCCTCTTCCTCCCAACAGCATTTAGGGCAATGAAAGCAAAAGGCATTATTTGAGACACGGAGTCTGCCTTCCTGAAACTGAAACAAAGAACCAGGCATAGTCCGAAGATGGCCAAACAATCTCAGGTTTGAGTCTTTGGCAAAATCCATTGGCCAAATACATGGCCCTAGTTCATTCCATCCTGGCTTACAGTTCCAGTAATACAGGCCACAGTCAGTACAAGCATTCACAGGTGGGGGTCCATGTGGGAGGAGGCCATGGAATTCCCTTCCATCTCTGGCCAAAATGGCTGATGAACTAGAATCCTGGGGAGTAGGAGGAGGATATGGGAAGGTCATGCCAGTTTCCCATAGCAAGCTAGGAGCAGCACAATGCAATGTGCATGTGCATTTCAGGAGCATGGTGTTGACCGTCTCCCATGCGCAGAGCTGAACCCATGATGCCTGTACAAGCTGAGAGTGAATATTCTTAAATGTCATGGTTCTTTCTTCAGAGTAAACATGCATAGTATTAAGGTCAAGGTTGTCAAGGTAGACTGCCATGTTGCTGTGGGTAAACTGCAAAAAGAACAAAGACCACCTTTGCAAGGCAACAAAATGAGAATTGGAGGCACATTCAAATTCAGAATTTGGGAAAATCTGACCACTGGGCACATGATACATTTTCTTTGTCCCCAAAGTGATCTGGCAATAAGAAAATATCTAAAAAATAGTGGAAGAGCTTTGCACAAAAACAGCCATCTTTGCAGCATGCCATATTGATAAACTTAGAAAGTTGAGAAGAAAAACTGACATTTAAGAGCAAAATGATGTATAGCAAAAAGGCACACTTTAATGGAAAACTAGTGTGCTTATTTTCTATTTTATAGGTCTTTGCTCTCAGTTAGGTTTCATGTAGACCCTAATCGTATAGGGTTCTTTCAGTTCATAAACAATATACTCACTTTCTCAAACCATTTGATGTATGTGTGTCTTTGTACTTTGACCCTGAAGAGAATTTCAAGGGGACTGAAAGAACTGGCTAGAACTAGAGGAAATAAGAATAAAGAGACTAGAAGGATAATGCTTTTAATATTTAAAAGCAATCCTAGAATATAGAAATAGAAGAAACCGTTTTTGGATACTGGGAAAAGTTTGACAGTAACAGGATAGCCTCACCAGGCCTGCACAATTTGTGATTTACAGGATGAAATTAAACCACCAAACAGATGGTGCGGTGGCCAGCCAGGTGACTGAAAATCTCCTGTTTGTAATTCCAGGCTACTAAAAAAATGTTTAGTATGGGGTCACACAGAACACTACCTGTTACTGAACTGCCTCTTTGTCCCATTGCAGAACTATGGTGAGACCTCTTTTTTGTCAAGGAGGCTGGGCTCACTGCAATTTGATGAGGTGGCCGGATGAATTGGATGTCTCAGAAACCATAGCTTAAAACAAGCAGCTGCATTCAGCACCCCACTGGTGGGAATGCTGAAAGTAAGATGAGCTTTACAATAGTAGTGGGGACCTGACTCACTAGATGGCATTGCACGATTCCCAACAAAATCGTACAAGGGGAAAAGATGGCTGCCCCATGAGACCGTAAGACCTGTGTGTTACTAAGAGCAACACTCTTTCCTCGTGGTGTAATGGTTCTAGGTCTATTTTCAAATAGCAACTTGCTTTCATTTAAGGTTGAAGAAAAACACAGAAGACTGCAAAACTATCATTTACTATCCAGTTAATTTATCATCGCCATCATCAAAACTTACATCTCATCTCATTTCTAGAAGTGGCAGAAGATGGCTAACAAAAGCAAGAATAACCCATAATCTTAAAAAAAAGCAATGTATTATCCCATTTTAACAGTCAAAATAATTTTAAACCCCAGGTTTAACATAATAAACCAGTGAAAAGTGAGCCTTTGAATATTGCAATAAAAAGAATATTTTATAAAACAACTGCTTTTCAAGTCAAGATTTGAACCAACCACAGAGAATAATAGAATGAGGTTAGGCAGCCTTCTAGCCACGCCCCACTCTGAGATTTTGCTGTTCTCTCAGAATCCCAGTTCACTGCTCATGCAGCTTATGGAAATTGGTTGCCTTCTCAGGCTGCAGAATGTCAGAATCTGAAGGAACTCAAGAGACTCATTATTCTGCAGGGACAGTTCCACTCCAGAAGAGGACCTTCTCCTGGTAACAACTTGCTGTGCTTAAGATGTGCAGGGAATCTGATGCACTACCTCAGCTAGGGCTTGTGAGGAAGGGTATATAAAAAAATGGGTCCTTAAGGCGCCCAGGCCCACCCCACGTAGGCCTTTGAAGCTTAGCATCAGCACCTTGAACTAAGCCCAGAAACAAACTGGAATTTCATGCAACTTTACTAAACTGGTGCAATGTGGCCCAAGGTCTTAGCTCCCACCGGGAACTTAGCCACTGCATTTCACACTAGTTGAAGTTTCAAGGGCACTTCCATGTGAAACACCTTGTGATAGTTTAACCCAGGGGCAGCCAGGGCAGCAAGGCTCACTGTGGTCAGGGGCAGTTATAGCCTACAAGGCACACAAAGCTGAAGAAAGGCATTGCTTGCAAAGAGTGCTGGGTCAGGGTCACGTCGAATCCCATGTGATGTAATTTATCTACTCACAACACTTCCAACTTGTCAGGATTAATTTTCAGCTTTCTTTGGTCCAACCAAAACTGCCAGAACAACACATCTGCCACCTTCCTAGGACCAGATGACAGTGAGGAGCAGAGCTGAGTATCAGCCACAGCCCAAAACCCTGGATGGTCTCACCCAGCACTTCCACCAAGAATCTCCAGCATAGATAGTGAAGACTTCTGCACAGAACTAGGTGGGACATGGCCCCCTGGCATGTAAGCTGTAATCACATTGCACCAGTCTGTTAATTCTTGGCAGCTTAGGTGAAGTCACTGGCTCATGGTGACCCTCAGCTTGTCCAGTCCCAGTGCGTCTCTCTCATGAATGAACCTCTGGTTTCGAGCTGGCTTATTATTCAGGCTGCTCCAGTCCTATCAGAGCAAAGGGGAGGGACCTGTAGCCTCCCATGACGAGGCTTCTTGGCTCCATTTTTCTTAGTAGGCACAGGGCTATTGGGCCCAGTGCTATGAGTAGGCTCAGTTGGTATAAAAAGGTAGATTTGGCCTAATAAGCATTGATGTTCAAGTATATATTCGTTTTTCCCTTCAATCTTACAAGGAATTGTGCTTGAATTTGTGCCTTCCCTCCGAAGAACTGCAATAGTAGACTTGTTATTTCCTAAATTATTTATTTATTTATTAAAACATTTTTATGCCGCCCCATTCGCCGAAGCCTCGGGGCGGCTTACAACCCTAAGTTAAAATAACTATAAATTAAAAATATAAATATTAAATTAAAAATACAGTATAAATACTGTAAATATAAAAATACAAAAATACCAATATAAAATAAGCCGCCCTGGCCAGATAAAATCCAATAATATTAACAGTTAAAATGCCGCTTGAATAAAAAGGTCTTCGCCTGGCGCCGAAAAACAAATAAATTACCTTTTATGCAGAATAAAACCATAGGGTTAAGTCGCCTGAAGTCACCCAAAGATCTAGATTACAAAGCTATACAGAGCTCTGAAGTGTTTAATATTAAATATTCCCTGACAGGTTAAAAAGAAAGCATGACTTTGCTTAAGTATGGATCCATGCTGTTCTCCCAGAGTTGACTTCTCTCCAGGACAGGGCTGGAGTCTGCATGAATCAGGAAATCATTGAAAGCAATCCTGGGTATTTTAACAGTTTGTATTGCACCACCCATATGGGGCAATACTAACTGCAGTCTTAATAGAGCTAACACTGTTCTACACGGGGGTCGTGGGAGGGTTTGTCTTTGTACTGTCTGTACATTGTTGCCTCACACGGCCCCAGTATGGAAATTGCATTGTGCTGATATGCAAAGACTGCAAGTATGCAGATGGAAGGCACTGCAGAAAATTATCTTTTTATATTTCTTTTCTAGAAAAGTCTTCATCTTTAGGAAATACGGAAATCGGTACTCAGTTTGAAGAATATAAACAGTATTTATGTAATTATAAATTAGGATTGTTAACTTAATTGCTAAATTAGTGTTGTTCATTTATTTATACAATAAGTAATTCACCGGAATAATTTCATTCACCTTGATAAAAGTAGTTTAATGTAGGTTACTTTGGGAAATGGAGTAAAGATACCGCCGGTTGGCCATATATGAATTTCATAACTTTGAGTCTTTTATGTAAAGGGACATCCCTCCTCCTCCTTCTGGGGGATTTAGTAATCCCAAAGTTATGCTATAGGTTGGTGTCAAGATGTTTTTCAGTATTACAGAAATGCAAATAAACAAGGAATATGGATTGGATTACTGAACGAATTGACTCCATAAAGGAAACCACAGCCTTGAGTGGACAAGTTCTGAGCAGGACTACCAAGGTTAGGACATTTTGGAGAACTTTCATTCATAGGGTTTCCATAAGTCAGAGATGACTTGCCGGCCAATTACAACAGCATGGATTGGACCAAGCATGATCATGAGGAGCGTGTCATTTTGCTGAGGAGGCAGAAGCGAATGCTTTTGAAAAAGACACCAGAGAGTGCCAGCAAAGGTTTGTTTGTTCGTTTGGCTACAATGTTATTCCAGTGCTTCTCAGACTTTGGGCTAGACTTTGGGCAGTGCATCTCTGCAGAGGGTCTCATAGCGGCAGCTCTCCCACTCCCTGCCCACCGCTGGATTAGTTAGTAATGCTAATAAGTTAAAAGTGCAAGGTGTGAAGGAGGGACGAAAGGACAGGAAATGAGTAAGCAGACTTTGAGCAGCAAGCACATGGAGGAGAAAAACAATGCAGCATTGTTTCTTCTAGAGCGGTGGTCCTTAACCTTTTTGGGGTGGTGGGCACATCTGGGTTTCTGAGAGGGTCATGAATGCCCATGGCTGTCATAGGAGTGCTTGCCCATTAAAAAGAAACGGCAGTCACTGGGGCATGGCTGGTCTCAAAAAAAAAAAATCATTTTCAAGAGAGAAAAGTGGTGTGACTAATAGGAAAGCGACTAGCCTAAGAATCTAAGCACAGGGCAAAGATGGTGAGTGTGAGCTACAAAATAGAATGACCCCTTCTTTGAATCCGCATATAGGACAGCATTTTGCAGTATGGCAGCCTCCCAGGTTAATAAAGCAAGTTGAATTAATCTTAAGAAATGAAATTTAAACCAGGAGAGGCAGGGAGGCTGGTGGCTGCCAAGTAGCCATGCGCACACCCTGGTTTAAGGGGTTTTGGATCGGCAAATCCTGCCTGAAATGAGGTGGTGGAGTCACGGTACCTCTAGATCCAGTGTCTGTATTTAATTTCAAAATGTGTGCATTCTTCTCCCATTGATTAAAGCATATTGGTGTGTGTTTCTTGAACATGCTGTGAACTTCTTTTTGGTCTGCAAACCATATTCCTAGTGTGGAAAGGTGTGGACTTGGAATGCACTTTGTGTTCAGATATGTGCTCGAGCCAGAAGGTGCCAACTTTGAAAAACCATGATCAAAATGAAATCAATGTTATTTCTCATACATCTTAGAATAGTAAATAAAATTCTCACCCAAACTTTTACATACCAGATGGTTTAGAAGCTTGCATCTATTTATTTATTTTCATGTATTTATTTCATCCAATAGCTGAAGCTCTCTCGGCAGCTCAAAATAATTCACAAAAGCGAGAACTGTAATGCATAAAAAGCAGAATAAAATTTTCAATGTGCAATGTTTAAAACAGAATTGAAAACATTTTGAGCAGAAAAAAACTTTTTTCTCTCAGTAGAGGTAGACTAGGATACAGATCTCCCCTGTGCGGTTACACGTCATGGAACGCCTTGGAGAAGTTGGTCCTCTTACTGTACCACCAAAAAGATGACAGAGTTGGTGCCTGGCAGGTCTCAGTGGGGAGATCATTCCATAATCAGGGGCCCACCAGTAAGAAGGCCTTCCCCTCCTGTGACCTCCCAAGCTGTATGGAGACATACATGGTGCACTACTTCAAATAATAGATTTTCCCAGATGTTGAGTGATGTCTTTTCACCTCACCCAAACTTTCTCCTGTCAGTAAGATTTTTCCTAGAACTCTGGTCTCTAAAGCAACATTCCCAACTGAGAATGAAACAACTTGCAAAGCATCACTGTGAGTCAGTGAATATGGGCGGGTGGCAGAGGGGGCAAGTTCATAGTTCATTACCACATGACAGACTGGAAATTGAAATTAAATTAATCTAGCTAGTGTTTAATGCAACTTTTGGTTTCATAAAGGTGGGTTGAGCAAAACTACTCACAACCCCTCAAGAATATTTTCCATTACTTTCTCCCATTTCAGAGAAGGATGTATGAAATTCCAATGTGGTGGAGGGTGAAAACCCAGTGGTTTCCTGGTTCATCCCTGCAGATTTTGTTCCTTTTCACCTCCACCAGTGCCAATCCCTTGAGAGGCTTGGGAGGGTGACAGCTAGGGGGAGAGCCTTTCTGTGGTGGACCCTCATCTTCATAACAGTCTCTCTGCTGCAGCCCACCTGGCACCAAATTTGCCATCTTTTCAGTGCCAGGTTAAGACCTCCTTGGCTTTTCAGGGGTCTGACACAGTTAGCCATGTGCCTTTCTTTTATTCTTGGCCATGTTCTTTTTATTGTCTTTTAATGTTATTTTATCTCCTTCATGGATCACTGCCTTGCCATGGCGAAGGGGCTTGTGTAGCTCAATGAAGCTATGGGCTATGCCATGCAGGGCCACCCAAGACGGACAGGTCATAGCAGAGAGCTCTGACAAAACGTGATCCACTGGAGAAGGAAATGGCAACCCACTCCAGTATCTTTGCCATGAAAACGCCATGGACAGTACCAAAAGGTAAAAAGATACGACGCCGGAAGATGAGCCCCTCAGGTCAGAAGGTGTCCAATATGCTACTGGGGAGGAGCAGAGGGCTAGTACTAGTAGCACCAGAAAGAATGAAGCGACTGGGTCAAAGCCGAAAGGAGACTCAGTTGCAGATGTATCTGGTGGTGAAAGGAAAGTCCAATGCTGCAAAGATCTATACTCTAGATGACTCTACACATGGACATCACCAGATGGTCAACACAGAAATCAGATTGACTATGTGCTCTGCAGCCAAAGATGCAGAAGCTCTATACAGTCAGTAAAAACTAGACCAGGAGCTGACTGTGGCTTAGATCATGAGCTTCTTGTTGCAACATTTAGGCTTAAATTGAAGAAAGTAGGGAAAAGCACTAGGCCACTCAGGTATGACCTAATTCATATCCCTGATGAATATACAGTAGAGCTGACAAATAGATTTAATTAATTAGATCTGATAGAGTGCCTGAACAACTGTGGATGGAGTTCGCAACATTGTACAAGAGGTAGCAACTAAAACCATCCGAAAGAATGAGAAATGCAAGAAAGCAAAATGACAAATACTGAGGAAAGAAGCTGTACTAATACTGAGGAAAGAAGGGAAGTGAAAGGCAAGGGAGAAAGAGAAAGATACACCCAACTGAATGCAGAATTCCAGAGAATAGCTAGAAGAGATAAGAATGCCTTCTTAAATGAACAGTGCAAAGAAATAGAAGAAAACAATAGACTAGGGAGGACCAGAGATCTCTTCAAGAAAATAGGAGCTATGAAGGGAACGTTTCATGCAAAGATGGGCATGATAAAGGACCAAAATGGCAGGGACCTAACAGAGGCAGAAAAGATTAAGAAGAGGTGGCAAGATTAGACAGAACTATACAAGAAAGAGCTTAACATCCCTGATAACCACAATGGGGTGGTCACTGACCTTGAGCCAGACATCCTGTAATGTGAAGTCAAATGGGCCTTAGGAAGTCTGAGCAACAACAAAGCTAGTGAAGGTGACAGTATTCCAGCTGAGCTATTCAAAATCTTAAAAGACGATGCAGGAAAAGTGCTACACTCAATATGCCAGCAAATTTGGAAAACTCAACAGTGGCCACAGGATTGGAAAAGGCCAGTTTACATTCCAATCCCAAAGAAGAGCAATGCCAAAGAATGTTCAAACTACCGCACCATTGCACTCGTTTCACATACTAACAAAGTTATGCTCAAAATTCTACAAGCTAGGCTCCAGCAGTATGTGGACCGAGAACTACCAGAAGTACAGGCAGGATTTCGAAGAGGGAGAGGAACTAGAGATCAAATTGCCAACATACGCTGGATCATGGAGAAAGCTAGGGAGTTCTGGAAAAACATCTACTTCTGCTTCATTGACTATGCTAAAGCCTTTGATTGTGTGGATCACAACAAATTGTGGCAAGTTCTTAAAGAGATGGGAGTACCAGACCATCTTATTTGTCTTTTGAGAAACCTATATGCGGGTCAAGAAGCAACAGTGAGAACTGGACACGGAACCACTGATTGGTTCAAAATTGAGAAAGGTGTTCGGCAAAGCTGTATACTGTCTCCCTGCCTATTTAACTTATATGCAGAGCACATCATGAGAAAGGCGGGGCTAGATGAATCACCAGTTGGAATTAAGATTGCTGGGAGAAATATCAACAACCTCAGATATGCAGATGATACCACTCTCATGGCAGAAAGTGAAGAGGAACTAAAGAGCCTCTTGATGCTGGTGAAGGAGGAGAGTGCAAAAGTTGGCTTGAAACACAACATCAAGAAAACTTAATCATGGCATCCGGTCCTCTCACTTCCTGGCAAATAGATGGGGAAGAAATGGAGGTAGTGACAGTTTTTATTTTCTTGGGCTCCAAGATCACCGCAGACAGGGACTACAGCCAAGAAGTTGAAAGATGCTTGCTCCTTGGGAGGAAAGCTATGGCAAATCTAGACAGCATACTAAAAGGCAGAGACATCACCCTGCCAACAAAAGTGAGTATAGTCAAGGCTATGGTTTTCCCAGTTGCAATGTATGGCTGTGAAAGCTGGACCATAAGGAAGGCTGAGTGCTGAAGAATTGAGGCCTTTGAATTATGGTGCTGGAGGAGACTCCTGCAAGTCCCTTGGACCACAAGGTGATTAAACCGGTCAGTGCTACAGGAGATCAACCCTGACTGCTCCTTAGAAGGCCAGATACTGAAGATGAAACTCAAATACTTTGGCCACCTAATGATAAGGAAGGACTCCCTGGAGAAGAGCCTAATGCTGGGAACAATGGATGGCAAAAGAAGAAGGGGCGGCAGAGGATGAGGTGGCTAGATGGAGTCACTGAAGCAGTCGGCGTGAGCTTAAGTGGACTCCGGGGGATGGTGGAAGGAAAGGAAGGCCTGGAGGAATGTTAAAAATGTCACTGGTGGAATAATTTGTGCTTGCGTGATGCAAGCTGGCCTTCCCCTACTTTGCCTTCTTCAGATGGTTTTGACTCAGTCCAGGAAGCAGAGCTAATGGTCAGGAATGTTCCGAGTTGTAGTCCAAAATATCCAGAGCAAATCAGGTATGGGATCCTGCTGTATATGGAGCAGGTTTGCACCTCCAGATGGCCATGATCTGTGAAACACTGTGGAAAGAGTGCTGATGTTTGAGCCGAGAGTGTGCAGAGGGCTTGGTTGATGTGTGTTCCATAAATGCCAATGCCATAAATGCCAAATGCAGTTTCCGTATATTTAGAAACATAGAAACAGAGCGAGCCAGAAGGGGTCTCCCGGGCCATCTAGTCTGACCTGCAGCACCAGCCGGCTCCACTCACGACATGCTCACCATGTGCATGTCCAGCCTATCTTTGAACACCCACACCGATGGGGCCTCAACGACCTCTCGTGGAAGCCTATTCCACACCCTCGGGGTCCTCACTGTCAAGAAGTACTTCCTAGCATCCAAATTGAACATTGGTTCCCTGAGCTTTGCTCCATTGGAGCGCGTCCTACCTTCCTCTGCAGGGGAGAAAAGGTCTTTACCCATCTCCATGTGACATACCCTCACATACCTGTATATCACCAACATATCCCCTCTGAGTCTCCTCTTCTCCAGGCTGAAGATACCCAGTTCCCTCACTCTTGCCTCATACCCCATCCCCTTCAAACCGGCCACCAACCTTGTGGCCCTACGCTGCACTGACTCTAACCTGGCTATATATTTTCTGTAAGGAGGGGCCCAAAACTGAGCACAATACTCCAGTTGCGGGCACAGCAGAGTTGTATAGAGTGGTAGTAATACCTCTCTCAATCTAGAAGCCACACTTCTGGCTATGCAACCAAGGGTGGCGTTCGCCCGCTTGACCACCTCATCACACTGCTGACTCATGTTTAGCCTGCAGTCAACCAGCACCCCGAGGTCCCTTTCACAAGTGCTGCTCTCCAGCCAATTGTCCCCTAACCTGTACTTATGGCACCCATTCCAATGCCCCAAGTGCAAGACTTTGCACTTATCCACATTGAACGCCATCCTGTTGTCTCCTACTCACTTCCATAGTCTGTCCAGATCCTTTTGGATTTCTAGTACCTGCTCCTCAGTTGTGGCCACTGCTCCAGTTTTAGTGTCATCTGCGAATTTGATCAGCAGACTGTTCACCCCTTCTTCCATGTCATTAATGAAAAGATTAAACAGGATCGGCCCCAGGACAGAGCCCTGGGGGACCCCGCTTGTCACTGGCTGCCATCCCGATGATTCCCCACTAATGGTTACCTTCTGCTTTCGGTCAGTCAACCATGCCCTAATCCACTGGACAGTGCTTTGGTGTATCCCAAAACTCCTCAGTTTCTCCACCAGGATATCATGGGGCACTTTGTCAAAGGCCTTGCTGAAATCCAGATATACCACATCCACTGCATCCCCTCCATCTAGCCATCTCGAAGCCTTGTCTGGCAGGACCTGTTTTTGCGGAAGCCGTGTTGTGTGGCTGTCAGCCTCCCTTCCCTATCTAGCATCACTAGATCTCTCTCTATTATGAGCCTTTCCATTATTTTTCCTACAATGGACGTAAGACTAACAGGTCTGTAATTCTCCATGTCCCTTCTACTACCATTTTTGAAAATTGAGACCACTGATGCCACCCTCCAGTCCTCTGGAACTTCACCCGTTCTCCACGAGACCTCAAAAATGAAGCCAGCGGGTGTGAGACAACCCCTGCCAACTCTCTAAGTATTCTCGGGTGTAACCCGTCAGGGCCTGGTGCCTTTGTAATGTCCAATGCCCTGAGGAGCCCCTCAACTGCAGGGGGGGTGACTCTAATCTGTGCCGCTAAGTCCCCAGCCTCATCTAATCTCCCATGCGGATATCCCCCCGTCCTGCTTTGGGGAGAACACAGAGGCAAAATAGTCATTTAGCATCTGTGCCTGTTCTGTCATATCAGTCACTGGATCTCCTTCCTCCTTATTTTGTGGTCCCAACACTTGTCTCCCCTTCCTCTTCCTATTTACATGCTGAATAAGCCCTTTTTGTTGCTCTTGATATTCTTGGCAAGTCTCAGCTCATAATCAGCCTTAGCCTTGTGAAGAATCCTTCTGCAACAGAGTTCCTCTTCCCAGTATACCCTTTTGTTTATTTGCCCCAGTACCCATTTGCTATGGAGGTTCCCCTTTCATCTAATCCCTCTAACCACCTCCTTTCGCATCCATGGTGGCACTCTCCTCTGTCTCCCCACCTTACTAACTAGAGGTATCATCAAGACTTGCGCCTCCAAAACCTCCCTTTTGAGTGCCATCCACCCCTCCTCAACTCGCTTACCTTCCAGTAACCTATCCCAGGAGACTTTCCCCAGTCTGGCCTTCAGTTGGCCAAAGTTGGCCCTCTTGAAGTCCCAGCTTCTAGGGCTCGACCTGCTGCCCGTCCCCAGTCCCCTGATCTCAAAGCAAAGGATGGAGTGATCACTCACATCCAGAGCTTCCCTAATCTGTACTTCATCTATCAGCTCCTTCCTATTGGTCAAGACCAAGTCAAGGATGTTCCCCCCCCCCCCCCGTCGCCTCTCAGACCCTCTGTGTGAAAAATCTTCCCTCTATAGCTTCTAGGAAGCGATGTGACCTGGCTGTCACTGCTGAGTGTCTCTCCCAAGTAATATCCGGGAGATTGAAATTCCCATAATTACTGTGTCTCTCCCCCAAGATATCCTTAGAATCTGGCCTGTCAGGACATCATCCAGGGTCTCAAGTTGACCTGGAGGGTGATAACATACCCCCACTGTCAGGTCTCTTTCCCTGTCAAAACCCCTAGGTTTCACTCAGACTGCTTCTACCAAATCCCCATTTGTGCTGCATTCTGTCTCACTGCATCCTATCCCTTCCCTGACGTATAAAGCCACGCCCCCACCTCTCTTTCCCTTCCTGTCCTTTCTAAGAAGGTGATACCCTTCTGTGTTCACATTCCAGACTTGCCTTTCATCCCACCAAGTTTCTGTGATTCCCACCAGGTCATACCCTCCTATTCCCAGGAGAGCTCCAAGCTCTTCCTGCTTATTACCCATGCTCCTAGCATTGGTGTACATGCACCTCAACTCCTTCCCACCGCTTCCTTTCCTTGGAGTTCCCAGCCTCCTTCTTCCTCCCATCTTCCCTGATACCTGGCCCCCATGTTGTCCATGGGGTCACAATGGGTCAGACACGACTTTGCAATTAACAACAAAAATGTTATTTTATACTATTTTAAACTATTTTTAATTCTTGTTAATATTCTTGTTGTATTTAATACTTATATTTTGTTGTAAACCACCCAGACAGCTTCAGCTATGAGTGGTATAGAAATACAAACAGTACCAGTAACAATAATAATAACAATAACAATACACAGTTTGTGTCAAGGTGGGCATTTCACCTTGTTCCCACTGCCACTCCTACTTTCTTTTTGTTGCTTTTATTGCATTTATTTTTCTTCTTCTTGCTATTTAATAGCAGCGATTTATGCACCGGGGGCAGTGATCTTGAAATTTGCACAAATATCTCTTCCACAGCCTTCCTCACTTCACTTCTTAATGCCCTAAACTCCGTGTACTTTCACCGCTGTTATTATGAATTACTTTTTCCCCATGCACAATGTGCTAAATCATTTTAATACAGATATAATTGCAAAGTGCAAAATGTAAATCCCCATAATGCTTTTGAAAGGGAAATATGTCAAAGTTCCTTTATGCAGCTGACAGGTTATGAAGCCAGAGTGCTTCAGTTTGAAACAGGTTTAAAATTTAATGAAATAAGCAAAACTCCAGTGAAAACAGCTTCCGTTTTATTCTTGTTTTTGACAAGACTTCCACATGTAGAACAATGAAGAGTCATTTCGATCGTTTACTTGTTGACTACATCATATTCGGGAAAGTGACACCATGGTAACCCTCACTCAGGACTGAACATGGTGCATCGTCATTGGAGCAAGGACTGTTTTCCAAATGTAGGTTCTCATGCTGTAAGAACACAGGCTGTTGTCTTAGCCACACATGTAGGGGACCCACGGTTTGGAACCTCAGCTGGGTTCAGAGAACAGGATCACCCACAGTAACAATCATCCTGCACAGCTGGAGCACGTACTTTGCTTTTCTGTGGGCAAGAGAGAGAAAATGGGCTTTGCTGGCCATTCACAGCCCCACAACCTTAATAAGAAATTGATTCCGTGCCAGGTGTTTCACCAGCGCAACATCACTGATGACAGAGCTGTAATCATGGGACCAGGAACCCCGCAACGGCTAGCCCTCATTTCAAGGGTCAGACATGTTTCCCGTTCAGAATACGGTGATGCTACCCAGCCAGTATCAGGCCGTACCATTCAACTGGCAGCTTTTATTACCGTACAAGTACAAAGGAACTGAAACATGGAGGTTGTGCATTGCATGTTTCTTCGTTACAGGCAGCTGCTGGAACGGGATGAATGTACTCACAGAAGCCTCATACTGGGTTGGGGGTGGGTGCAGTTTTAGCTCAGCTGTGCTTCCTTCACTGGATAAAGAAAATATTGTGAATGTTTCCTTCCTGCCCGTTTTGGGCATGCACAAAACATGCTGTTGCAATTATGGCTTCTATTTAGAAATCGCAAATACCCTTTTGGGTGTCATTCCATTTCCAAAGATACAGGTACACTCTCAGGGGTAGTATTCAAATTCATCTAAAACGCCGAGAAAGGTTCATTGATGTATGAAGCCAATTCTAACAATGAATAAAGGAACACTGAATGCTCAGTCTTCCATGCCAAGCAATTTTTTAACCAGTTCTATTTGAATTCACTTTGTCCAACCTTTTGTTCTCAAAAGTTTGTTTCCCTACACAAGGGATGCTTGAAAGTTTAAAAGATGGTTCCATCAACTGCACAAAAGTCTTGTTTCTGTACAGCCTTGAATTTAGTAAAGATTTGGCTCTTTACTAAAATACAGAGAGCTTTCAGCTCTGCAACCCATCCCTCCCTCTGTTTTGAAGCCTTCTTCATATTGGCTTGACACATTCACTGTATTTCCATGCAAAAAGAGACAAGCAGTTTTCTACGTTACTGTTTTACTATTCCAGTGATTTTGAATTTTATTGTAAGTTTACTTTTACACACACACACACACACACAAAGATTTTATGAGGGTTGGTATATATATATAGCTGAAATACATTATTCAGTCATTTCATTATTCAATCAAAGAGATATCTGAATCATGACCTGTGTACTATGGTTAGAAAAGAGCCAATTAGGAGGCTGATTTTCTTGAATATTTTTAAAGCCTCCCATCACCCACTCTGGGGGCATTATTTCCACTGGAAGAGGTGCACAGCTGCTCTAGCGGGGGACAGAACACACTGGCCTGCAGCTGGGAAGCTGGACTGCAGCTGCTTGTTTTAATGCACTCTATTGGCAGTCACTGGAACTGCCGGTGCGATGCAGTGAGACACAGGCGCCAGCCCCCTGCTTGGCTCAGCAGCGAGCCGGTGCCTTTCCCCTTCCCCCTTCCATGCAGAATACAGGCAATTGCATGTAATTTGTGCTCAGCAATATCATCCAAGTGACGTCCCAAGGGGTTATATGGCATTGTGATGACCATCCATCATCAGCGGGACAAAAATAGCTTTTTGCTCATTACTCGTTAAATGTACCTAAGCTACTGTCAGCAAGCGAATCAAACAGGAGTGAATAAGCAGGAAAGAAGAAGAAAGTTGGGGTTTGAGGATACTTTGCTCCCTTGCCAGCCTCTGAGAAAGCGCCAGGTGGGCTTGACTTCGATTGTGGGGACTTAAGTGGACCACCACGTACCTGCCTGGGCATTTGGGGCCAGTGGCAGCCACTCTCTGGGCAGGTGGCAGGAGCACCATCCATGTGCCTGCAGTCGTAGGTGCAGCACAAATGCAGGAACAGTCTTGGATCAATTTCTTCTTCATCCCTCCTAAAGTCACTTTGACTGGGAACCACAAAGAGAGCCCTAGAAAGTTATTGCCTGGTGGAAAGCTGCATCTGCCAACTTCTACATCACACTCCCTCCCTCCTCCCCAACCTGCCATTCTCTTAATATGAAGATAGGACAGAGGGGTTACATGTCTGTTTTTTGAAGACACACCATCTACAAAAACACAGATGGTGGGGTTTTTTTTTGGGGGGGGGGTTGATATCCCTTGGAATCTTTAAACATCCCCAGAGCTTGGGAGAGCACCCAGTTTGGTTTCAGCTCTTTGTGGGACGTTGGCCTTGCTCCAGACAAGCCTTGACTCTCTCCAGCGGCCCGATTCCATTCTATATTTGGGATTCATCAAATGCACATCTGTACAATGTTACACAGGTTGGCACAGGAGTGATTTTGGTTCCCAGGTCTTGTCTTAAGTATGAAAACACTCTTCTCTTTCTCCATTCTTAAATACTGAGTGGTTGTTGTTACGGTTTTCCAAGGCTGAACATTTATTTTCAGTATTTTTATAGCATTTGGCATCCAAACAGATTCCAGAGCAGCAAAGAATCTAAGGCTAAAACAATAAAAGAATCAAAGCTATAAAGTAAAACATCCAAACTCAGAATAACATTAAGACAGCACAGCAAGAAAAGGCTTCCTGGAATAAGACAGTCTTTTGGAGGCATCGAAAATGGCACAGTGTTGGTATAGCCCTGACATTCCAAGGTAGGAGATCCCATAGAAATGGAGCTACCACACTGAAGCCTTTTCTGATAGATTCCAGTCAGGTCATGGATCTGTGTGGACCCTCCAGGTGGATGACCTCCATGAAAATTTACTAGAACACACCTTTAAATTTACCTGAATTTACTTGGGACTTACTTCTCAATAAACTGGGATATGAATCATCCCTAAACACACACTTTGAGTCAAAGCTTCAGGCATGTTCCTTTTATCCATAAACTGGTCTAAGTTTGAGTTTATATAATGAATGAGGTATGAGTTGGAAATGCCACAGAAATATCAGAACAAAAGATTTTCTTTCCATCTCTTATTTCATTGTGTTCACCACCACAAAGCAAGGTTGCTATGGCAATGGCAGAAGCAGAAATTGATTGGGCTTTCGATCCTAGGCACCGGAAAGCAGACTGTTGGTCCACTGATCTGGACAACAGGATCTCATCATGTTTGAACGCCTGATCTTAAGACTTTTGTTTTTAAAAGAAGAGGCTCTTATCCAAACTGCTCTGTCAGTTGCATGACCACAAGCTCCACCTTTCGTGATAATGGGGCACAGCAAGCCAGCTAGATCTATGTAGGGGCTGCAAACATAGGTAATGGGTGGTCTTGTGGTGTCCATGTGCCAGCAAAGGTTGTTGATAACTAGCAAGAGACTGCATGGAACTCCACTGGGCACATAAAGAAGCAGTTCACTCCTGGCTAGGGAAGGGTGGACTTTCTAAAATTTGTGGTATGCGTCATGGATTGTCAGGTGGCTTTGCCTCCATCATCCACTGACGGACGCAATCAGATTTCATGCATATTCCATTCACGAGCAAATCTGCAAATTCCAGAAGATAGACAAATCCCCCTCCTCAAAATGTGCAAATTCTTTCAAAATACGCAGTTTTGGATATTGGAGGTGGGATGCCATTTTTAGTTTGCATCACTGAATTTTTAAAATTATGTAAAATAAATAGAGCATTCACAAGTCTGCAGAATTCACTGTGGAATCTCTAGGTCAGAGTGTTAGAAATCCAATCATGTCATTTGAGTCAGTTGAGGATTTCTCTGTCATTCCTAGACCAAATGTATTGATTGATTGTGTGTGCAAGAGTGTGTGTGTGTGTGTGTGTGTTCCTAAGAAAGAGGTTAAGAGAGACATGGGGTGAGTGGCATATAAAACCTCCTTGAAGTCTTTGTTGGGATTGAAACACACACACACACACACACGGCTTTTTTTATCATAGAACGCACCGGAACGGTGTTCCGGCACCTTTTTTTCCAATGGATTTTATGAAGAGATTTTGAATCGTAGCAGATCAGCAGCAAACATCATTAACATAGCGCCTGCGGGCTGCTTTTGTGTCTGCTATCTGCTAGTGAGGGTGCTGCTCTTGGCTTGGGGCGCTGCTCTGCTGTTCGGCTTGGGGGTGGTGTGTGTGGTCGTGCGCTTTCTGCCGGGGGGGGCGTGGGTTTTGGCACTTTTTTTTTTTTTTTACAAAAAAAGCACTGGGTGTGTGTGTGTGTGTGTGTAGGTAAATGCTGTTTTTAATTGCTTTTACCCATGGGTAGATTACATCAGTGTCAGCCTTCACTTAACCACTTCCTGAGGCCAGCCAAAATTCAGGATCTATGTTAAAGAATTCTTTACGGTAACAAGCATCTTTCATTCCCTGCAGGATATGATCTGTCCTCATTTGTCTGTACAAAGTAAGATAATAGAATCGTTTTTTCCCTTTGTGGTTTGGCCAAATGGCTGTTCATTTCCTTCATGGAGAGCCAAGTTTGAAACTCTTCCACCCATTCTTCATTAGCATAATAAAACCTAAGCAGTCTTATGGAGGGAAGTGATTATATAAACTAATTATGATTTGTATGTTTTTCTGTTTGACACTTTGAGGGTTTTATTTTTTAAAAAAAGCAAAAGAAATGAATTCTGGTAGATTAATGTTTTCTTATATATCACAAAGGATTTGGAAATGAATTTCGAAGTAAAGGAATAAGTATTGCATTACTCTTTTCTGAACTAAAATAGTTTTCTGGAAGTTTCTTGGTATTTGGTTATGGAATGTTTTTGAGGAAAGTTTAATATAATGAAGTAAAAGTTAGAATAACTTTGAAGCCAAAGTTTGAACACTATACTGTTCACAGTCTCCAGATATTTTATGGGCTCAGACCAGACTATAGTCATCTTTGACAATTCAGAAATGGTCCTGGGCACCACCCCAAATGGCCGCCATCAGAAGGCAGAAGGACAAAGTAGTTTGGCAGAAAGACCAAGTACAAGACAGAGGTGTGTTCTGAGTCCTAACACCCCAAGCAACTGAACCTCTTCTGTTCCTTCCCACAGAGAAATCAGCATCCAATGGGCCTGAGTAGGGAAGAGTTTGCAGTCCAGCTGTACAAAGAACAAACAACTAATTGCATTGCTGCCAACTTTGTTTCAGGGTGAGGCATGTAGGTTGACTCTCTGGATGGAACCTTCCAGATGTGTTTCCCATTAAGCCTCTCTCTGCACTGCAACTTGCAGTCACAACATTCTTCCAACCCCCAATCTCTTAGCCATTATTCTCTCCAGCAAAGACGTATGTTACCAGTTGATTACTCTTCTCACTCAAAGACCATTTTTTCAGGTGCACCTTAATGCCAGATGGTGGCCACTCACCGTTTGGCCTGTTGCTAGAGATCATACAGTAAGTGGAAGGATGCTGTTAGTCATGCCCGGCTGATGGTTTTCCTGTGGGCCGAAGAGTTAGTGCAAAGAAAGTGGCAACCCTAATTAAACACTAACCAGGTTGAATAGGCTGGGATTTACAGCCAGATCTTTAGGAGCAAAATGCTCAAATGCTAAGGCCTGCATAGATGAATCTGTCAGTTTCAGTTTCTCTTGCAATCTTTTTTTGTAATCTCACAATCCTTTTATCCCAAATATCAAGAATATTGCTGATTGTCATAAAACAGAACCAAATCAAAATTCTTACCAATACCAAATGTTCCTGCAACCCATTAAGAACACCTGAACATAGTTTGTAGCATGGCAAAAATTATCATGCACCTGCGGTCCAGCTTGGGTTGTGGTCTATGCACTTATCTGGAACTCAGTTCCAGTGAATGGACTAGGACTTACTTCTGAGTAGACATACATAAGAATGCAGTTTTCAAAATCAACAGAATTTTTAAATAATCATTTCATTTTGTTGCCTTGTTGTGTTGTTTTCAGGGGAACTGATGCTTTGCTTTTATTTCTGTATAGTGTGATTCCCTCCTTGTTACCCAGAGCTATTGAATTTGATAGGATTTACTCCCATATAAATATTACATGGGATTGTATCCTCAGTTCCTAAAAGAAAACGCCTTAAATATACCTTATGAATATAAATTGAAAAAAAAATATTGTTAGGGCAAGGATATAAACTGACATTGTAATAAGGATTTATCTCTTGCTAATGTGTATTAATTAATTTTAAAGTGATGCATTGTGGTTAAATACATATTTTTTCAGATAGGGATCACTTTATAGTACAAAATATTAACTTTGCAGACAATTATGTCCAGCCTATTCTTTTTCTAGTGAAATTCTTGGTTGTCCTTCTATTCTTGCACCAAAATCATTTAAGTCTGGAAATCTACAAGTATGCCATCAGCTGAAAGCTGGGAAAGGAGTCTTCAGGTTATTCTCTTTCATGAAAAAGAAAGCCAATGACCATGTGAAATAAAGTACTTGACAATGCCTTTACCACATGCTGGCAACCCCTGGATATTTTTAGCCAGCCTGAGCAATGTGTGGATGAAATCTCCAGAATTACATGTAAACATCTGGAACAACTTAATTAATACTCCCTAGCTAAATCTGGACTGGTAAGTCCCCAAGAGGAATCAACCCTACAGTTTGATAGATCCATATACACTTAATTGTCTTGGTCTTACTTATGTGTTCGTGTTGATACTATAAAAATTAGATAAAAGGTTTCCAAAATAATTTAGATCTCTCCCTCTCCCTCTCCCTCTCCCTCTCCCTCTCCCTCTCCCTCTGCATGTGTGTGTCACAGAGGTGAAAATGTGCTTGAAGTTTCTTCTGCACGAGCTCCCAAACGACATTTTAGTGTTTTCAGTGCAGCTCTTCCTAACACTGGTTTAACAAAAGAAATGCATGCTTCTGTTCCCAAACCCTTGTGGCACTGGTTAAGGAACAGAACGGTCCTCTGTTTCTGTCCTTTGGTTGGTTCTGGGCCATTCTATGGTTAAAGAACTGTGTGCACATGCGTGATCTTTGAGCCACACAATTAACAGGTAAGAGGTCTAAAGTTTATTGTTATCAGTAGGATAAGAATTGTCTTTCAGTTCCATTTAAATAAGACTTTCTTTTTATCATCTGGGTACTCATAAAACAAAAATGCAGTGTGAAATTACTTCTGGCATGGAGTTGTCAAAACTCAACTTCAGCAAGCAATGACATTTTCTCTAATAGTGGATTCAACAAAAAATGCATTGGTTTTTGATTAAGATTTATCATTATCGTGATTTAGACTGGGCTATAGGATCTCAAGGGCTTGGGGCAAATTCACCCCCTGGAGTTCCAGCCTAGATTTCTGGAGTTCCCTTCACGGCATCTCGCCTCCTCACTCCACTCTTCTTTTCCAAGCCACTGGTCATTTGGCAGTTTCCCAACTTTTGTGCTGTTCTTCCCTGTCCGAAAATGTTAAATGCCTCTCTTAAGGCTTAGCTACTGGTAGGAGGAGCTTTCAAATGCAGTTCTTAAAAATCTTTTAAGATTCTTCCTGCCTTTTGGCAGGAAAAATGTCCTACATTTCCAAGCGTTCCTCAGCCAGTCATGTCTTTTCTGCCAAATTATGGCTAGGACTGTGCCTTGAAAACTAAACAAAAATGCTGGTGTTTTTGGTAGCTTGAACATTTACCCCTGAAATATAACTCCTGCAACCTATCCAAACTAGAATTTGGCCCTTGAGCTGAAAGAGGAAGGACAAGCTCTCTTCTTGTTCATTCCGGAGTGCAGGACACGGAATAATGGACTTAAGTTAAAAGAAACCAAATTTAAACTAGACACCAGGAAGCATTTTCTCACTGTCAGAACTATATAACAATGGAAACTTTTACTTGAAGAAGGTGTGGATCCCTTGCTGGAGACATTCAAAAAGCATCTGGAAAATCACCTGAATGGGATGGTATAAATTGTTAACAATATTTGCTTATTTATCTGGCCAGGGCGACTTCTTTTATATAGTTATTTATTTTATATTGTTAATTTTATATGGTTTTTTTTTTTTTTTTTGTATTTTATTTTGTGCTGTGAGCCGCCCCAAGGCTTCGGCAAGGGGCGGCGTAGAAATGTTTAAATAAATAAATAAATAAATAAATAAATAAATAAATAAATTGGTGACTTGCAACAGAAGGAGGTCGAACCCAATGGCCTTCTTCGCCCCTTCCAACTCTACTGTTCTATGATTCCATGAGGTTCAATGTCCTATTTCAGTGTTCCTTTCAGTAAAATGCCCATGGTGGTCCGTAGGATTGAGCTACCCATGACAATAAACCAACAGTGTAGTCTGGAGCTCCCCATGGTATGACATGCCACGTACAGCTCCCTGATTGCAGCTGCAGTGTTCAAAGAGGAAGGGACAGCACTCAGATATTCCCCCATGCAGGACGGCAGATGGGGATGGTTAGGAGACCGGATGTGGTTTTACAAAGCTTCCTTTGAAGTACAGCATCAGGCTTCCACGCATCAGTATGGGTTTCTGACACAATTATTTGTTAGACATTTTCAGCAGCAGTTTAAGCTATGTCCTTTTCCTTGTTGCTGGCCAAACAAGTGAAAGGGTCACAAGAAACAACTTTAATTATTTAGAAAGGAAGCTGAAAGTTGTCTTCTTTTTCTACAGGCTGCTAAGTAAAAGTTTCCTTGGGCTATGAGAGGAAATCACAGATTTGTGTGGTTTTTAAAAAGCAGATGTTTTGTATTGTATTCTGTTACCTACCATTCTTGTACTTGTTCTAAGGAGAAGATAATCCTCCAGCGATTAGGAATATTTCAAACACACGTGGAGCTCCATGTAGTCAGGGTCAGAGTCACCATCCTCATGGAAAACAAGATAGTCGAAGGCCAACTAGGTTAATCTGGACCCTTTGCACCCTCACCACCCCTGAAAAACAACTGTTAGAACCTATCTTGCTGCTTCTCATTTGCCTTCAGTATCCACTGGTCTATCTATCTCAGTTCGGTCTACTCTGACTGGCAGAGGTTTTCCCAGGTTTCAATCAGGGAGGTTTCGCAGCTCTGCCTGGAAAACCCAAGGACTGAATCAGAGCTACAAAGCTGCATTCCACCCCAAGCATAGTATGATTCTCAGAAGTGGCAAAATGCCATGACTTTGCAGCATGAGCTAAGTTCTAACAGGTGGTGATATCACAGCCTCCTTTTGCTGTGAACCGAGTGAGCCCATTCTTCACTTATAATCCAGGAGGATGGAGAACTGAGGTGGAGGGTATGTTGAGGTCTGTTGCTTGGGAAAGTCGTTATTCCCAAGCAACCTATTACCATCCTGACCTTCTGAGGTTTCTTGAAGGACATCTCCTACCTTCATGTGTGAAGTGATTCAGAAAGGGTGGAATGACAAATAGAATTGCTGTTGTATCACACACATCTGGAACTTCGTTATAGGAGTTCCTTAACCTTACATGTTACTTTTACTTCCAGCACATCCTCCAGGGAATTGTGGGGTAGCCTGCATGGCAGTTAATCCATTCTTATTCTTACAACAATCTTATGAGAAAAATTAGGCTGAAGGAGATGGACTAGCTTATGGTCACTCACCAAGGTTCCCATTCCAAGCCTGGTGCAACAGTCAAAGGCATCGGGCTCTTTGCAGCATATTGTAAAAAGAAGAGGTGGGGGAAAGAGTGGTAGGAGGGGGAGGAGGAAAAAGATGAAGGGAGAGACATGGAAATCAAAATATCCTGGTCATCACCATTTTGCAAAAGATCCAAACCCTAGTTACGTCTTAACATTAGTATAACGAATTATATGCATATATGTCATACTAGGAATCTCTTGGAAGCTGGTACGGGGTAGGAAAACTGGGAAACTGAATGTTTGGATGTTGTTGGACTACAATTTCCATTATCCGTGCTGGCTGAAGTTGATGGAAGCAATTGTCTCCTTGTGGTTAATTTTGACTCGGCACCCTCCACATTCCTGGTTTCACGAGGATTTCTTCTCTAGCTAACATATCTCTCCTCTCCCCCATCAATTTTTGGTCCATTTCTTCAATGTCTTCCTTTGTTCTTCAAACAACATCAAAAACCTGAGGCAGCAAAAGAAGGGGGAAGTGGAAGCATATGAACAACTCTACCTTGGCCAAGGAAAAAATGTGATTATTTTAACAAGCTCATCTTAAAGCCAGAGGCAGCCCTTAAAGATGCTAATAAACCTTTAAATGTTATTTAGTACTCTCATTTATTACTGAATTTAAAGTATTTGAATATCTCCTTTGGCTTTGGAGAAGCTCTTTGAGACACGAGAAACGTCTCCAGAAGAAGTTTCCTCTTTCGTTCAGTGTGGTCTTTGATTGACCTCGCAGAGCAATCTCCTCAGGAAAAATATAATCTGCTTCTCACAGAGAATATTGTGGCAAAAAATTATTTGCCTGATGATGGACCGTGAATATTTCTACTGGAGAAGTGAAACCAGCCATCTGGTAAAATAGATGCTGCCGTCTTTTTGGATCATTATTTTCACCCTCGGCAATTTGGCGCTATAACAATGAATTAATTGAATGAATGGATAAACATTCTGGGTTTTTCAAAGGTTAATATTAGGCAGCTTGCCAATATTCAAGAAGTTCCTCTGTTTTACAATATTGTCATAATGTATTTCTGTATTGATACCTGTATTAATACATCACTTTGGACCGTTGTGACTCTTGCCTCCCTCCCACCTTTGATAAACGAATGAGTTGCTGGCCTACAAACAAACTTGTATATTTCATGGCAACCTTCTCCAAACTGCCAGCTTTTGGATGTGCTGGATGGCAACTCCCATCATCCCCAGCCTACAGACTGGCTAGAAATGATCAGAGCTGCAGCCTGACATAAACCTTGTGGGCTCCAAATCACCAAAGGCTGTTTTATGGCATAATATCTGAAGATCAAGCTATCACTGCATCATGCCTGGAGCTCAGCATTCATGGCCACTTTATAATCACTAATTAAAAGAAGGACAAACACACTGAGGATGCTTGAGAATTGTGTTTCTCTTCAAGGCACACAACCATGAATGCCAGTGAGAGCGGGAGCATCGTTCCCGGGTGCTGCTTGCGTCCTTGCAGTGTCCTGCATTTTCATTTGAAAGTACGGGCTTACAAAAACGTTTGTTCCCCCAAATTTATTCCTAGTTTCTCTCCAACCCCGCTCACCCCACTTTAGCCTCTAGGACAAACGTGTGAATTTGAGGTGCATGGCTGGAAAAGTTTTCTCTTTTTTGTACTCAAAACGTTTTTGTAATCATTTTTTGTAGTACTGAACATGTGTTTTTCATGTACAAAAAAACAAAAGTCACTTTCAGAAGCAATGTTATAAGCTCGACCCTTCCTTTCTTGCCCAAGGTTCCCAAACACCCAGCAGTCCTTTACAATGTTTTTTTTTCTTATATTTTTATTGTATTTTTATCATTTGTTTTTAATGGATCATGTAAACCATCCAGAGAGCCTCAGCTGTGGGGTGGGATGGAGTTGAAATCAATAATAAAATAGCAACAATACAATGCGGAACTTTATTGGAACTTCATAGCTCACCAGGCAGTGCCTATCTAAAAGTCCTCCAGCGAGCTGAACGAGAGCCTCTGTGCATGTAAAGGGTGAGTGCTGGATCCAAACAGAACAATTCTCCTCAGTCCTTCCCTTTCATTCACCTGCAGGCTTTCCCCTCAGGTGGATCTCACTGGTGGAGAGCTAACCGGTGAGACCTACACAAGCCCTCTCACTGGGTAGCTCATCTCTCCTGATGCCTCATCATGGGCTCAGGGCCCAGGCAAGGCAGTGGCTTTCCCCCGTCTCCTGGCCCCTCCCAGGCCTGCTCTCACAATTGGCCTAGGCATTGACCTTGATGGTACTTCAAAGTCTCCTCCACTGATCATCCTGCCCTCTCATCACCTCTTCCACAGTGTCCCCCCTTCCGAATTCAGTAACACAGGCTCCTGTAAGGTTAGTGAAAAGGGAGTCCCTAGCCCATCCCTGCAAGAAAGGGAAGATAAGCATTGAAGTGGGAAGCAGAACTCAGACAAGCTTGAGCATTGTGACTTCTCCCATCCCTAGCTAATGTACATGTTAGCATCTGCCACCAGACTAAATCTGCCAGCCAGCCATGTGTGGAAGCTCACTGGGGATCTGATCAATCAATCTCTTCATTTTGCTACCTCTCTGGGACTTCAAAAACTAGAGGATTGTCGAGCATTTTGCAGGTACAGCAACACCCAAATATGACTCAGGTTCCAATTCATTGCTTTGGCAAATATTTATTTATTTATTTATTTATTAAAACATTTCTATGCCGCCCCTTGCCTCGGGGCGGCTTACAACATCGAATACAAAATACATTAAAACAATGACAATTAAAATAGCTTGATTCTGCTCGGAAGAATTCAGAGCATGCCCATTTATATATATATATAAATTATATTTATTTATAATATTATATATAATATTATATATTAAATAATATATAATATAAATAAATATATATATAATATTATATATATATAATATTAGCAGAAGTGGATGAAAACTAGTTGCCATGTGTGTGTGTTGCAGGGTTCAAGCTTGGTATAGCTATGGGATGGAGGAAGGGAGTAGCAACAACTTTGACTTCCAGATTATCCAAAATACTGCACACCTACTTTCCTATGTTCATTTGGATCATTGCTGCAAAACTGATTGGAAGTCTAGAAGTGTTTCAGGAGAGTACTTGCTTCACCCTCCACTCCTGCTTCTTTCTTTTCTGGGAGGAGGAGAGGAACATGGAAGTAATTTATAATTAAATGGCAAGCATTGCACAGTTATTTCCAGGCAAGTAAACTGCAGAGTTTCAGAAGAATAGGTTATAGGTGCTAGAAAGACATGAGCTTATGTCTTTTCCACAGTGAGGTATAGTGGCATTGGAAGACTGGCCATCTCAAAGCCCTTCCTTGCTCTCCCCACAAAACAAAGTAATTGGAGCCTTTGGCAAAGTGTGCCCTAAGATTAAGAGCCGGACCTGTCAATCACATAAGCAAATTGCCTGAACTAAAGCAAAAGACACGATTTAGAGGAGAGATAGTGGCTATTTTTCTGGGCAGGAATGCAGCCACCTTTTAGCACAGCTTCAGTTCTGGTGCTTTCAAGGAAAAGCGAACTTTGTCTTACAACTGTGTGAAGAGCAACATCTTCTGCACAGATGTTGACATCTGCTGAATCCACAGCATCTCCCCATCTTGCAGCCCAAACAGCTCAGCAAGGTGCAGCGTGGCTCATGTTATGTAGCCTACAACAGAACCACTTCCACACTAGACCAGCCCTTGAAATGCTGCAGAGAGAATTTTGTGAAGAAGAGGACATGAGACAGGGAAAATAAAGCGATGGTCCTGATTGCAGCCACACGTCCTAGCTTCTTTCATGGAAATCAGTGGAGTGGTAAAATTGACTGGACTGGATGCAAAGGGCCAGTGACTGAGTCAAATTTATTCCTAAGGAAAAGATGGGGAAAAGGGAAAGAAATTATCTGGAGACTGGGATTTTCCATCACTTGATTAAAAAAAGGCTTTTTAGATATTGCTGCAGGGACTGTATAATCTTCAGCATTCAACTTTTTTTTTTTTTTTTAAAGGAGCGCTTTCTTTCAGCTTCGGCCGATCCATCAGCTGCACCCCTACCTGGAGTACGACTGCCTGGCGACAGTGACACACGTGTTGGTGACTTCCCGACTTGACTTCTGTAACGTGCTGTATGTGGGGCTACCCTTGAAGACGGTCCGGATACTTCAATTTGTTCAAAATAGAGCTGCCAGGCTGCTGACGGGGACTGGACGTTATGTTCACATGACTCCAGTCCTCCGTCAGCTTCACTGGCTTCCCATTGAAGTCTGGGCCCAATTCAAGGTGTTGGTGATGACCTATAAAGCCCTTAATGGCTTGGGACCTGGTTACCTGAAGGAGCGCTTACATCCATATACACCCGCCTGCCCCTTGAGATCTGCGGGAGAGGCCCTTCTCCGGGAACCCTCCGTGAAGGAAATTAGGAGGGTGAGTACTCGGAGGAGGACTTTCTCTGCGGTGGCACCCAATCTATGGAATGCGCTCCCCAGAGAGGTCCACCTGGCGCCGTCGTTATTTGTTTTTCAGCGCCAGGTGAAGACCTTTTTATTCAAACGTTATATTAATTGTTAATAATATTTATTCATTTTATTCTTTAGCCAGGGCGACTTAATTTATATTGTTAATTTATATTATTCTATTTTGAAGTTTATTTATTGTGAGCCGCCCCGAGGCTTCGGTGAATGGGGCGGCATAGAAGTCTCCTAAATAAAAATAAAATAAAATAAAATAAATCATGATTAATTAATAGAGAACATTCACATCTTAACAGTCTATTTTGAGATACTCAAGAGTTAGCATCCTACTAACATCTAAGACCTTTTCCTGTGAACCTGCTTCTGTGTTATCTCAGCAACTTGAAAGACATGGTAGTATGGCAGCTGCCATGCAATTGCAATAATGAGGGAACTATACAAGATCATGTGGAAAGTGTGGACAAGAGATATTTTCCACTCTGTGTTGCCCCAGTTCCTAATTAGGGCAGCACTAAGAAACTGATACGTTAGTATCCCACAAAGGTCTGTGCCTTATCAGAGCATCATGGAAGAAACTCATCATAACCAGTAACTCCCATGCCAGTGAATTAACACATACATAGACCTACATATTTCTGCATCATCAGGAATGTTATTTATATCAAAGCAAGAGACATATGGATTCAGACTGCAATGTGTACATCAGGTTTCACATGCTGGCTATCGCTGCAATTAGATCTTTGTCACTCAAGATTCAACTTCCAAAAATCCAGCAAGCCATTCTTGCATTCCAGGGTTTTCACTGAAGGTTAGGAAGCCAGAACTTTCAGTGTGAAAGCATGCCTATTTCTCATTCCGATTGTTAAATTTATATATTGGATTCCAAAGCACTGCTTTCTGCTTCACATTCCTTTCAGTTCTCATTCTGCCTTACCTGAATCAACAGGGTGGTTTTATGCTGCACCTATTTTGACTGCTCCAAGATAAGTAGGGCATTTGTTTCAATAATTAAATTAATTGTCCTGAACAAAGCACTCCTCTTTCTGAAGGGTAAGAGTGTTATGTTGGATTAAAACCCAAGAGTTAATGCTTCAGAGTAAATCTAATAAATCAGCATGTGTTATTGTGGCACATAATCAACTGCTCCCTGCTCTCTGAGATGCTCCAGCAATGAGCACGTGTGACTACATGGAACGATCCCAAGAGGGTAAGATTAGAAGTGGCAAAAGGAAGAGAGGAGAGGGCGAAGAATCGAGGCAGAAAGCAAACGCGATAGCCCCATAGAGAAGGCACAGATGCAGCAGCACCCATGACTGGGAATGGATGAGAAATGGTTTAATTCGCAAATTTTGTGCAAGAATATCCAATTCACACTTTGCAAGATACAGATTAAGATGCATCTCACTGACAAAACCCATGTATTTTCAAAGCTTGTGATGAAATTCATAGGTGGTGCTTGTGTGGCAGGAATACGCACCCAAACCAGCTATTCTCCATGGGGGAAAACTGTACTTTTATATTTTTAAAATGCTCTCAGAAATACATTTAAATGTCCGTATAGGAAAACAGAAATTCTTACATCCCAATGCAGATCCAAAACAGAGTGAGCTTGGCAGTAGACAAACGAGACATTGCCTGGATCAAGCGTGAGGAATTCTTCCATCTCTGCTCACTGAGATCTTAGGGTTGCCTCCTTGTAGTAGTCATGGCCCACCTTTGAGCGTATAAAATCTGTAAAAACTATACAATCTCATCTCCATGTTTCAATTGGGTGGGTATGTCCTTCTGCACTTCCTGAAAAGAACTACCCCATATTATTTGCCAGTATCTAAAGGAGGCTGGCCAAAATGATGGAAATGCAAAGTGAATCTATCACAGTCCTGTGTCATCCTAATCAATTGTTGATCTGCTGGCCTGTGTGAAGCAATGCAGGCAAGCCAACAACTGTGGCAGGTGGAGTCAGACAGGCAGAAAATCTCTTGTCCAAGCTTAATTACTCTGTACTAAGTCCTCTGCTGTACTTGCTCTTTCCATTCTGGATTTCATCTATAATACAGTGGGTGGCGGGGAGAGAAGATTTGCTTGCCTGCATTATTCTTCTAAGATACGTTCTTATCTCTTGGCAATTTGTAACAGGGGAGAAATCGCCCAGGGATTCCAAGCCACTTCCAATTGTCTGGAGAAGACCAATGTCATTAAACTCACACTTGACCTTGATTGTCATAAAATGTGGACAATGGAAGGCTATAGACTCCTGACTTGCTTATCACTCTGATTCAATGGATAATAATCCCAGTATAATTTTGTAGTATCCTTTGGCAATTCCACTTCCTGGGAGTGGGCAACTGTGGCGCATTCACAGAATACTGACCTCAGCCAGCCAGCTATCTCCACTGCCTTTTTGCATTATCTTTCCTGATAAAACACTTACAGCTACTGTAGCTCAGGACAGAATAGGGAGGAAGAGAGAGAGACAGTGTGGCAAAGGGTGTGGTGCACAGCCTTACAATATGAAGTGTTTGTTTTTGGGATGGAGAAGGCCTGCTTAAGCCACTCCCACCATACTTCCACTGTTTGTCTGTCTTCAGTTTTAAGAACCCTTCAATAATGGGGCTTTGGGCTGCAGCCCTGTGCACACCTACATAAGAGCAAGCCCCACTGAACTCAATGGGTCTCACTTCTGAATAGAGATGCAAAGGATAGCTCAGTTAGGGTGTCTTATTTCTGCTTTTCATTGGATTATGGCCAATATAGAATGCCCTCCTTTAGCCAAGGTATTAGAGGCCCATCTTTCAAAAACTCTCCTTTCTAATGATGCTCATGTGATCTGACTTGTTTATGTTTTTGTTTGTTTAGTCGCAAAGTCATGCCCAACCCATCACGACCCCATGGACAACATTCCTCCTGTCCTCCACCATCCCTCAGAGTCACACCCACTGCCTCAATGCATCCATCTAGCTGCCTCATCCTCTGCCATCCCCTTCTTTTTTTGCCATCAATTGTTCCCAGCATCAGGGTCTTCTTCAGTCAGTCCTTCCTTCTCATTAGGTGGCCAAAGTATTTGAGTTTCATCTTCAGGATCTGGCCTTCAAAAGAGCAGTCAGGGTTGATCTCCTCTAGGACTGACTGGTTTGATCACCTTGCGATCCAAGGGACTCGCAGGAGTCTCCACCAGCACCACAATTCAAAGACCTCAATTATTCGGCAATTAGCCTTCCTTATGGTCCAACTTTCACAGCCATACATTACAACTGGGAAAACCATAGTCTTGACTATACACACTTTCGTTGGCAGGGTGATGTCTCTGCTTTTTAGTATGCTGTCTAGATTTCCCATAGCTTTCCTCCCAAGGAGCAAGCGTCTTTTAATTTCTTGGCTGCAGTCCCCATCTGTGGTGATCTTGGAGCCCAGGAAAATGAAATCTGTCACTACTCCATTTCTTCCCCATCTATTTCCCAGGAAGTGAGAGGACCGGATGCCATGATCTTAGTTTTCTTATTTTTTTCTTAATCTTAACTCTTTTATTAGTTTTCAAGCCAACTTTTGCACTCTTCTCCTTCACCTGCATCAAGAGGTGCTTTAGTTCCTCTTCACGTTCTGCCATGAGAGTGGTATCATCTGCATATCTGAGGTTGTTGATATTTCTCCCGGCAATTTTAATTTCAGCTTGTGATTCATCTAGCCCTACCTGTCTCATGATGTGCTCCACATATAAGTTAAATAGGCAGGGAGACAGTATACAGCCTTGCCGAACTCCTTTCTCAATTTTGAACCAATCAGTGGTTCTGTGTCCAGTTCTCACTGTTGCTTCTTGACCCGCATGTAGGTTTCTCAAGAGACAAATACGATGGTCTGGTACTCCCATCTCTTTAAGAACTTGCCACAATTTGTTGTGATCCACACAATCAAAGGCTTTAGCATAGTCAATGAAGCAGAAGGAGATGTTTTTATGGAACTCCCGAGCTTTCTCCATGATCCAGCGTATGTTGGCAATTTGATCTCTAGTTCCTCTCCCTCTTTGAAATCCTGCCTGTACTTCTGGTAGTTCTCGGTCCACATACTGCTGGAGCCTAGCTTGTAGGATTTTGAGCATAACTTTGCTAGCATGTGAAATCAGTGCAATGATGTGGTAGTTTGAACATTCTTTGGCATTGCCCTTCTTTGGGATTGGAATGTAAACTGACCTTCTCCACTCCTGCGGCCACTGTTGAGTTTTCCAAATTTGCTGGCATATTGAGTATAGCACTTTTCCTGCATTGTCTTTTAAGATTTTGAATAGCTCAGCTGGAATACTTCACCTCCACTAGCTTTGTTGTTGCTCAGATTTCTTAAGGCCCATTTGACTTCACATTCCAGGATGTCTGGCTCAAGGTCAGTGACCACCCCATCGTGCTTATCAGGGATGTTAAGCTCTTTCTTGTATAGTTCCTCTTTGTAATCTTGCCACCTCTTCTTAATCTTTTCTGCCTCTGTTAGGTCCCTGTCATTTTGGTCCTTTATCATGCCCATCTTTGCATGAAACGTTCCCTTCATATCTCCAATTTTCTTGAAGAGATCTCTGGTCCTCCCTATTCTATTGTTTTCTTCTATTTCTTTGCACTGTTCATTTAAGAAGGCACTCTTATCTCTCCTAGCTATTCTCTGGAATTCTGTATTCAATTGGGTGTATCTTTCTCTTTCTCCCTTGCCTTTCGCTTCCCTTCTTTCCTCAGCTATTTGTAAAGCTTCCTCAGGCAGCCATTGTACCTCTTGTACAATGTTGCGAACCTCCGTCCATAGTTCTTCAGGCACTCTGTCGATCAGATCTAATTCCTTAAATCTATTTGTCACCTCTACTGTATATTCTTCAGGGATATGATTTAGGTTATACCTGAGTGACCTAGTGCTTCTCCCTACTTTCTTCAATTTAAGTCTAACTTTTGCAACAAGAAGCTCATGATCTGAGCCACAGTCAGCTCCTGCCCTTGTTTTTACTGAGTGTATAGAGCTTCTCCATCTTTGGCTGCAGAGCACATGGTCAATCTGATTTCTGTGTTGACCATCTGGTGATGTCCATGTGTAGAGTCGTCTCTTGGGTTGTTGGAAAAGAGTGTTTGTTATGACTATCATATTCTCTTGACAAAATACTACCAGCCTGTGCCCTGATTCATTTTGTACTCCAAGGCCAAACTTGCCTGTTATTCCAGTTATCTTTTGGCTTTCTACTTTAGCATTCCAATCCCCCATGATGATAAGGACATCGTTTTTGTGTGTTAACTCTATAAGGTGTTGTAGGCCCTCATAGAACTGGTCAACTTCAGCCTCTTCAGCACCAGTGGTTGGGGCATAGACTTGGACTACTGTGATGTTGAATGGTTTGCCTTGGATTCGAACTGAGATCATGCTGTCATTTTGGAGATTGTATCCCAGTACTGCTTTTCCTATTCTTTTATTGACTATGAAGGCTACTCCATTTCTTCTGAGGGATTCTTGCCCACAGTAGTATACCTGATGGTCATCTGAATTAAATTCACCCATTCCTGTCCATTTTAGTTCACTGATTCCTAAGATGTCGATGTTCAGTCTTGTCATCTCTTGTTTGACCACATCCAGCTTGCCTTGATTCATGGATCTTACATTCCAGGTTCCTATGGAGTATAGATCTTTGCAGCATCGGACTTTCCTTTCACCACCAGATGCATCTGCAACTGAGTGTCCTTTCGGCTTTGACCCAGTCACTTCATTCTTTCTGGCGCTACTAGTACTAGCCCTCTGCTCTTCCCCAGTAGCACATTGGACACCTTCCGACCTGAGGGGCTCATCTTCCGGCATCATATCTTTTTGCCTTTTGGTACTGTCCATGATGTTTTCATGGCAACGATACTGGAGTGGGTTGCCATTTCCTTCTCCAGTGGATCACGTTTTGTCAGAGCTCTCTGCTATGACCTGTCCGTGTTGGGTGGCCCTGCATGGCATAGCTCATAGCTTCATCGAGCTACGCAAGCCCCTTCACCACGATACGGTAGTGATCCATGAAGGAAACATGATGCATTAGACCCAGTTTATTGTTAGTGACCCCTTCCAGTGAATCATGAAGTTATCACTTGATTGCATGTTTGGCTTAGATCTACCAGGACAGGTGTGCTGCAGGTTTCCAAATCTACTGGATGTTAGGACAGATGAGTGTGTGTGTGTGTCTGTGTGTGTGCGTGGTTTTTATGGATTGTCAAGGAAGCAGCCCTGTGGGTATAATGGCACAAACCAGGAGGTGTTATGGATGTTGGAGGGCAAACTCACAAATGGCCCAGATGCCAAATGATGTATGAGATCGAAACTGGCCTCATGCACTAGGGCTGAGATGAAACTCAGCTGAATCCATTCCTGTACCGTTTGTGGACTTCCTCTTGTTCTTGGCCCAGTCTTAGAAAACGAGTTGAGCCAAGAGGAGGTCCAGGAGCACTCATGGAATGAAGTTTGCACCCCTGGAAACCTTGAAACCTTCTTCTGCTTCACATGCAGCTCACAAACAAAGGCTGCTTCACATGGCCCGGAAGAGGGACACTGCTTGCACGGCACATGGGCTGAATTCTTGGTGGGCACTGTCTGAATGCTGAGCACACTTCCCAAGATTGTGTATTTGGGGCTGCAACCAAGTAGCCTGGAGTCTAGGGAGCAAGTCCGGACAATCCAAAGGATTCCCACCCCCAAAATAGATGCCTCACACATCTCTATCATGCCCCAACCCACATACAAGCAATACATGTAGGGTCTGATGCGTGATGTGGCATCCATACTAGCCTCATTCATGTGAGGTCAGATGATTATCCTTTTGCCAATTCTGTTTCTATCAAAGTAACTCATTATATCATCATTATAGTGATGCTGTGAATCGAAAAAGACGTACAGTATGTGAATCAGCCTTCTCTGCCTGCAGTGAGTGGTGTGAAGACGCGGCCCAGTTTCCTCACCATACAACATTCCCAGCCAGTCAGTTCAGATTCAGAACATGAGCTAAATGTGTGGTGTAGTGGTTATGAGTGCAGGACTGGGACTCGGGTGACCTGGGTTCCAGTCCCTGCTCAGCCATGGAGCTCATGGGCCTCTCACAGACTCTCAGCCCAACCTGCCTCACAGGACTGTTGTTGTGGGGATACAATTGAGAGGAGAGGGCAAATTATGTAAGCTGCCTGGAAAGGAAACAAAGAGGGATGTAAATATAATTAATACATAGAATAAATAAATGGGAGGAAGGAGTTGACAAGTGACCCTGAAAAGTCAAGGGTAGCAAGTAAGGTTGGTGCAGTGGTGACTGAGGACCAGCCCATCTTGGGCACAGAGGAGGACACTGTAGGACAAAGGGGAAGCAAAGGGAATTCTTAGGCTACGTGAGGTAGTGCCAGCCCATGTGGGAGTGCCAACTCCATAACATCTGGTATTCCCACTGTCTGGCCCACAAGCAGCGTGAGCCACCCTGAGGGCGAAGGCCAGGCCCTGAGAAAGGGCAGCGGAGAGGAGGCCACTCCAGTCTGGAATTAGCTCTTCACATGGGCAGAAGCTACTCCCACAGGTCAGAGGAATCACAACTTTGATTTGGGAAGTTGTTAACAGCCCTCACAGAAAATGCCCTATAGCACAGCAAAACCTCTACGCTTCAGTAAAGGTCCATATTTTATAAGCTTTATGTTTTGCTCTGCTGGGAAAGAAAAGGGGTGGGTGAGCGGCAGAAACATGCCCTTGGCAGTGCACCTTCAAAGGAAAGACCATGAAACTCATTCATTACAACCTAAGGATTAAATGGGTGCTATTTTCTTCTTTTTTATTGTGTAACATGAAATTAAAGCCAACCTTAGTATGAAGAGAGAAAAAGAAAATGAAATAAAATGTTGCAATGTTCTTACATGAAACTTAAGCAGATCAATTACGATGAACACACACACACTATGTACCCAGTATATTTTGTGTATAACAAGATGATGATGATGATGATGATGATGATGATGATGATGATGATGATGATGGAAGACAGTTATGCATAGACTTCAACAAAGGCAGGCTAATATCTATAAATGTGTCTGTTCGTAAATTACTCCTAAAAGCCACCCATTTGAAAATGGAAAGTTTCATTGAGGTCTCCACCCACTGGATGATTGCAGAAGGCCATTTAGCCTTCCAGAGCTGCAGTCTTAGTCTTTTAGCTGTCAAAAGGATGCAGAGAATCCATTTAAATTGACATTGTGTTTCAAGATGCAGGCAAGCAACTAAGAAGAACATGCATATCCATAAATATTAAAGAACTTTCCATCATAAGATTTATCTGAATGATTACCTCCTCCCGAAAGAAAGCAAGCTCTGGGCATTGCCAAAATATATGAATCGGAGAAGCATTAGCTGTATTGCACCTCCAACAATCAGAAGATTTAATTGGGCCCTTGTTGAGAAGAAGTTGTGGTCTAATTAAATTAGCCAATATACTCCAAACATCTATTTTTGTTGCATTAAAGATCACTCCCTCTAAAATAGATGCCAATCGGGTACTTTGTTGGTTGGGGAAAGCAGGATGCTATAATTCATTACTGTATTCTAGATTAAGACCCTGTGGATTGTATTTATTCACTGATAATAGATATTTACGAAAAAGAATTGTGGGCCAGAATAAGCAGATGCCAATTCTGAAGTGTTTAACGAAGGTTGATCTTGGCCCCTGGACTCTCTCCTCACCACAACAGAAAGCAAGTGTTAGATGTTTTTGTAACATAACAAGGATCTTAATGTTCTGTTTCTTATTCTAAACTAAATCAGTGAGCTAGTTCTGATTTTGCCAAGAATATCTGAAAGAACAGGTTTGGCAAATGTCCTAACCAGTAACTCCCCAAGTAGCATAAAACTATGATAAAAATGCAAAAGAGATGTCTGAACAAGAATAGCAGCTCCCAAATATTGGATATGATCCAGTCACATTTAAGCACCAATTTCAATATGAGTGATTTAAGCATGCACTTAAACGCACCCATTAAAATCAATGTGATTTAAAACTACTGCACTTTGGCTGCATTTTTGCCCTTTATGTGGCTGTGTACCTTGTATATATATTACCTGTGACTACCATCTTTCATGCAAAGCCTTCACCAAAACTCCTGAGTCTTACAGAGCCCAACTAACATTTTTCAAACCATAATTTATCCTTAACAACAATGCGCCAACACAGTGATCATTCAACTGTGTCTCAAACAGAACATGATTAAGCTTCACTCAGTTTTGAAGGGCAAGCAGATAGATATAAATTATAAGGTATGTCAAGAGAAGGTCCATAGACAGATGAAGTTCAGTTATTAGAATGTGACACTTAAAAGGACATGTCTAACATTGAAGCATCTTTAAAACTTGGACAGATGCATCATATTCAGGAAATGGTTGTCGAACGGCTGGAACATGGAGCCCTCATTTTGATGGATGCAAAAATGAGGTACGTGTGAAGGAGCACAGTGCAAAGCAGTTCCTTCCATAGAAGTGAATGGGGAAGCTCACGTGCACAAGAGCTTCCTTCATGTGCCGATCCCAATGGTCTTGATCAATTCAGCACTCTTGATTACCGTAGTAATCAAAAAACCAATGCAGTGTGCTGATCTCTTAGCAATAGGATGGTAGTACCAGCCCACAATGATTGTCTGATGTGGAATCACAGTTGGGCAACCCAAGGAAGCCCTACTCTTTCTATGCAAGAGATTAGACTTCCATGTTGTAGGCATTATACCTTGCAAGAGCATTAGCTGGGGAACACAAGCAAGAAGCTGCTGTGGCGCTCGCTGGCCAGTTGGTGCCCTTTATGGGCAACTGGTTGGCCCCTGTGGGCACAGACTGCTGGACTGGACAGGCCTTTGATCTGACCCCCCATGGCTCTTCCTAGGCTTCTATGGTGACTTCAGACAATGGTTGGTACAAAGGAAATCTCCAAGGTACAGACCGGTGTAAGGTCAATGGCCATTATCATCACTACAGTAATTTTTTGAAAAGCAAGGGAAGATTAATGTCACTAGAGATAAGTGGGGTCCCACAGGGGGTCACTTATGGCATTAGGAGCCCACAGGGGTTGATTCTGCTGGAATGACTATGACAAAGTCACCCGGGCTATTGTGACAGTCGTGTACGTTGCACAACAGAATCCAGCTGAGTCATAATTTTGCAGTTGAAGAGGCTGATGTCAAAGCTTGTGGATTTTTTAGAAAATGGGCAACATCTGGTATGAAGAAAATTAAACTTTCTGCTCTAATGAGTCACAGTTTCTGAAGAAATGACAAGATTCCTAAATGTGTGGGCATGTGGATTTCTGTCCTTACAGTTTTATGTAGTATAATAAAAAGACGAAGAACGGTTTAGTTGCTGGTGTACAAAGCAATGTTGTAATTATACAAAATACACAATATATGTTGCAGACTTATGAACAAATAGCACAGAGCACCATAAATAGCAGCAGAGGAACCGTGGGGTGCCAGAGGAGGCTTTGGTGCAGCGAGTTTTTCTCAGGCAGGGAAAAGGGAAGGTCCTTAAATTTTCCCACTGAACCCCAGCTGCCATGCACAGTTCTGTGGTGCCCTGTCTCCCAAGGTCTGACCTTGGAAAAGGGAAGAAGGAAAAAGAAAGGGGGCAGTCAAATGCAGGAAAGATAGAGGGCATTTATTCATGGGACCCAGCAGCATCTCAGCTCCAATCCCAGCCTCAGGCAAGTGGAGATTATTCGAGGCCTACCTAACACAAAAAGATGGAGAGGAAGGATAACTTCAGCTAGCTAGAACCCAGCAAGCTGTGCAATACTAGCCAAAAGCTTGGTGTCTGTCCTGTAGGTCTGACTGGCTATCTAGTAGACACATGTGGAAAATTTGTTTCTGTTCATTTTTGATCAGGATTTGCCAGTGTTTTAGCCCTGCGTTCAATCTGCTTTTGAAGTCATTGCATTTCCAAGCTTGCAATGTGCTTTCTGGGCAAAAGACAGCAACAAAAGTGTTCAAGAGGATAAGTGCGAAAAATGTACATGAAGAAATGCAGACAAATATGCTTTGATCAATGGGAGAAGAATGCAAAGGGCACGACTGATACGCGCATTTGGGAACATCTGCATGAAAATACACACAGATGTTCATGAGAAAAGAAAACAAATGCCTGAATTCTGATATGGACTCAATGGACTCAAAATGAGCTTCTCCAGAGGAATTTGGAGAACTTTGGCAAGCTCAGGTTTTGCTGATTGGCCTGTGCCATCTAGCTATGTACGCCTCTCTGCCTATCAATGAATAGCTGAGACACTGAGCACAATGTATGTGTAGCCACTGTCCCACCTATGCATCCCTATCACCAGTGCTTTTTTTGTAAAAAAAAAAAAAAAAGGTGCCGGAACTCACGTCTCCGCCGGCAGTAAGCACACACACCAATCCCAAGCTGAGCAGCAAGCAGCAGAGCAGCGTCCCAAGCAGCTATCTCTCATTATCAGATAGCAGACACAATAGCAGCCTGCAGGCACTATGTTAATGATGTTTGCTGCTGATCTGCTATGCAGTTCAAAATCACTTCATAAAATCCATTGAAAAAAGTGCCAGAATGCCGTTCTGGTGCATTCTGTGACAAAAAACCCCCTGTCTATCACAATCTCCTATGTCAGGGGTCGGCAACCTGTGGCTCCAGAGCCACACGTGGCTCTTGAACCCCTCTGCTGCGGCTCCGTCACTCAAAACATGCTCCGGCACCATCGCTGATCTGCTCGAAGCTCCACTCAGGAACGCAGTGCTAGCTAGTTAAGTAAATCAGCTAGCTAAGTAAATCGCTACGTTCCTCTGCTCAACAAGCTTCCTGCAGGCTCTCATGTTACACAAAACGCTGCTGAAAAGATTCTCTTTGTCCCAATGTAATCTCCTTCATCTGAATGTTAAAAGCTGAGCTTGGGACCTGTCACAATTCACAGCACTTGACTGTTTATCTGCTAATCAGTCACTAAACCTGTATCTCTGGCACAGCCGCCAATCTGCGGACCCACACCGATTTACTGAGCTCCCCCTGCCCCCCATAGGACAACCATGGATAAATCGAAGAAAAGAAAAGTTTCTAAAGAAAACCAAATGTTTAATGATACGTGGGTAGATTCATTTGCTTTTACTGCTGACGAACTTACGGGGTTTGCTGTTTAATGCATGCAGCCCTTTAGCACTGACTTTGACTCTTCAGGAAGCTGTTCTTCTATTCAAAATATATGAAAGGAATCCTACTAGTTTATAATGTAAGATTAAAAATAACAGTTTTCAGTGACTGAACAAGAGCTGCAGCTAAATCATAATGAAGATATACATAGCATTAAGGTAAAAAACGATATGTGCAGTATTATCTTCATTTTAGATGTCAAAAGGGTTTTGCGGCTCCTGGTGTTTTCTTCTGTGTGGGAAATGGGCCCAAATGGCTCTTTGAGTGTTAAAGGTTGCCGACCCCTGTCCTATGTCCACATTGTTGGGAAAATTTGGATAAATCCTGTCTGAAAAGCATCACTTCTGTGTGCTTTTGCATTGTGGGACCAAATCCTGTACTCCTTCTCAAAACCAAGTTAAGTCACTGTTTAAAATGGCATTGGAATTCAGTTTACCAGGAAGTATCTTCCTAGCCCAGAGGGCTTCCTGTGCCCTGGTCATTCAGAATGTCTAGAGTCTAGATAAGGGTCTGAGCTTATCATGAATAGTTTCTCAGTAGCTTGAATTTACATGTCTAAGCAGACCTGGAGATGGGTTCAAGTTACTCCACTAAAGTGTCAATACAGTGCAATCAGAAATATTGTAATCTCATTGTCTCCGTATGATTGATTGACATTCCTTTATCTGTTCTGTATGTGATGACCTCAGAATCTTATTGTAATCTCTGCATTCTGTCATCAATTGCCCTGTACCTGTGTACCTATAAAGTACCCTGCAATGGTATTGAAGCTTGGCAGCAGAATTTACCTCTGCCTCCCCGGTAATGCATTATCGTGAGTACGGACCTGTGGGGAACCTAGGTAATACAATAAAGCCAAGATGGTCTGGACGCTTGATCTTTTCCACAAACCCGAGTTTTATTTCCTCTTCTCAAATTGAGATTCCGGGATTCTGACAACATCAAAATAAACCAGGGGCACTCACATTTAAGGGCATGGCTCAGAGTTAGTTTGGCTAATTGTTCCAGAAAACCCATCACTTCATTGGAAAAGGGAAAATATCTACTAATAGCTTTCATTCCAAAATGAAAGGATAGAAATCACAAGAAGGAGGAAGCCAGTAAATGCTGTGCAGGAAGCCTTCTTCCTAGTCCTATCAATTAACTGCTCGCTCTCTCTCTCTCTCTCTCTCTCTCTCTCTCTCTCTCTCTCTCTCTCTCTGTGTGTGTGTGTGTGTGTGTGTGTGTGTGTGAAAGAGAGAGAGAGAGAGAGAATCTATGATTAAATTGATTAATCACCCTGATTAAATCACTGATTAAATTTTAGATGTAGACATGCAATTTTTAAGCATCTGAAGTTGACAATGTAGAACAAAGAGGGTGTTTCTTAACTTCTAGGGCATAAATCACTGCTCACTTAAATTGCTGCCCTTGCAATAGCTCTCTTTATAAATACAGCCTTAGTCAATCTTACAGAATTAACTTAATCAGATGACTGGAAGGGATCCGACATCCGAGCTCATCCCCCTAAATATAATGCAGGTAGTCAATTTTGCCATGTAGTTTTGTGAGAAAGCAGCCCCGTTCGAGAATTTAGAGAGCAATTCTAAGCATGTTTACTTGGAAGTAAAGCCCACTTGCGATGTTCAAGAATTTCATTTGTGCTGGAAAAGTTCATGAATTGTCTCACTCCCAACCCCAAATGTGAGTGTAAATCCAATTGTAAGCTTTGAGAAAAACTCATACATTCTTGAACTTGCACATTTCCCACAAAGATTGCATTTTTATGCTGTCATTTATGGGGAGAAGAGCAGAGTTTGGTGCACACCAGGAAAAACACCTTTTCTCCTGCTCAAAATTGCTCACTTTTGATGTTTGGAAGAGGAAATGCAAAGTGATATTTACAAGTGAGAACCATAAACCTGTTTGGAAAAGGTGAGCATGACAATGGCTTATTTGCCTATCAATACACCAGGGGATGGTGGAGGACAGGAAGGCCTGGAGGAATGTTGGCCATGGGGTCTTGATGGGTCAGACACGACTTCGCAACTAACAACAACAAAACTCCACTGAATTCAGTGGGACATGCATCCAGCTTGGGATTGCCACTTTGGAAAAGCAATCCAGACAGATACACAAAAATGAGGCAAGCCAGTTGCCCTGTGACTGGAGATGCAGGGGGAAATAATTACTGCATGTTTGCCCCGAACAGGAGTCTGGGTCCTTTTAGCAGGAAAGCTGCTGAGGAAGGGAACAATTTTGAGTGGATAGAAGAAGGATGAACGGTGAAGCTGCAAGAGCTGGTCCATTGGTCCAAAGTCCAAGGAGACACAAACACCACCCAGACCACCAACAGTGTCGAGTTACAATGAAACAGACACCTGTTACTGCAGTTACATTCATTTTTCTTCTTGTGAAGAGCAAGAACATGTTACAGTCAGGGACCAGCAAGGAAGGCAGCTTACAGAGCCTCATTTAATTATTTTTCCCTAATAATACTTATTTCCATGTATGAATGAATGCATAAAATGTTTATTCTTACAACCACAGGATTCAAAGGTGACTACTTGAAGCAGGAGAAAAATGACAAAAAATGACACACACACACACAAAATAACTTTTAACTTCTTGTCATTCTGCATAGGTTGTTGTTCTGCAGAGTTCTGGGGAAATTAGCTTAAAACTTAGAAGCTGAAAGGTTAAATTTTGCCATGGTCATTAGGGCTTCCTCTTCATGGGATGTAAACAGAAAATCAATTCTTTCTAATACAGACCAGTGAATTTTCCCCATAAAGGCAGATTAAAATTGTTATTCTAACTGCAGAGAAAATAGTGGAACAAATTATTGGGAGGGGCTCCTCCACTGACTCACTACCACATCAGTGTGGTCTAGAGTTGTAAAGTATTTTATTAATTCATGATTCTAAAATTGTGCATCCTAAGCTGGGCAAGGGCATTTCTAAAGGTAAAATTGGAGATAAGTTTCAGGCAACTGGCGCATTGTACTATGATTTAACCTTGCATAACAGGATCTTTCTTGCTACTTGCCATAGCACACATTCCAAAATAAATACATTTACATAGCACCATGGTAGCAGAAGAAAACTCCATTTTCTTCCTGTGGTCATGTTGTTACTAGGATTTCAGAGAGTAAAAAATGCAGAATGCCATTCTCAGAGAGTGTCAACCAATCAGGATTGATTGCAGGGGGCAGGTGAGAGAGAAATGTTCATTTGTCGCTCTAACCAATCAGGAAGACAAAAGCAGTTGGAAAGCATGGAATGGTAGTGCAGGTGGGGAAAAACAAGATTTTAATTGGGTGCTTCACAACTAAAATGGTGGCATTCTCAGGACACCTAGTTATTTAAGGGAGGGAGTCTTTGGTGAGACCGTTACACCTAGAGCCTAAAAGTTCTGCACCAGCCCTTGCAAGGTCAACAGTTAAGGTTGTGGCAAGGAATCAAAGCTCTGCGTTGACAAATTTCTCTGGCAGAAGAACCAGCAGACATGGGTGGGAGGGACCACTAGGAGGAGGAGGTTGTGCTAATGCCCAGGATGCCCATCTTTGCTGAGATGGGCTATGGCAGGAGACAGGCAAGGATGAAGGAACATGGTAGGCAAGTTACAGCACAACCATAAAGGGCTACTAATAGTGCCAAAAGCTAACCTACCTCAAGAGTGAGCAGAAAATAGTTGTCCAGATGTTTTGAACTTCAGTTTCCAGCATTATTTAATTCTTTCTTCCTTACATTTTAATCAAAGGGCTTTCTAGGAAGTTTACAATAAATCAAGAATACATCAATAAAACGAATAATAATACAGTAAAGGACAGTTAAAACAGTACAAAAATCTGACAGTTTATGACATTAGTGGCCATTGGACAGGTGCTTCTGCAAGCTGAAGTTCAAAACATCTTAAGATAAGAGGCTCTTTTCTCAAGATGTGCAGAAGAGTGGTTGGTGGTCACCCAAGAGAAGGCCTTTTCGGTGGCCACTCCAGGCTTTGGATGTCCCTCCCAAGGAAAGCTAGGTGCATCCCATTTCTGCTATGCTTTCACCAACAGTCCCAGATTGCTTTACTCAAGAAGGACTTTGGCTTGTAAGTGGGTCTGTTGGGGTCCTATGTTTTATCATATGCTGATGTATTTACTGTTTCAATTGATTTTGATTTTATAAGCTACTTTAAGTGCCATTTTTGAGTACAAATCTGATAAATTGCCACCATTACCATCATTACCAACGTCTACCTTCTCCCCTGATCTAACAATCCCCACAAGAAGGATTAATACTTTATTGGGTGCATGCGACAGCTAGCTTGCATTGACACAACTTCCTTCCATAAATGTGTGGTTTAGTTAATCCCATACATACCTTTGGCACTTCAGCTGGATTCCTCAGGTGTCTCTCCATGGCTTTAGGAAATGTGCTGTAGGATTATCCCAAGTCTGCTTTGACTTCAAAAATATATACAATGGATTTACCTGGGAGACCTCTCTCCCAGGAGTTTGAGAGCCATTGAGATATCAGTGTTAGCTCCTCACCATCTTCCCGCATTCAAAAATATAACTTTCAAGGTTATGGGAAGTTTTGGGAAATGCTCGCAATTAATGACCTTGAAGCTGACATGTTCAGTTCCTTAAATCCTTGTGTACAGATGGAGGCCAAAATGATATCTGAAAATTTGATCTTTCTTAATCGAACTTCATTCTTGGAGCGTGATGTTGCTTTTAACTGCAAATCATTCCCTACCTCTAAGTCAGCAGGGAAGAAAATGTTTCTGTCTGCATTTCTATTCATTCTTTCCTATTATGATGCTTCATTACTATTTTCTCTTATTTTAACTGAGAGGCTTTTAAAAATAACTAATGCTCAAGACTAAGAAAGCAAGACAACAGAACTTATCCACTAGTGATGTGTGAATGGGACCATTTGTTGGATTGATTACTCTTGATGCCATGTGAGCAATTTGGCTCAAATCCTTTCTCATGAACCAGGAGATGAAGAAGAGCTTGATTACCTGGTATTCATTCCAGGTGCTGTCAGCACTGTACCCATTGTTTGCTAAGATGCCAAAAAGACAGGCAATCAGTCCATCTGGCTGACTTCCCCTGTGATTAGTTGATAATGGGCTTTCTGGGCAACTCTTCCTTTTATAGGCAAGGGTAGACAAACATTTTAATTATGCTGAGGGGGATGTTAATGCTTGAAGTTCGGGTCACAGAATTCTCTCCCATTCAAGTTGTTGAAAAGAAACATCCTTTTGTCTTGTTTGCTCAATTAGTTTTCAGTGGTATTTTGAACCACAGTATTTTTAAAAGCAGTCACATCCTTAAAAACAAAACCAAACAAAATCTGCTTGAGTCCATTTAACATTTGACTAGTGCAGAATATTTCTTTTAACTGAATGTCTTCGTGTGTGCTCCAATTTAAAACCATTTTCATGTGCCCAGCTGTGGTCCACCACAGAGCCTGATAAGGATAGGGATTGCAGAGTTTGAAAGAACTAAATATCATGCAAGAAAATGCTCCAATGAAAGATAAGAACAGCAGCCATGCTGTCTAGGGATACTTAGAATGGAATGCACCAGGTTTTCACATTCCGAATCAATATGCAAACCAGACATGGTTAAGCATCAAAAGATACAGGACTCTGGCCCACAAAACAATAGCAGAAACAAAGTTGCTTATCCCAATTTACATAAAAGAGAGAATTTGGATTGCCTGGAAGGATGTGCTGGCTGCCCTTGCACCATCTCAGAAGCCCCTGGCCTGTCACTTGTCTGAGCCATAGGCCCTCTGGATCATTGGACCTAGGAAAGGGCCCACAACTGCTCCAATCGACATTTGATCCTCACCGTGGAAAAGCAATACCCATCCTTGATTTTGGAATACTCCTGGCAACGTTCACATGTAAGTCTCTGCACATGCCATTCTTGCCTTGGACATCCTGTTGGGCAGTAAGTATATAAATAAAACCCTCCCATGAAGTTTCCTTCCCTCTTTCTTTCTAAACCAGCTCAACGTGTGGAGCTCCACTCTACACAGAGAAGCCAGACAGTTTGGTTGTATTCATGTGAGGTTCATCACTGGAAGAGTAAAATGAATCACATTTGCAACAGTCAAACAAGTTCCTCTCTTGTCCTTATGCAGTCACAATGAGAACTGAATGCGACTCAGTGGTTTGGATTCCTTGAGAATTGAGTGGAGGGTTGTTTTAGGTTTTTCTAGGATTCATTTGTGTGTGCATTGGACTCAGCTAAAGCGCAAACTGAATAGAGCTTCTTCAGACCATCCCAGGGCTTCCTGAGGTGGAGAAGTCTTCCTACTGAAGTGACCAGAAGCCAAGCTGTGCCATGGCATGATTTACTTCTCTGCTCCAGAAAGACTGGCAAAGTATCTCCCAAAATGGTGTGCTCTGCCTTCTCTCTCAAAACACTGATGGTGGAGAGCAGAGAAGAAACAGGCAGGTCCTAGTTGCTGAGAGGCCCAATAAGGAATTTTTCTATGCCCCCCTTTGCATGGGGACAGGAGTCAGGTAATATCAGGAGTAGACCTCTTGGGGAGAAAAACCCACCCCTAAGGCACCATCCAGCTTTTGATCTGAAGGCAAACTGAGCCTCAGAGCTGGAACAGTTCCCCTTCCCATCACAAAGACTGCTAGCAAATAATGCATAAGGATTTCATTCTGTACAGGGCCCCAGACCGAGGGGATAGTCTTGATGCTGAAGCCCTCAGGTTGTCCAGTTAGGACTTTTGCATTTGGACAGTGATAACATTTTGTGCATGTGTGTGTGTGAGGAGGGTGCTCCTGGTCTGACTTGGAGAGATGAGAGAGAGAGAGAGAGAATAAGTTGGCAGGGAGCCAGCCGTTCCTCAGATTTTCCAGTAGGTTCAAGAGTCAAAGCCCTAAGCCTTCACCAATTGCTATGTGTATATTTGAGGCACTTTGGAGATGCTCAATGATTGTTATGAAAGCCAATTACAATTGTATATAGATAATAATAATTTCTTGATTCTACCTCCTCTCCTGTTGCATACATACACCTGTGCGAAGTGACGGGTACCAGTTCCGCTGGGAAGCAGGACACCCCGCTGCCATTCATTTGAATGTGTTACTAACTTGCTTTGTATTCAAAGGAGCTGGGTGATTATCATGAATAAGATACCTTGGGGTGCAATTCCATGCATGTTCAGACGGAAACCCCCCTCTAACTCCCAGAATGCCCCAACCAGACATGCTGAGAATTGTCAGGCACACTGTGTGTGTGTGTGTGTGTGTGTGTGCGCGCGCGCACGCGTGTGCACACATGCATATGTGTGTGTGTCTAAACATCCAAAGGATTGTTCTGTTAATCAGTTAAGATCACTGCCAACCTAAGCTAGCTTAACCATTTAGGGATTTCATTATAATTAACAGGATATAAATACTACAAAGAAATAAATAAAACTGAGTGCCTCTCGGTCTGGCCATGATAGAGGTTTGTGGTTATTGTTTCCAAGCACTGTACTAGCTCTAGTCCCTGGGGCGATAGCCCATTTTGGCTGAGGGGTGGGATAGAAATCTAACAAACAAACACAAAAATGAATAAATTTCTAAGTCCCAAGGGCATGGAGGGGGAGGTAGCCTTGGAAGGAAGGAGAGGGATGCCCTGTTTTTTAACAGCACCATCACCAAAAACAACAACTTCTTTAGAAAAGTATGCTTTGAAATCCAGTCCTAGGGAAAGCATCCAGATACTTGAAGATGAGTGAGAGAGAAAACACCCACGCACACACCTTATAGAAAGGGAGTAAGTGTTGAGTAGACTTTACTGTTGTTTGCCTGTTGTGTGACACTGAAGGGGTGGTAGATTACTCAGGCTCTTAAACATGTCTTGCGGTTGCTTTTACAAAGTGATAGAAAGTATAGAATATATAGGGCAATCATACTTTATTCATTGTCACATGCTCATGTCCCCAGTCCAAACTGCAAGCGATACCTTGGCTTAGGGAAGAGCAGCATTTTCCCCGCACTAAATTATTGCACTGCAAAATGCAGTGACTTTTCTCTGGCAGTGAAGTGCTTTCTTGAGAAAGGACTTTTAAGGAGGCAGATGTTGCTGATGTTATTGCTCTTATTAGGATCCCTTAGTTACCGTTCTGTTTTTAAGCAAAAGAGATTCAAGGTGACTTATATCGAGATCAAAACACATGAAATCTAAAACTGCTGAGAACAATTTCCGTGCGACCTTCCATGACCATTTCCATGGCATCCTCCAAACAACTCAGCGAAAGGTGTGCCTGTATTGCCCAAGACACTAACCAGGATCTCAGGGTCACTTTGGTGCACAATTTGAAACTGCAGCTCAGTCGTGCCAGTGAAGATGATGGTGAGCTTGCCATCAATACTGTGCCAGCTCAATATTTTGTGTACCTGAGGTAGAAGATCAAGATCACTGTGACACCTCCTGCAGTACATCTTCCCAGCCCCAGAAGAAGCTGGGTAACATCCCTTCATTGAAGAGTAAAGACCAGTGCAATCCTGTGCATAGGCAGCAATCCTATACTCACCTAGGAGGAAATGAGATTGAATTCAATGGGATATACTGGGAAATAGAAATCTATAGGGTTGCACTGTTAGGCTGAGATCCTGGGAACCTTAACCCTATACCCACTTATCTGAGAGTAAGCCTCACTGGTATCAACTGGGCTTACTCCTGAGTAGACAGCTACAAGAGTGTGCTAGCAAAGTGTGCAGTTTTTTGTGCCAGAATGAATGAAAACTGGAGCATTGACCTGCTTGTCTCTACAGAATTCAGCAAGGCAAGGAAGGAGGGCACATTTCTGCTTAATAATGAGGTGCAAATTGCTACAGGTTCTGTGTCAAATTAGCCCCGGGAAGTTGTTTATACTTATGCTGTGTCTAGTACTTCCCTGCTCCAGACGAAATTATAGGTGTGAACAACCTGATACATTTATGCTCCTATATATCAAACTTGCTCCCCTCTCTTTTTTCTCTGTCATGTATTTGGTCTCTATTTTAGCTAGCAAGACTAGATAATCCCCATTTTCAATAGATCGTACCTTATTCTTACTGAAGCACATTGGTATCCAAATTGTATCTTCCCCAGTGGAAACACATCTGTCAGTGGAACAGTTTCCCTTCACATCCTTTCATAAAAGCCGGCTTCAAAGGGTTAGGAGACTCTCCAGAGCAGATCTGGCAGTTTCTGGGTACTGCAGGGAGAAGGGGAGAAAGGGAAAGATTGTTAAATGAATGCCCAGTCACACAAAGTTATCTATCACTCATGGAATCTACACCTACACTGGCTTTTATCAAGGATAATAAATTAGCTTCCCCCTCCCCTTTGGTCTTCAGAAATACATATTTAATCTACAGAGGAAGAAAAGGATGAGTAAAGTAAAGAAGGACAGGCATAGAGGCAGACCGTGGATGAATTGCTCACATATGCGTTAATGGCATTTAAAAGTACTTAACTTTGCCGGGATTATGCCAAACACAGAACACAATATTTCCCTGTAAAGTGGGGTTTATTAGCAAGACAGGAAGCATTGGGAATAGAGGTCAGGATGAGCAAGGAAACTCATGGCAGCCACTGTAAAACATTAAGATTGGTCTTGGTTAGATCACACCTCACAGCAACACATTACAACATCAGATTTATTAAATGAAGTGGTAATATTTGCAATGCTGCAAACCAAATTTATAACAGTGTTTGGTTACAAATTACAGACAACTGAATTGGTTATTAATCCCACACAGTTTTATAACTGTGACTCATTCGCATGTGTTTACATCAAAGGCTCAATTTTTGTCCACTGCCTTTTTGCAAATGTTCTATTTTTAATGGACAAATCACCATGATGTTATTTGTGTATTTATTTGGTCAGTGAATCGTGCAGCATCTAAGGGGAATCATCTTTTCTTGGATAATGCAACATTGCACAGTGCTACATGACTATTATTAAAATGTGTTATTTAAACACGTATTTAGAAAGGACTTTGTTTTTATTGCCCTTTTTATTGGATGATCAAAATCTACTAAGGCTGTAAGACCAAACACAATTACAAGGGGGTAGGCATCATTGAACACAGTGGGACTTACCATTTGGGTAGAAATATGTAGGATTGCACTGTACTATGTTAATAAAGGTTTTTTACTTCTACCACTACACTGTCGTTTGTGAGGAAAGTTCACGAGAACACCATGCAAATTTGCTCCCTTGATACCTTGCAAAGATGTAACTGGACCTCTTGGGACATAACTCATCCCTTCAAGTGTGTAAATGGTTCTCTCTTGCTGGCCCTGGAGTAGGACCCAATTCCCATCACATCCAGCAGCTACACTTTCAACTCCCATGAAGGGCATACCAGTGAGCTGGTATACTCTGGTGGCTAAAAGTATCAGATGTGATCCAGGTGCTGCCATATCTAAATCAGTTGATTTGTCAGATCGATAGAGAGATACACTTCCTCTAGAGAACTAGACATATATTGTCGACCTCTACCTATGGAGTCCTCACAACAACCCTGTGAGGTAGGTTAGGCTGAGAGAGGCTGTGCCTGGCCCAGGGTGACCAAGTGAGCTTCCTGCTGGAGGATTTCAACTCAGGCGCTAGAGTTGTACTCTAAGACTCAAGCATGTGACCTGGTTGCAGTCCAGATGTTCTGGACTCCAACTCTGATAAGCCCCAGCCAAACATGGCCAGAGCTCAGGAATGTGGGAGTTGTAGTCTAAGACGTCCAGAGGCGAGCAGCTTGCTCTGAACACTTTGCCACACTGTCTGTCCACGTCAGCCTTCCCCTTCTACTACATGGGGCACCAAGACCAGTGTCCTGAGGATCCCTGAGATGATTCTTTGATGCGTCTCATGCCATTTAGGGCACCGCACAACCTGTAAATGTGATCGTCACTCTGTGGGACTATATTGTGCCCCCAGAAGCCAGGGAGTAGCTGCAGACTAACATTGCGTACGCTTCTCTTGTGGGAAGACCCTCCCGTTTGCTTCTTGTTTGCCAGATGCTGGCTTGGCCTTTGGAGCAACAGTGGAGGCTCCTGAAGGAGAATGGTTGCATGTCATCCAGGCAAGGCATGTGGGCTACGGCTGGTGCCTTAAGAGGAAAGCCCGGCTATGGTGTCACTGCTTTCCAAAGAGAACACTGCTTCCAGGCAGAACTCAGTGGGGGCAACATCCCACAATCAGTAGGCAGCCACTGAGAAGGCCCTCTCCCTTTTTGCAATCCTCTGAACATCCCATGGAAGAGGCCCTCAGATCATGCATGTAAGTGCTCTGTTGTGTATTGTGTCCCTGAGCTGGGTAAGGCTTGTGTTGCACGGGGTATGTGAGTACAGACAGCCTATGCAAGCAAGAGACAAGTGGTGTTATGAGTCCGGACCTCCTGGGCTCTTCTGCCAGCCTGGATGCTGCAGTTTGCCCAAGCTGTAGCTTCCAAGCCATCTTCATCAGCAGCCCCAACTCAAAGCGTATTGCAGCAGTTTAATCTGGAGGGAAACAGTGCATGGTCCACTGGAAACAGGTTATCTCTTTCTAGCTGGCCATCCAGCCGAAACTGGCAGAAAGTATTCTACCTGAGGTCCCCTGGTGCTTTCAGGACAGTGAAAACTCCAAAAGGAACCCTAAACCATGGGCAAACTCTTCAGAAGAGAAGAGGTCCCCCCAGTCAGGAGAATCACCTCCTCTCAGTCTTGCCTGGGTTGCACTTCAGTTTCATTTCATCCACTGCTGCAGCCAGGCACAGCAAGGGATCTAGCATGCCCACAGCTTTGCCTGATGAAGCCCTAAAGGGAAAATGCAGCCGTGTGCCATCACCAACGCCCTCCAGCATTCCCAGGGACCCGACTGAGCAGCTTCACATGGATGCTGAATAGCACAGGCAGCAACATTATCTTGGAAGTGCCTCCAGTGGAGCCACGGCATGCCCAAGGCCAGCATGTAATGAGTCCCAAACCATCCTAAAATGTTCTGCTGGGCAGCATGTAGAGGATCAAACTGAATCTGAAGTATGAAAACACTAACATATATCGGAGAGCCATTGAGACTCGGTATGCAGAAGTATTGTGAACTGGGTGACTTTGGGCTAGTTGCAGACTCTCCGCCTAACCATTCAGAGGGTTCTTGCTCTGGGGTAAGACCAAGAACAGGAGGAAGAGAGTGATGTAAACCACTGTGAGCATTTCGTAAGCAAAAAAGATGGGATATAAATTTAATAAATAATTGATCCCACCAACTAACTGCCTAATTTCACATTCTACTCAAAGCGTATTTCATCCATCCATTCACAGCTTTTCTAACCTGTCCCCTACAAACATTTTGGGACGGCTTACAATAAATGAGTAAAATAAAACAAATGCCACAGCATCCAACAGTTAACATACTAAAATCCCAGTTAAAATCAATTAAACATTAAAATAGCAGGAAAATAAAAAGGTGTTTGCCTGACACCAAGAAGAATATAACGTCAGCGCCAGGCAAACCTCTCTGGGGAGAGTATTCCATAGTCGAGGCACCACCGGAGAGAAGGCCCTCCTCTGGGTACTCACCCTCCAAATCTCCTTCCAGGAGGGCTCCCGGAGAGGGACCTCCACCTCAGACCTCAAGGGGCCAGACAGCACATAGGGAAGAAGGTCCTCCTTCAGGTATCCCAGACCCAAGCCATTTGGGCTTTATAGGTCATCACCAGCACCTTAAATTGGGCTGAGGCTTAAATTCGTAGCCAGTGTAACCAGTAGAGGACCAGCATTATATGTGAGAACTGGCCAGTCCCCATTAACATCCTGGCAGCTCTAATACCTGTGGAAATAGTCCTGATGGCTCTGTGCCTGATGCCTCCAGGATCAGATGCAGTGTGCTCAGGCATACAGCTCCTGGCTGGGGCTGGGGCAGCACGAGGAGGAGGGTCCTTTTGCACTGTTTGTGGGCAGCCGGTTGGCATCATGTCATCCGAAGGCAGGCCTGGAAGGATCCTCGGTCTGACATTGCAAGGCCATTCCACCTTTTTGAATAAGCCCATGTCTTTCGTGTCAGACTCTAGGTGGTGGACCCGGGGTTGTAGCAAAAGAGCAAGAAGCAAACTAGAGCACGCAAACCCAAAATCTGTCCACCCCCCAGACTGGAGCACCTGCCGAGCACAGATCGGTGGCTCACGTTTTTGCCACATGTGCTCCGAGACGTGAAGAATGAGCATTTGCAAGTGGGAGAAGGAGAAAGGCATCTGTCTCTTTTTCACACTGTGTGGGGCTCTCTCCTGGGACAGATGAATCAGCCACTCAGAGCTGAGCAATTCCTTTCATCAGGCTTCTGAGCACATGCTGAGCCTCTAGAAGGATAATTATTGGTGTGTGTTTGCGGGGTGGGGGGATGGAATCAGAAATATTTTGCATTTTTCCTTGTGGGTAAGAAAAAAACCCTCTTTGTTCTATCAAAGCCAAATATAGCTCATGACATATTTGTGAACATGATGTTCTGAAATGTGGGGGAATGGTCTTTCCTGTCATTCTTATCTATCCCTCTCGCAGGGAAATTTGCAAGCTAGAAAAAAGAAAGAAAGAGAAGGAATTAATTGGCTTGAAAGGAAACTGGGATACAGGGCATAAAATATTGACTTTTAAAGAATTTATTGCAGCTTATACAGTGTGGAAAAGAGCAAAAGACAATTGCAATTCCTATCTTCTAAGCTCTAAAAAGGAGACGACAGTCCTGTTGTCTTGTCTTTGTTTAGGCAGTATGTAAATTTTTTTGTCAATTGTGTTTTCTTCACAATATGTTTTCCTAAGTGTGGAACAAAGTTGGACTGGGCTGCTGAAGCAAAATTATTCCTCCAAGTAACCAGATTTTATATATAATCACAAACCAAATTGGTTTCTTTGTGCATTTGCAGTTCAGGTTTAGTTCACACGTTCATCTACACCAGCTTTCTCACATCAGGCATCCTCCAGATGTATTGGACTACTATCCTCATCATCCCCAGCCAAAATGGCTACCTGGCCATGCTGGCTATAGGATAGTGGAAGCTGCGACTTGATTCACTGTGCTCAGTTGTAGATTGTTGCTGTGTCAATTGGTGAGTCAAGCAAGAGAGACATCAAATATAGAAAAGATAAAGCAATGCATATCCCACTTAATAAAGATATGGAAATGAAGTGGGTGGATGAGTTAGTAAGTGAATGAATGAAGGAATAAATGGAAAGTACAAGAGCAAATGAGGAAACATGAATTCTTACAGACGACATGAATTCCCTTGTCTAGATACTCACATCTGGTTTGATAACATTTAAGTGGCCAGTTTACTTGAAATCTCAGATTTACAGATTGAAGAGGAAAGGGATCCGAACAAACTTAATATAGGAAATATTTTTGAACATAGATATGTCTGTGTATGATTTAGAATTACAAATTGGAAGTCTATCAGGAGTTTTCCTTGTTGCCATGATCTTCTGGCTTCTTTTGATTTTTTTTTTTTTTTAAGGAACTGGTGATATAGCACATTAACATGATCTCTGAGCATCCAGTGGATTTTGTTCTTATTTAGAGGTAAAGGTTTCCCCTTGACATAAAAGTCCAGTCATGCCTGACTCTAGGGGGCGGTGCTCATCTCCGTTTCCTAGCCGAGGGAGCCAGCGTTTGTCTGCAGAGAGTCTCCGTGGTCATGTGGCCGGCATGACTAAACACCGAAGCGCATGGAACGCTGTTACCTGCCCACCGAAGTGGTACCTTTTTATCTACTTGCATTTGCATGCTTTCGAACTGCAAGGTTGGCAGGAGCTGAGACAGAGCAATGGGAGCTCACCCCATTGTGCAGATTTGAACCTGCGACCTTTCGATCAACCAGCCCAGCAGCACAGAAGTTTAAACCACTGCGCCACTAGCATTGTTCTTATTTAGCCATTGCTTTAATGCATGAAATTAAGATGCTCTTGTTAGAGAAATTGAGGATCAAACATTTCAGTCTCCCTTTACTTCAGAGTCATTGGGCCAGTTCACACAACACGGCCAGCCCATCATGGACCCTCCAGCCCTCAAGAAGCCATGGCACATGATTCATAGCTGTGGCCATCATTCTGCAAATTCAAGCCCCAGCCGGGGTGATGGGGATTGCACCATCTTGTTTAACCGTCAGGTGACCCAAGATGGCAGGTTCACAGGACACCACACAATCCCTGATCCTGCATATCGCAAGCTGGAGCTGCACATTCCTGGCATGAGCAGGCTGTGCTGTGCAAACCAGGACTCCATTCCTGTCTTTACCAAAAGCACACTCAGGCTCCTCAATCTAGTTCAGGATGACAGGGTAAGAGCAGAGGTCCCTGTTGAAAAATAGTTCTCCTTTAAGCCTTTTGATCTGATTTTAGGAGAAAAATACCCACCACAACAAATACATGTTTTAAAAATCAGGGCAAGTGGGGGCTTCTGGGGAGCGATTCTCAGCAGGAAAGTGTTTGCTTGCTCATCACCAAAATGATGTCAGAAAAGGACTGGATAAAACAGGATAAAAGGTGCATGTGCTCATATATATATGCACAGATATACATTTAGAGGCGAATGATATAATTTCATTATAGATGCAATACACATTATCATGGCAAGGAAGATAGTGATCACACAATTCTGTCGCAGGCTGCTGTGCAGGTGCTTCCTGCCACCAGGCCGTGTCAAGGCCCCTTTCTGCTCTCTCTTCTTAGGGTTCTTTATCTTTATCCTGGAAGTGGACTCAATTGCCCCATCGCACAGAAGATGCCTTCAAACAAAGTCAGTCCTCTGACAGTCCTTCAGATAGATGACCACCCTTTCTCAAATAGGACACATGGCTTCACCATATTAAATCAATGTGAAAAAAGGGGGCTCACCTCCTTCTAATCAGCCCCACACCGCATTTTGTAAAGAAGAGGCATGGCTCTCTCTCGGAGTAGAGTTCGAGCAAGAAACGAAAGTCACATCTGTGTAAGTTCGCTGCAGCTGCCCCCTTCTCTGCACTGTGGATGGCGTCAGGTCTTGTCATGAAGGGCCACTAGGATGTTGGCCGGTTTGCAGGGTAAGCGCTATGAGGAGAGACTGAGGGAGCTGGGTCTTTTCAGCCTTGAGAGGAGGAGACTCGGAGGGGACCAGTTAGCGACATACAGGTACGTGAGAGGGTGCCATGCAGAGGTGGGTCATGACCCTTTCCCCCTGCAGTGGAGGGCAGGATGCATTCCAATGGAGCAAAGCTCAGGGAACCAAGATTTGGGGTGGGTGCCAGGGAGTACTTCTTGACAGTTAGGACCCCAAGGGTATGGAATGGGCTTCCACGGGAGGTGGTTGAAGCCCCATCAGTGACGGCATTCAAGGATAGGCTGGACATGCACATGGCAAGCATGTCATGAGTGCAGCTGGGGGTCAGACTAGACAGCCCAGGAGGCCCCTTCTGACTCATTCTGTTTCTTGGGAAGCGATGGGTCCAGCTCCACCTGACATAGGTCACCTGGTCTGTATCACACATGCACACAAACACACACACACACTCACAAGAGTATCTCAGAGCATATCTTGCAATTCATTACATTATAACTTGCTGTATCTTGATAAGGTCCTATTAGACAGATACATGCAGGCATACATAGCTGTATCCATACAGGGAAAGTCTAATGTGACATTTGCAGGCCTTTAGTTCTACAACTAACTTCACCAAAATGTCTTATTAACAATGTTAATATTCGTAACAGGTCTAGTGGAGTAGTTGACATTTTTGTTGTGTTTATGCTATACCCAAATTAAGTTTAGTAAAATATGCTTAGTGGGTTTTTTCATCTCACAGTTTGCACTGTAATGGAAGGCAAGTCTGCACTGAGGGGAAATAAATGTCCCAGGAGACTGAACAATAGGAAGGCACAGGCCTGTAGTTGATTTCTGATTCTTCACCCCTACCCCACCTTCTGGGTTGAATATGCCTGATTTCAACCAGAGAAATAGATTTTACGAAAGAAAGACTTATTTTACTTTACCCATTTCACAAAATTTTCAACCCTGTTTTACAACTTTTATTCTGTGTTCTGCTAATGTCAAGCAGTGCGAGGCCTGAAGTGGATCTTTCCCCTGAAAAATAAGGCCAGTAACTAAGTCTGGCTCAAGGGACATAATTGGAGCCCATGTGACCATGAAGCCAGAACAGAAGAAGTTCAAGAGGGTGCTTGTTTCAATTAGAAGTCAAGCAAAAGGGGAACCAGTTTAGATGTTTCTATGCATCTCTTCAAGAAGGAATGGAGATATTTTTGCTTAATCATCTGTGTACTCTGAAACAAGGGAAGAAACAATCAACAAATCTTCATGAAAGTCTGAAAAGTAAGGCAGTGAGCAATCCATGTGGTTTATGCGATGCTGAGGCTATTCATTGGAAGTTTCCGGCTTGCAGATGGTGCTCGTATGAGCTGGAAATTTTCAGTCCAACACCATCATTCACATCAATTGGAATTTAAAAAGAATAGCAACAACAAACACTGGCATGGTTTTGATAGGTTCCCCCTGGAGGGACCATACCTGATTTACATTTATGACTCATATTTACTTTTTTACAAAGGTCTGCCAATCCTCAAGTGGTATTTCCTAAAAAGCATACCCAATTAAGGCCCATGCACACAAGCCTCTGAATGTATAAAGGCTTACATGCCTCCCCTGGAAAAAGGCATGCGGGGGGGGGGCATCATTTTGGCCTCTGCACCTCACACTGGGTATTCTAACCCCACCCCAGCTTCTCTCCTTCCTGAGCTCTCCAACACGCCCCCATTTTTTCCTAGCTGTGATCTCAGGGAGAGGGAAACCACCTGGCTCCTTCTGCATGCTCTGCACAGAGGGCAGGATGGGGTCTCAGCCTCCCGAGTTCCAGCTCTGAGATTGCTGAACCAACCGAATTTCACTATGGTCTCCAGGAGACTATAAGGTTTAAATGGGGCAGACGCTGGGGACCAACAAGGCCAGGCAGCTGCTAAGGGCCTAGAACCTCAGAAGGGCCCATCCATGGTGATCCCAAAGACCTTCAGCAACACTGACCGGAACGGCTGCTGGTGCAGCTCGCCTCTTCAGAGCTGGCCAGAGTCAAATCCCTCTTCCACTGGAGTCCTCCATCAAAGGCTGGCACTGTGGAGACTGGAGCACGCCCAGAGAGACAGCTTGCTCCACCAGCCCGAGTGACTGAAAATGTTGGGCTGACGTTTGATCTTAAGAAGCATTCCTGATAAATGAGCAGAAGCTCACTGGTGTGGCGGGACCTTCTCTGCTACCCGGAAGTCTCCTGTGCCCCCAGTGTGCTCTGGAGGCTCCTCTGGCGCTTTGGAGTAATTTTAGAGCACGCTTGAGAGGTGCGGGGGAGGCTGCAGGTGGGGATGCATGGAATGGTTAGAGGCACCCATCCGTTGTTAAAGCTTCGTTCCTCACCTTGCCAGGCGGCTTCCATTACATCCTCTCCCTCACTGGGTGGGATCTGTCGGAGGCAGTTGCTGGAATCGGTTCTATCACCGTTCAGCCATGAAACCAGTCGCCCACTCTCAGCCTAGCCTTCCTTGCAGGGATGTTATGAGGAAGAAGAGTTTTAAGAGAGTGTCATTGGCTCCCTGGCAGGAAAAGAATAATGTCATCTGGAAATTGCAGAATTTACTTATGAATTTGCTATTCTAACCTAGTTGAAATGTCAGTCTTAACTGCAGTATAGTAAATGTCTCCAATCCCTTCCACATCCTGCCAGCAATCTATAAAGCTACATAATAATTAATTGTGCACGAGCATCAGTGAGAATTTTTGCAAACACTCAACCCAGGATAGTTTGGGCCCTGTTGGGAGTGACAGAAATGTATTTAGCTGATGCTAGGATTTTCAAGATGAATAGTTGTGCAATCAAGACCATGGTAGTCTTCCTCATGATTGGGGGTGTGTCCCAAATCTTGGGGAGGGGGGCACTGCCCCAAATCCAGTTCAAAAGAAATGAACTGAAAATTTGTGATTTTCTCATAACCAATATCAATATGGTCACAGAATGCAAATGGATACGGGTATTTTAGCATCAGAAATGTAAAGACTGGATAAGAATATGTCGGGAGCAATATAACTATAGAAATGTCCTCCCAGGTGTATCTTAGGTCACCTTTGGACCAAGTCTTCTGGGTGCCCCCACTGCTTCTGTTGCAGCCCACCAGATCTGTGCCACAAGCAAGATCGCCTACTTGTGCTGCTGAGATTTTGTGCTCCCAGGAGCATCCAGAAATGCTTGTTTCTGGAAACTGGGCAAGTCAGTGGGGTTCAGTGGGAATCTGCCAACCTGCCCTGATCCAGAAATCAGCATTTCCACGATGGGAAGCATCAAATCGTGGCTGTGTGAGGGTGCTTCCTGCTTGCCCAGTGGACCCATGTGGAACGGCAGGGGGACAACTTGCTCAGCAGCCCCACTGTACACTACATTTTCAGTACCAGGCCAAGACATTCCTTTTCCCCCAGGCCTTTTAAAGACTACCAGCGCAATCTCTATTCACATATATTCAGAAGTAAGTCCCACTTTGTAAACATGCATAAAACTGCAGCCATGTGCAATACATATGCATAGGATGGCAACTTTAACCTTCTTTGTCACCGCATAGCTGAATGTCTTTATGCTTCTCTATTCCTGGGTTCTGATGGCGCATACTAAAAACTGCTTTTTGCTGCAGTGGGCAAAAAACTCCTTTGTCTTTAAGGTGGCATAGGTTCATTTTGCTAGCTGAATGGGCCACCCTATTTTGACACAGGGTGGTTAGCAGATGCTAAGGGAAAGCAGCAGGGTCCTACTTTGTGAGGCTTCTAGCTGGCAAGAGAACACTGAAAGCAGAGGCAATGGATTCTTAGGACCACCTCAACCAAACTGAGCATTAAAAATAGGATCTGATCTTGAACTGAGGCCCAACAAAGTTAACTTGAGCTAAGGTGCCACAGCATGGGGACTTTTATCCTCAGCAATTCCTCCATAAGCCTGGGATGATGAAGGTCTTTCAGCTGAGGACCATATTCCTTTTTGGAGGCAGACCCATTTCAGTGGCTTGCAAGGCCAAGGCAAAGAGTTTGGAGCCAAAATCCCAAAAATGCATTCTAGCATCGGGGTGGCCCACTGAAGGTAGTGTGGTGGGTGCTCCAAAGGACTCTTCTGCCAGGAACTAAATCTTAGGCAAGACATTTCAACTTTTTGGAATGAGGGAAAAGTTACATAAATGCTGAGAAACCATTAAGCACTCAGTGGTCAAGGAAAGGGAGCAAGGGGGAAAGGGAGCTAAGGGAAAGGGGGAGGCCAATCTGGAGAAAGCTTCAGGCCAGTCCTGGAGCCCCAGGAGGGCTGGATCCAGCCCCTTAGCCTGCACTCCCACAGCCCTGCTTCAAGACCTTTCTCTACTTTTCCATCTGTAGCTGCCTGCTATAACCCACCATGGTCCTTTTTCAAAATTCCCTTTTTCCCTCTGCAAAGAAGGGGCTGCAGCACATCCCCTGCCATATGCGCTGGCCCACGTTCAAGTGCTCCACTTTCCTTTCAGATCTCCAGGATGCATTTTCATAGTTGCTTTAATTTAAACCCCAGGCATTTGTCCGTACGTTCTACACGCAGATTCCTCTGTTCCAAACTCCTTTTTGCTCCAGGCCATCTATTTCCATTCATTTCTGCTCTCCATTGAATCCAAACCCCTCCTCATTACCACCATTCAGTCCGGTACTTTTAGCATCACCAATTCCAGCAGAGAATGAGTGAGGGCCGGGGCTGATGTCACCACTCGCCTTCTCTCCTTCCTTAATTCTCCCTTTGGTGGTTTGCTACAGCTGCTTGTTTGAACTGAGTGTCTGGCAATTGCTAAAATCCCCTCCATCCCAAATGGGCTTATGGGTCTGGAAGGCACAGTGGAAGATGCCTTATGTCAGCTCAGACCTTGTGTCAGTAAGCATCTAAATAAATAGGGCATCCCAGGGAAAAGTAATTGCACAGAGCAAACTGTGCCCCCTGAAGAGTTCAAGGTCATGGAGTAGCTCTGCTCAATGCAGTAATACACCTCATTCAGGTTCATCATCATCATCAATAATAATAATAATTTTATATCTATACTGCCAGATAGCTGAAGCTCTCTGAGTGGTTCACAACAAATGATCAAAGTACAATAATAAACATTGATGCAATACAAGTACAATAAAACACAGTGTAAAATTCTAATACTCAAGGTTTAAAACAGTTTCGGTATGTTTTTAAAAGTTCAATAAAAACTAGCCCTGATTGAAACAACTGACATATCCTATCATATGCTACTGAATGCCTGAGAGCGGAGGGGAGTTTAATCTGATGCCCAAAAGGGGACAATGCTGGTGACAGGCAGGCCTCAGTTGGGAGAACATTCCATAATTTCAGGGTGGAGGGTGGGGGACCAACTGAGAAGGCCCTCCTCCTTGTTCCCCCTTTGTGGGTCTCCCCTGGAGGCAGCAGTCGGAGGAAGGCCCCACAACCAGATTGTTGTGCCTGGGCAGACTCAGGTCAGGAGAGGTGATCCATCAGGCACAAAATCAGCTTCAGATGACATCCAGGCCCAATGCAGAGTGATGGTTTTAATATTAAAAGCCCTGAAAGACTTGGGGTCAGGTTATCTACAGGAGCACCTCTCCCCATACGTGCCTACCCATGCCCGAAGGTTAGCATCAGGGCTCCTTCTAAGAGAGCCCCCTCTAAAATAAATAAAGGGGAGGCTACAAGGAGAAGGGCCTTTTTGGTATGGCACCCCCACTCTGGAATCAATTCCCCAAAGAGGTTCTCCTGCTGTCTTCTCTCTCCAATACCAGGTGAAGACCTTTTTATGCTCCCAACATTTTAATTGTTAAGATAATTTTAAAGGATTTTATTATATTTATATTTGTGCTTCTGTGCCTTTTAAATGGTATTAATGGTTGTGAACTATTGTTATTGTGAGTATTTATTCTGGTGGCTTTATGGTGGTGGTTTTTGGGTTCAATGTGTGATTTTATTGGTTATTATAATATTTATGATAAATATTATTTTATTATATTATTGCATTTGTAACCCAGCCAAAGGAATGTACCTGGCTACAGGCAAGATAAAAAAAATCTAATAAATAAATAAATTGGGATTGTGCATTCAGAGTGAGATAAAAATAACATTTGATATTCATTTGTTTCCTTGTTTACCTACAGCATTTGTATATCACTCCTTATCTAGACAGATTCCACAGCAGTGAGCAGGAAAAAGATAAAACAGAAGAGTAAATACAATACAATACAATACAATGAAAAGGAGATAATATTAAAAGCGTGGCTGGCTAGCAAGGAAAGTCTCTGGACACAGAGATGTTTTCAGCAGGTACTAAAAACAATAGTTTCAAAGCCTGCCTAACCTCCAGAAGCAGCAACTTCCAAGTTGAACCACTGCCCTGAAAGCTTTTATCCTGGTGGACACAACTCAAGCCTTAGGTCCATGTGGAACCCCCAGGATGATGTCCTGTGATGATCTCAGTGACTAAGCAGAGTACCACAGATACCCTGGGCAGAGTTGGGTAGAGTTGGAAGGGGCCAATACGGCCATTTGGTCCAGCCTCTTGCTTCATGCAGGACTCTCGGTTAAAACATCTCCAACTGAGGGCTGTCCAGCTGCATCCTGAATTAGTGATGTGAATATCCTCCTGGATTTGAGTTCTTTTGCACTCACTAGACTTCTTTCCTAAGCTCAGCCCCAGCCTAGGAAGTCAGCAAGCTGAGAACTGCTGAATCAAGAATCAGGGTCCCACTCAAATCAAGTACAGATGGTTGGTACTTATTTGTGCTTCGAACTTCATCTTTGTTCATGACTATTTCCATCTACTGTTCTTGAACTCGATTCCTGAAGAATCCAGTTCAAACAAAGTATTTGTTTGGTGTATGCACCAAGCTCCACTTGAGTTGAGCCTCAGTAAACTGAGGATCCATACTGCCACAACTAGCATGGGAAATTCAAAATGACTGAAATGTTTTGCCTTGGACAGAACAGTGTGATCCTTGTAGGGGAGCAGCACCTTGGGATGAGATCACATGATGGGCATATTAGCTGGAGCGTTTCAATGGAAGAGAGAAGGCAGCAGAGGTCTCAGGAGAGCTTGTTGTCTTGGATCTTCTGTCCTCTCCTTCCCACCAGCCAAAAGACCCCCTTTCCATGTTCACATTCACAGCCTCTGAAACCAGGGAGGGCATCCTTCCTGTGATGGCTGTGAGGAGGAGGAGAGTTGGAGCTCTGATTCCCAGCTCTAATGATTGAGGGGAGGGGTTTGAGAGTGACTATATTTTAAAGCACTAGTTAGCAAATAAACTGGAATTATATACTAGAGAACCAAGCTAAGAGTAGATAGATAGATGAATAGATAGATCTGTAAATATGCATATGCTACCATTTATAAATTATTTCAAGGTTGCCCTCAAAACATAATCAATCAGTGTTCCTCAGAGTGAAATCAGGGTATCAGAGATCTTATCAGACAACACAAAACACATTAACTAATACATATAATAGCACATTGGATCATCATATTGAAAAAAACTTTTCCTAAAGGCTTATTAAAAGATTAGTCAATCCAAGATTCAACTCTTAGCTGTTTTTCTTTTGATGCATTGAAGAAGGATCTTAAAAATACCTCTATTTTGTGGCATGACACAATAGTTTATTTATAAATCTTCCTCTTTAATACTATCAGGATTTACAAAAGTAAAACTGTTTCAGAGTTAATTTTTCAGTCAGAACTAAGTTCATACTTAAATAATAGCCAACTTGTCCCATTGACTTCAATGGAATCTAGTGGTTCAACAGCCATTCTGGATGTTCAGCATGGTATCCAATGGAATGGACAAGTACTTAAATTCTATTCATTTCAATGGGTCAACACTACATAGGACTAATATTAGATACTATCTCTAGTTGCACAGGAGTTTGAAGATATTTATTTCTGGTTCAGTGTAAAGAAAAATTGGACCCTTTACACAACTTGATTAGAGATTATTAATGGTTGTTAATGTTTTAATTAAAGAATTGCATGCTTTTGTAAAACTGGTGACTGTTGTGGGTATGCAAGTTGTGTCTTGCTTTCTTGGTAGAGATACAAGTTTACTGCAGGCCTATGCTTTTGTTTTAAATAGAAAAAGCTTTACATTTCAGAAGGAACATGATTCTTCAGGCAAATAATAAGGCCCCTTACTAGAGTAAACCGTTTCTCCTTACCCTGCACTGATTTTACCTACTCTTTTCTTGGTGCTAATTATACTTCGAACACGTGACTACCTGCCCAGTGCCAGCTACAGGTTCTGAGGAAGGGGTTGAGGCAAAATGCTTTCGGTGGGACCCCTTCCATTTGACCGCCGTCCCTATTGCCTTGCCACCCCCGTCCATGCTCCACCAGCCCCAGTCTGCACAGCCACCCAGAAGAAAGGGGGAAACCACTCAGAAAGCTTTGGCCATGGGGAGATACAGAAATGAAAGAGGCAGTGATAGCAAGGATGTGGAAAACACAGGGACACCAGGGGTTGTCAGGCGACCTCATGATAGTGGACGGGCCCTATAGCAGGCACCCCACCAGACACCAGCCCTGTTGCCACCCTTTCAGGAATGGCATTCACTCAGTCCCTACAAATACTCCAGGTTTTATATTTAAAGCCTACCACTTTAACATCTTTGCCGCTGAGCATTTTTGGAATCCATCCTCACATATTAAATGTTTCCAATCTCCTGAAAGTGTCCATAAAATGGTGGCCATTACAACTGAGCCTTAAAATAGGTGTGATTGATATACCAAGAAGCAACATTCTTGATCTCTGTCTAGATTCAGTAGAAGATGGTGGAAAAATATCTGCCTTACACCCTGTTTGCACGTGGCTATCAAGAACTCCAGAGCGAAGACTTTTCCTTAGCTCCAAGGCCTCCTGAAAAAGCTGAGGCCTGACCCCTTGTTGCATGTTCAGTTCTTCTTCATCAAGTACTGCATGTTTACAGAAGCAATTGACAAATGCACAAAGGTCGACACCTACACTGAAAAACATCTCTAGAAATAAGTCCCACCTCCATCTTTCTATTTAATATTCATAATTTTGATTCAAAGATAGAGGCATATACTCAGAAGGTATGCAATGGCTAAGGCCATCTGTATTTGTGGGCTGAAGAACTTTGCCAAGGTCCCCTTCCAAGCCCTGGTTTACACATGTGTATATATTACTTCTTTTAATCACTTTTGACTATTGCACACATTTATTTATTGCATATTTTGATGATTGTGCAGCAGACAAACGTGGGAATGAACACCCCTGAAAAACATTACTTTTGAGCTGATGTGAGGAGATATAACGTTCTATTTTGATAGTCCTTTTCAGAATGAGAGCTATCGCTTCTTGTTTGCTGTTTTCAGGAGCTGGTATGCATGTATGAACAGCCCTAACATAATGTTTGACTTGTTGGTGATTTGCTAGTATTATTCCATAGAATTTAACTGCCTTGCTGCAACCATTGTGTACAATTATATCCCAAGCAGATATTGTAGCTTGGATTACAATCTGTGTGACCCTTTTTTATTTTAGGGGACTGATGCTGAGATTAAAAGTCGGACTGAGGTTAGAAATCGGAGATGGAATATTGTCTACCAGCAAAATCCCTAATCCCATGGCAGGTTCTAATCCCTGCTTGCCATGGTGCCAATGGGGTGACTTTGGGCCAGTCATAGACTCCCAGCCCAACTTGTCTGCCAGGGCTGCTGTTGTGGGAATAAGACTGAAAGCAGGAGGAGGGGAAAGATGCAAGCTGCTTTATTGTTTATTTATTGGATTTTTATCCTGCCACATTAGCCAATAAGGCTCCCTGAGCAGGTTATGAATCTTTGAGTTTATTGTAAAAAAAAGCTATAAATCTGATAAATAAATGCAGATCAACACATGGCAATAATCTGATCAGGTTTGCACTACAAGCCAAGAGGGTGAGCCAACCAAGAGTCAAATATCTGCTGGTAAAGACGTCCTCAGCCTGAGCCTCAGCCATTCGTCTGCAGATGCGAAATGGAGTCTTTGATATCTGTGTTGGAATAGGACCAGGCTGAACTAAGTACGCATTGGCCAGCACCAGTTCAACCATGAGCCGCCATGGAGCCGAGTACCAGAAATCCAAGTGTACAATGACCCCCCGCCACCCCAGCTTGCACTTTGCAATGTGGCTGCCAGCTGAGAAAACATGAACGGGCTGAGACGAGAGAGAGAGAGGCCATAATTTCCAGTGGCGTTAGCAATCAGCAGGAGACGTGCAGAGGGGCAACTGCGCATGGTCAGATTTTAACCCCCAACACCCGCTGCTGCGTTGACTGGCCATCCAAATGTGTGCACTGAGTAAATATGCTTAGTTAGAAATTAGGAACATGAATATGGGATCTGTTTACCTGCAATAACAAACTGGGCTTTGTGGAGTCTCATTCATCTACTGTCTCCTATGGCTCCTCAGATCTCAGTTGGCGTGCTCACCTGGCTGGCAACCTGGGAGGTAACATTCTTTAACCATGCTCATTCATTTCTGGGGGGAGGGATAGCAGACCATTATGCTCATATGGAGCCCATTACAGCTCTCTTAGATGGTACTGGTCAAAACACTTTTTACTGGATAGCTTGTCTCCACTTCCACTGATTTCCCAGAATGAACACAAGACTCTACAGATTTTTTCACATGATAATTTTTACCCCATGCATCAAATGTGCAGTTGTTAACTTGTAAGGGAATTTATTATGGTATTTTCCACTTTTATGAGTTCAAGAGAACTGAGCTGAACAATAACTAAGGCAATTCCCCTCAATAAAACATGCCAAGAACATGTTTTGGATTAATGTAAAATTAGGCCTGTGAGCGTTATAAGTGCTTTGTGTACATTACCATTCTTCAATGGCGCCTCATGACGACATGTCAGGAAGCAACATTTCTGCAGCCCATAAATTCTGTCTGGCTAGCCTGTTCTTTATAAAGCCAAGGAGAAAGACGAAAACAGGTGAGTAAGATTTACGTGGAACAGAAGAGAAATTCATTGTGTGTGAATTTAATAAATTCTCTTTCTGCAGCTTGAGTTCCTCACTAGATCAGGAATAGTAGTTGGAGTCGCTTCAGAGTGCCGAGTGCTTCCTCGGAAAGAGAGATAATTACAAAGCGTGTTATACAGGTGAAAGATGTTTGCTGTACTAGGAAGCACTGTACATCCTAAACTCTTCAATGTGCATATTTTTCTTCACTGAATTATTTAGGGATTGAACTGGGCAGAATCCAATACTGCACAAGCATATGTTTGCTCATGCCATGAGACTTTCTCTCTCCCATCTGCCCCCTACATCCTCTGTGTCCCACCAAATCTGCTCCAGATGTCCTCCAAGCCTTCTGGAGAAAGGTAGGGGTGAATACAGGGGGAAAAGAAATGGCCATCCTACCAGTTCGACTAAACTGGTAGGTCTATCAGAAGAATTTCTTCATTGGATTTGTCCCAGTAACTTATCAGAAGCTACCAAGTTCTTTGTTGGTGAAACTGACTTATTTCTGGTTTGTTGTGGTTAGTTGTGAAGTTGTGTCCAACCCATTGCAACCCCATGGACAACATTCCTTCAGGCCTCCCTGTCCATCATCCCCTGGAGTCCACTTAAGCTCACGCTGACTGCTTCAGTGACTCCATCTAGCCACCTCATCCTCTGCTGTTCCCTTCTTCTTTTGCCATCTATTGTTCCCAGCATTAGGCTCTTCTCCAGTGAGTCCTTCCTTCACATTAGGTGGTCAAAGTATTTGAGTTTCATCTTCAGGATCTGGCCTTCTAAAGAGCAGTCAGGGTTGATCTCCTCTAGGACTGACTGGTTTGATTGCCTTGCAGTCCAAAGGACTCACAGGAGTCTCCTCCAGCACCGCAATTCAAAGACCTCAATTCTTCGGCACTCAGCCTTCCTTATGGTCCAGATTTCACAGCCAGACATTGCAACTGGGAAAACCATAGCCTTGACTATACACACTTTTGTTGGCAGCGTGATGTCCCTGCTTTTTAGTATGCTGTCTAGATTTGCCATAGCTTTCCTCCCAAGGAGCAAGCATCTTTTAATTTCTTGGCTGCAGTCCCCTTCTGCAGTGATCTTGGAGCCCAGGAAAATGAAATCTGTCACTACCTCCATTTCTTCCCTGTCTATTTGCCAAAAAGTGAGAGGACCAGATGCCATGATCTTACTTTTCTTAATGTTGAGTTTCAAGCCAACTTTTGCGCTCTCCTCCTTCACCCACATCAAGAGACTCTTTAGTTCCTCTTCACTTTCTGCCATGAGAGTGGTATCATCTGCATATCTGAGGCTGTTGATATTTCTCCCAGCAATCTTAATTCCAACTGGTCATTCATCTAGCCCCACCTTTCTCATGATGTGCTCTGCATATAAGTTAAATAGGCAGGGCGACAGTATACAGCCTTGCCGAACTCCTTTCTCAATTTTGAACCAATCAGTGGTTCTGTGTCCAGTTCTCACTGTTGCATCTTGACCCGCATGTAGGTTTCTCAAGAGACAAATAAGATGGTCTGGTACTTCCATCTCTTTAAGAACTTGCCACAATTTGTTGTGATCCACACAATCAAAGGCTTTAGCATAGTCAATGAAGCAGAAGTAGATGTTTTTCTGGAACTACCTAGCTTTCTCCATGATCCAGCGTATGTTGGCAATTTGATCTCTAGTTCCTCTCCCTCTTCGAAATCCTGCCTGTACTTCTGGAAGTTCTCAGTCCACATACTGCTGGAGCCTAGCTTGTAGGATTCTGAGCATAACTTTGCTAGCATGTGAAATGAGTGCAATGATGTGGTAGTTTGAACATTCCTTGGCATTGCCCTTCTTTGGGATTGGAATGTAAACTGACCTTTTCCAATCTGGTGGCCACTGTTGAGTTTTCCAAATTTGTTGGCATATTAAGTGTAGCATCGTCTTTTGGGATTTTGAATAGCTCAGCTGGAATACTGTCACCTCCACTAGCTTTGTTGTTGCTCAGACTTCCTAAGGCCCATTTGACTTCACATTCCAATATGTGTCTGGCTCGAGGTCAGCGACCACCCCATCATGGGTTATCAGGGATGTTAAGCTCTTTCTTGTATAGTTCTTCTGTGTAATCTTGCCACCTCTTCTTAATCTCTTCTGTCTCTGTTAGGTCTCTGCCATTTTGGTCTTTTATCATGCCTATCTTTGCATGAAATGTTCCCTTCATATCTCCAATTTTCTTGAAGAGATCTATGGTCCTCCCTGTTCTATTGTTTTCTTCTATTTCTTTGCACTGTTCATTTAAGGCATTCTTATCTCTGCTAGCTATTCTCTGGAATTCTGCATTCAGTTGGGTGTATCTTTCTCTTTCTCCCTTGCCTTTCGCTTCCCTTCTTTCCTCAGCTATTTGTAAAACTTCCTCAGACAGCAATTTTGCTTTCTTGCATTTCTTTTTCTTTGGGATGGTTTTAGTTATTTCTGGTTAGGGATGTGCAAAACAAAAAAGCTCATATTCCCCAAGTTTCTCCAAACACATTCTAACTCAGAGCCTTATCAGATTGTAAGATTTGCTTTTTTTCTTTTGCACAAAATGTGTGTTTCTTCATCCATTTTTCTAAAGTTATACAGAAGCTGTGCATATTTTTGAAATATACATATTTTCTCATATTGTTTAATGCATATTTGTGCTAATCTATCATGCACATTTTTCAAATATATGCATTTCTCAAATGCCTTGTTTGTTCTATGAATAGTATCATAAATTTGGAAATGTACAGAATTTAACGGCTGATTGTTCTTGGATCCACATTCTCAAACCAGGAGGTACAAACCAGATATATTCTGGTTAGAAGCAGAAGCAACAGAAGAACTGGAATAAATTTCTTATGCAGCCGACCTAAGATTCTACCTAAGATTCAATTTGGGGGTGAGGTACACATTCCTCCTTGAAAGGTGATTTCATTTATTTCAGGGAGTACCAAGTACTGTTTTCCTTTGGCAGGAATATTGCATCTTCCGAGAAGTCATAGAACAATATTATATCCTGTAGAATATGCTGTCATTCCCGCTACACAGTCTAGCTGAAGCATTATTTTTTCCCCTCAATTAGCCAGGAGTGAAATTAAAAGTAGGAGTGCATGAGAATTTCCCTCCTGTTCACAAATCATGTGGGCATGTCTTGTTCCCAAGCCCAAGCATGAATGCTAGCAGGAACGCTATTCCACCTCCCTTCATAGGCAACTGAGGCTTATACTTCAATCCTTATCCTTGGTTTAAAGTTCTCTGAGCAGCTTCCGTAATGCTCAAGACTTGCCAACTGTCCTTCTATAGAGAGGACCATCCTGTATTTAAGGGCCAGCCGGTAGATGGTCTAGTTTTCAAAGACACTTTTTGTGGCAAGGATTGTCCAGTTATCCAATTTAAGGATCAAGAACCATCAGAAGGGAGAACTGTGGGGGCTCAGAAGTGGCTCATCAACTGCATGCCCACAAACAAGACTTAGTAGGGGGCATGCAGGTCACCTGGCCACATTCTTCACTACTATGGAGAGATGTATTGCTTTTCTTTTTCAACTCTAGTCATTATTTCTACATTTGCATCTGTGTAGGACTGTGCAAATTCCCCATGTTCTCATGCTGGCCGTGATCAGGCCTACTCATTTATTTAAGCAACACAATTGTACTGGGCCCCCACACAACTCTTCTGGGGTTTGGAAAGTGACACCTATTTTGACCTCCGTGAAAGTGAAAAAGGTGTTTTTGGAGAGGTATAGAGCAGGGAACAGGGAAAATTAAAAAAGAAGCCTACGCTCCCATTCAGTTTAATGCATACAGAGAAAGTTCAGCACGTGACAGAACGGTGCCATCGTACAGGAAATTACTCAGCTGTTCTGCATTAAACTGTTTCTGTAGCATATAAATTTACACAGGATCCTGCCTGTAGTCCCCTAAGATTACCAAAACCTGCTTTATATTAGTTAGTATATTAAATTTTTCAGTTCGACTGCATTAAATAAAATATATTGGTGATGGAGAGGACAGGAATGAAGTGTATATACCAAACATATGTCTGAGGTACGAGGGAAAAGGAAAATTATTAAAACAGCTCGCCAAAGTGTGGAGAAATACCAGATCGGAGGTAGAGATGTGGGCTTAATGCTTCGAAGAATATTATGCTGGGTGCTAATGGAACCTCTAATGGAGTCGTAGGGTCTTCACCCACAAGTTTCTCAGCATGTTAGAGGTTATGCATCTGAGAGCTCCATGGACTCGCTTAGGGATATTGGTAAAATATATTTGGTTTGCATTTGAATACAGACAGACCTCTTTCATGCTTTTTGAACTAATATACACACTGCCACCAAATTATTCTTTGTTTTTTCAGTTCTCTGAATTTTGAGAAATAGTTCTCTATCAACTAATTCATGCAGATGTGTATGCGTTAGAGGAGATTACATGAGAAATGCAAACACTGGGGAAAAGGCATAGGAAAAAATAAATTCAGGGACAAATCTTATACATATAATCACAGACTGTGCACAAATTTTCATGAAGTCTTAAAGAAAAAAGTGGGACTGGGATGACACCAACTTGTGTTTGAGAATGCTAACATTAAATAAAACCTTTAGTTTCATCCAGCCCAAGGCTAGGAGGGAAGGAAGCTTCCTTCACGAAATGTTATGTACCAGTGCCGTGGTTCAGAAAACTACATGCATAGAAGAGCTTCGGCTATGAATAAAAGGAACCTACCTGCCGTGTGTCCCATGAATGGTCATGGAGAAACCCTGGCGGTGCTCAAGATGCTCTGTCAGAGGGTCATGACCCAAACCATGTGGCATCAGTACATTTTGATACAAAGGCTTCTGAAATCTAAACAGGGAAGCCAGTCCAGTGCTCTCCTCCTCAACACACACCTGTCGTTCTCGGGGTGGGTGTCTGCTAGCTCCCATCCCAGTTCCCCCTGGGCAGCCCTCCTGTGCATTGAGACAGTCCACGTGGGAAGGCTGCGCAGCAGGTGGGTAAGGGGCTGGATCTGGCCAGTTGCTTTAGAGAAGACAAATTTCCTGAATCAGTTGAATACTCCTTGGGTTAGATTTTAAAACTTAACAAACAGCCTTTCCTTTGTGATTTGGAGAACTTATTGGAAGCCATCCAGAGACATGCAGTCATTGGATGGGTTAGAAATACCCAAATAAATAAACAAACTTCAATCTCGTTGGATTCATAGTTATTATTTTTGTAAAGGATAGAAGTATGCACAAATCTGAAAGGAGTTCCTTTTGTATGTGTCAAAATTACTAACATATCTTTCAGTCCAGATAAGACTCACCCCTCCCCCGCCCCGCACACCCTGTTCTGAGCCAGCTTATTGGCCCATCTCGCCCCATACTGTATATTCTGAGTGACGTCAGCTCTCCCTGTTGCCTCCATATTAGATTTTCTAATCTGATTGGATCACCTGCATTTGAACTAGGTTTGGCAGGTATCCCAGGACAAAATCTGGGACCTTCTGCTTGCACAGTGTATGCTCCACCTGCTTCCAGAAAGTGTCCGTGACACCTTGGCATGCAAAACCACACCTGAGAAGCTTTGCTTGTCCTAAGGTAACTGGTTTTAAACTGAGCAATCTGATGGAGGAGTTTCTGTATGCATGGAATACAAATGAGTGAGAATTCTGTTGGAAAAGAACTTCTCAAAATTCATACATCCCTTCATAAATGGGGTGAAAAATGCTACAGATGTTTAAGCATTTGGACGTGGGCGAAAACAAACCAACTGATTCATCTATGCTCAGCAGAGCAGCCACAGACCAGTTCTACCCCTCTGGCCTTTGTACGCTTAGCAACATCTAAGGGGGGGTGTGGCCATATTTGCACAGCACCTTAATTAGGGGCTTTGATTGGTTAGAGGGAACGCAGAGATCCGAAAGGGGGAAGAACCAGGTGGGAGTAGGCCTGTGTTTCCTTGCCCTACAGAGGCCCTATGGAGAGCTGAATAGGACTTCTGCGTGGGTGTGTGCAATGAAGGTTACAGGATGTTCAGATGTGAAGGACATGAACTAACACCATTTTCTGGCTCTGAATGTACTGGAAAAATTGATTTAAAAATTGAGACATGCACCTATCCTTTACAAGCTAAGGCCTGCGGAAACATTTTTCTTTATAATAGGCTAATGTCTTAAAAGCCAATGTATTACATTTTATTTTTTTTAATAATAGGAGCTATAAATGTGCTTCACAATGAATAAGTGTATTAATTATGAGACAAATCAAGCCAGATAATGTTTCTTGCTTAGTTTCCTTTGAATTTCAATGAATAAGATTTTACTTTAAAATTAAGGACCTTTTTATGTATCTTGCAATGAATAAATGAACTAATTAGAGATAATAAATATATTTTTATTGAAATCTGAATGACTACACTTTGTCGTTGGCCCATGGAAGTGGGTTGTATGCCTTTGAATTATGTACCTCTATGTATATTAATTATACATTTGTCTTATTACTGACTTAAATATCTGAGTTCTGCAAACATTCATTGAATTCAATATTGCCCTGAGCTACATAGATAAAACTCTCCTTGATTTAAATAGTTATATGTCTATCTGTCAGCAGAATTGGCCCATGTGGTAAAACTTAAACTATCTTTTAATTTTTGCAACAGAAAATATATGCACTTATACGCTGAGAAGCAGTTTATTTAAATCTAATGACAAAAAATTGAGGTAAGATAAAATGGGAAACCCTGCGAGAAAGCCAATGAAACTCTTGGTTTCTGTCTGCCATGAAATGTCACACAGCTAGAGTCTATCCCGCTCACCGAAACAGGCTGAGCTATTCTTTTCTCTTTGGCTTCACTTTCCCAGCAGTCCTGTAGCAGGAGGTTGGAAGAAGTTGCCTTGTAGACTGAAAAACAGCTTTTGTGTATCGATTCTTTTCTGAGGCACACGCTGAAGTTCATGATTATTCCATACATCCTTCCACTGAGGGTGGACTGTTTTGTTTCATTTGCCTGGCACTTCCCTAGTCCTGCCATAAAATGAACATTCCCCAAATCCCACCTAACCTTTTTGCCGGTTCTTTTCCTTTCCCTTTTTATGATCTTTTCTGCACTTCTTGAATATATGTGTGGCCTCACTATCTCGTGGATCCAAATAAAACCAAAAAAGGGTGGTGGGAATCTTAAGAAAAGAAAAAAGCAACCCAGTTCTGATCGATAACAGATTAATTACTTATTTAGGAACAAACACTACTATAGAGAAATGAATATGTAGGATTTACTCCCGCTGTACATGTGATGCTGCCGCATCTAAATTAGAATCCATGTGGCTTCTATGTATAAAAGATTCACAAGGCAGAGATGCGATCATTCATTGCCGTAACCATGTCTAAGTCGGCCCAGAAACACACCGCCAAAGAGCACTGGCAGGTGGGCTACTTCTATCATCCTTTAAAGGAAGGGAAAGACCTCAGGCCTCTTTGCACATATAGATGCTTTTTGGTGCTTGCATGGTCATTCTCAAAATGCTGAGAATAGCTTTCCAATGTCATTAAGCTAGCACCAAAATACACTTGGCCTTGCCGCTGAGCCAGGGAACCAAAGGCCTCTCCCCAGAAGAACACTGTGGCCTGGGTAAGGCCTGCTTGGCCCCATTCCTTAGCTGGAGAAGAACAGCTGCAGGGAGGGTGCCTTAAAAAACGTACCATTATACCTGAGGCCTGGAGGCAGAAGGCTAACTTGTCCATCAGCCGAAAAGCCAAGGCTCTGGAATTGCCTTATTCTGTAGTTTCTGTATTCCGAGGTGGACCCAAATCCCATGGACTTCAGAACAGTTGCATGGAGAAGTCCACCTTGGTCCCTTTCATTGTAACTGCTCCTCCAGGGCTTGCTCTCCTCCTCCATCTCCAGTCCTTTTTCCTTTTCTGTCACATCTGTTAGATCATGAATCTATTTTGTATTTCGATGTATGTACAACATTTATGAGAAAATATTGGGTGTTTTATATGATAAGGAGGAGGACGACAAGAACAACAATAATCATTTTAATGGGAATCTACTATAGCTTTTTCCATCAATGAAGATAAATAGAAATAAAGTTATTTTTCTCTTTTCACTATTTTACTGTTAAAAATCTGGAAATCTGGTTTTCAGTTCAGCCATAAAAAGAGATCTGCATGCATTAAACCCTCTGCTGATTTTTATTTTTATTTTTTATAAAACCTTTCTTTCCTAGTTTTATAGTGTGCTACTTCTGGCTAAAATCATGCACTTCTGTTTGAAAGACAAAACTGGCAACACTTTTGCTGCATGGTCATGGTTACCCAAAGTGTACTCCAGATGGAAGAAGCTTCCATTGCAATAATATTTCTAATATTCCTTCAGCAAGAAGAGTCAGCTGATGATTTCATCTCAATGTTCCTTGGGCTGAAATAGCAGACACATTTATTTCAAGCCAGTATTATTGATTTTTATGGGATTTATTCATGGCTTTGGAATAGAGTCATGTACACAAAGGCTGTGGTGTGATTTTGTGATGTATTTACGGATTCTGCACTGAGCACCACACCCGAGACATTGCACAACTGTCTGGTTTATTTGGCTTTGTCAGAACACCACTTCATAGACATGTCATTTTTACAGATTCAAAATAAGCCTAGATCTTTAGGCTTGATCTCTCTCTTGCGCTCGCTCACTCTCTCTCTCTCTCTCTCTCTCTCTCTCTCTCTCTCTCTCTGTGTGTGTGTGTGTGTGTGTGTGTACGCACGTGTTAGGAATGAACAAATCTGTCAATTTTCATTTATCTTAGTATCTTATTTTGACAATCTTTCCCAGTTTGAAAATAATCACATGGAAGGTACATATGTGTGTTTCTTCTTGTATGCATTGTCCCCAACCATTATCTGAATCGTACACATTCTTTTACTGGAAATTCAGCAAAGTTAAATTTTCTGAAGAAAACTATGTTTCAGTTCACAGTTGAGCTGATTGGAATGTGCAAAATTAAGTAATTTTGCATTAAAACATGAACTAAACTGCCATCCCTAAGAATGTACATATTTCTCCTGTGTTGAGAATGTTACAAAATATTCAGCAAGCAGCTGTTGCTGTAAATGTATCTGATCTGCACACTGGGTGGAATTTTGTTAACTGTGCTTTGCTAACGGTGAGTAATACTATATTAATAATGCAGTCCTATGGCCACTAGACTAGAGTCTAGATGGCCATAGGAAAAATTCAGAATCCTAGCTCCAATCTCAGAAATCACTCCAAGGTCAGGACTGGGAGTGCAAATCTCTCTAAGCCAGCACAGAAAGGATCACATCAGCTGTGGCTCCAAGTTCAGAGGCCTGACCTGAAAACCAGTGTTGGTTAGGTGTTCCAGGAGTAGGATGGAGGTGGGATGCTGGTAACCCAGTGATTCCTCAGCCTGTTCTTCTCAGGAACCCCAAATGCAATACTTAGATGGCCAAAATCAGCCACCCAAGTACGAAGGCAGAAAGAAGGCAGAAACGCAGATGTGACCTTCAGCCCCACACTTTGACTATCCTCAATACAATGTCCATAATCTGCTAAATTCAGGGTTTGAGAGTTGGTTCACGCTGAAAGAAATAAATTGTTGCCTGGGACACAGTTACCTGGAAAGAAAGCCTGGATGTAGGGTCTGTTGCAGAACATCCATGTTGCAGGAGCACAGGGGTACAGGTCTGGTCAAAAAGGAAAATTGAGAGTGGGGTTGATGCGTTATTAATGGAATTAGCAAATGAAGAACTTGGTGACTGGGTTGGGTCTAGTCTTACAAAGCTTGTAAGAGCTGAGTTATTGTAAGACTGAATGGTGAAACAAGATTTTTAAGCATTGCAGTTGGACCTTACTCTAGGACTAGCTGAATGCAAAACTTGCTGTTAATGAGGACATGTGCAAGTCGTGAGATGCTATTGTTTAAAAAATAAGCCTAGCAGCATTCTCAGCCATCCTTTCCCTGGGACACCTTTCCAGGGACCATTGGAAAGCAGTCTCATTTTTATCTCTTACTACTGCTCCAGACAAAACTTCACGTTACATTATGACACCTTTATGAGATATTTGACAATTTCACTGTAAGTGATTACAAATCCGGTGCAACCTTTTTATTCATTTGATTGTCAAATGTTGGCAACAGTTCTTCGGAAAATGTGTATCTTTCCCCAATATTTCTCAAGTTAAATCCATTTGTTAAATAAATCTAATGTGCTCTTTCTGAAAGCAAGTAGGTCCTTCAAAAGGAGAACAGAAACACAAGGAAGGCCGGCACTTTGTCATAATAAGCTTTCGGTGTTCAGAACAGAGAGTCTTTGGGCAAAAAGTACGATGAGTCTTACCATGAAGTGAGATAATGCCACTGTCTCATTTTCAGCCCTACTGGGGTGAAGAGTGGACGATCCACACACTTCAATCCAGTTCCTGTATGATTGCTGTCCCAGTGCTGCTGTATCCCCACGGTATCCGGTGTGCACCTCCCCAGTGGGGTTTGTCTGTGGGAAATCTTGCAGCCGAGGCCCACGAGTCGGGTATTCCCCGTGTCACTGGGTGACTGGTTCAGCTGTGGAGTATAACTCTCTCACTGGCAAATCCCACATCATTTCTGCATGCAGGCACTGACTGCATGATGTGACCTTTGCCCTCCAGTAGGAAAAAGACAGCGACTGCTTCTGCCAACGAGGCAGGATGTGAAGCAGAAGCATTTTAGAACAGTGCCAGAGTTTGGATGTGTATGCTGTAGCTTAAACAGCCCGGAAGCTGCCAAGAAGAGACAGAGGCTTTCTCAAAAATGGTGCTCCATCTGTTCAAAGCTAGGATGTGAAATGAAGAAGACAGGGTGGGAAGCAGCAGTATGGGGAAATGTACTTCTGCTGTGCCCCTCTGGATTCAAAACTCAGCCGGAATGCCCCTTGGTCCTTGAAAAGGCAGCCTTGACTTCCTGGCTCAAGCTGCAGGGATGGCCAAACCACCAGGACGGAGAAGGACCTGGACCGGCAAAGCTGGATCTGAGAGAGGGAGCCAGAGGCAGGATTTAGACTCGTGGAATGCCGTGCGTAAGCCGTAAATGGAGAACACTGTAGAGTGTTCTTCTTCTGAGTAGGGTGTCATTTGCTGCTCTGCTCTTCTTCTACAACTACCTCACACAAGTCATGTAATAGCTTAGGGAAGCAGAAAGGCGAGTGAAAGGATGGATTAAACTTCACAAATGCACTGTGGGCAAGCAAAGCTCTGCTGCTGAACAGAGAAGTTGAGCCATGGGAAGCTGATTGAGAAGACAGTCTTGCAAAGTATCATTTCAATCTGTTCTGAGAGCCTTTTTGGTGAAATACTCTCAATAAATAAGTAAGTAAGTACACGGCAACCAGAGGATGTATATTTTGGGTTTCCAGCAATATGCCTGTCTTAGCGCAGTCCCCCAATTTGTATTTTATTTCTTATTTTTTAAAATTTAAAAATAACTGTGAGAATGGTATGCTCATGTCATTCCGCTAACACAACTGATGGGGTGTGCTAGCATAAGGGACCTTTAGTCCAAAGCCGAAAGCATCACCTTGTCTGACAGCTACTTCACACCAGCTGATGTTTTGGCATTGGGCTAAGGCTCCCAAATGGTGGTGCACCATCAATTGCATTGGCAGAATATCTTTGCAGGATACTGCCCACAGCGTCACTTTCACTGGATTAGCAAGCAGGAAAGGTCGAGCAGTTCAGGATTTCAGGCAATGCCCTGTTGGTGTGCGGAGGGTGTGGATGTGTCTCTGACATCGACCGTATTAGCAAAATGACACTGTTGCATATTGCCCTGTATTACACATTGATTAGCTACAGGAGTCCTGAAACTTCCAGTGGCCTTGACAAGAGTCCCTTCAAACGCTGTGTGACCCCTTCTTTTGTTAAGCTGGATCAAGACACTTCCCCGAACAAGAAGAGATAGTCAGCAAAGGCGCATAGAGAGAGGAGTTCTGAGCAAACACAGTAACAGGCTGCGTCCCACCTATGGGCTCATACATCATCTCTCCTCCTCCTCCTCCCCCTCCTCCTCCTCCCACCTACTTGAGGCATCCAGATGCAGTCTAGCCTTTGCATGAAAAAGAAGCTAATAGACAGGAATCCCAAAGAAAGAATGGCTGAAAACTTAGAAGAAAGGCAGAAAACTTAGATGTCATTGAGAAATGAAGTACAATAGGCAAAGGCCTGAAGGAAAGGAGGACAGACAGAGAACTAGAAAGAAATGCTTTTGTGTTTCTGAATTAGAACCATCACTCAGCCAGGAAGGTTTCCTATCCTGTTGCAACCCACACATACACCTTGTCCAATGCCTAATGTAAGGCAAAACTGGCTTGCTTTTTTGTCACTCATTGGGGAGAAAAGTGGAACATGGAACCTGTAGGCTGCCAGGTGCTGTTAAATTATAACTCCCAGCATCCCTGGCCTTATGGCTAGCTCTAAGGGGCACTGAGTCTAACATTTGCAGGATTTCTGGATCCTCATTCTTGGATCCCCAGTGGCACCAGAAGTCTGGTCTTCGGCCACTTTAACATGTGAGTCGTGTGCTCCTTCTATGGCCTAGTTTTGTCTGAATATTTTGATTACCTTATCCAAGTGAAGAGTAGAAAATACATACAAGTCAACTTTAGCTTACACACGACTACAGTTACTAGTCAAGGTCAGATTTCAATTTTGTAACACTTTAGAAGAAAAATTAGAGGCTGAACAATACACAAGAAATATGAATTGATTTTCTGTGTTTTTAATTTTACATAGAGGGCATTGATCTGCACTCCTAACAGAGCAATTAATAATGAAAACAAAGCTAATTGTCTTCTAGCATATCTGTAACAAGTAAGAATATCTGCTATTTAGTAATATTGGCACTGACTGCATATTCATGTCAGAATTACCTTGTTTGGAATTGTCTGGGTAGAGCAGATATAGCCCTGCTGTTGTGTCCAATCAGTGAATTCTTGGTTAAGACACATTGTTGTTGTCATCTGTTCATCTGTTTACTTGTTTGTTTGTGTCTTCCACAGCCATGACCTTCGGTTCTCTCCAAGCATTACTTCTGTGGTAGATTTTGATTTCCATCGATTTCATCTTTTTTTCCAGCAAGAGTTAGTGTATTTCAAGCCCCGTTTGCTGTTGGTTCCTACCTCAGAGGATATGGCCTCAATCTGATCGCTGCATCTTTGGGTACCCAAAGCACCCAGCCAGTCAGGATACTGCTCATCACTGGCATGGGAAGAAAGGCTGCCAGGTAGAGTGGCACCTGCTTGTCAGGAAAACAGGTGCTTAAAGGGCCACCTGCTCTGCATGATGCTCCACACAGTTCTTTTTCTCTCTCAGTTCCCCCACGATATCAACCATGGCCAGTGAGGCCTTGGGGCAGGGATGTCTCAGCTGCAGCATTACAACTCTGGCACACAATCCTTCAGGAGACTCCCCACTATCCCTGAACCTCTGGAAAACTGGTGAAGGTCACCTTATTCTGACATACCTTCAGTACTGGAAAACTGGTTTGATGGAGTAGGCTTGAATTTGACTTTGTGGTGTGTGGCACAGCATTTTAGAGTGCTTACACAAGCAATCCAGGAGTGTACGTAGGGGGTATAAAAATCGGTGACAGCCAAACTGGTCACTCCAGCAGGATGGATGGTGGGGCAGCACTTTTCCTTTCAAGGAGGGGGCTCCTTCACATTTTCCCCACTTTCTCCTCTCATTGTTCCCACAGTGACAGAAACCAACTATGAATGCTCCAGGGCACCCCACGTTCCAGTGGTGTACTGGGCCCATTGCCACAAACCCACTTCCAGAATGGCTCCTTTTGACCCTTGCCAGCATCTGAGTTCCTACAGCAAAGCCACAATCATGGCAGACCATTTTGTCCCTGCATAAAGGAAGTTGCTGCACACCCAGTGTATACCAGATGCCTTTCCATCTATGCTAGAATTGCAGCCTTCCTGCTGCTAGTTGAGTGATATTGATTAATGATAATAACAAATAATTCCATTTGAGATTAAGTACAGAGTTGCCCTAGAATTAACTTTCCATAACTCTGTTTTCGCCCATCAGTGTAATTTCAGAAAAATGAGAAAGAGAGAGAGAGAGAGAGAGAGAGAGAGAGAGAGAGAGAGAGAGAGCATGCATTGCTAAAAGTGATGTAGAGTCAGAAAGACTAAGCATACTAGAGGCCTAAGTGACCTCCAGAAAGGCAATACTTTATAAAGCAAAGTCACACTACATAGCACTATAGGTAATGGAGGCAAAGGCTGCCTTTAAAAAAGAAAATCCATTAAATGCTCCTCAAACACCTGCCTCTACAATTGATCTGCCAAGACTGCAAGAATAACCACAGTTATGTATTTTTCTCATCGTGCTGTTTATCACTCAGAAGCATCTGTTATCAAAGCCACAGAGACTCCAAGACTCTTGTGAGGGGGAAAAAGGAGACCTTGTTCCAGAAGGAGGGAAGAAAAGGTGGTGTCTGTGCACACACAAGCCGGAAACAGAGCACCAAGGCCTCAGGTCTGTTGGTTCAAACAAAAAACAGAGGATAGGTGAAGCTGGCCTTGTTCATTCTAGTCCAATGGATGCTGCAAAAGAAGATCACCTCCTGACTTCCAGGGTGGCTCCGTTCAAATGTAATTAATTTCCTGCTATCACATTATACCAGAATATGCTTTTATGCAGATAACCCTAACGCTTCTAAATTAGCCATATTGGTCATTGTGATAGTGTTTAATTAATAATGTTCCCAAATGTTACATTAAGGAGAAATAGCTAGTAAGAAAGAAAGTCTATAAAGGTGCAATCCGGTGCAAGTTTAGATGGGAAAAGGGCCTACAACTCCCAGCATGCCTCAGCTGGATTAGCTATGCTGTCTGGGGCATGTCGGAAGTGTAGGCCTTATCTCGGTCTAAATTTACATAGCAATTCAGCCTAAGTTCTGCAAATAACTGGTATTAGGTACAGAATAAGTTAGTTGTACCTAGGTCCCTAAAAATCTAGGTCCCTGAGACCTAAAGTCAGATATGGTTAAAAGTTTTCACATTGTCTCTAATGGGAAGTAAGTGGGATTATTAGCACCACCACCACCACCCCGCCATGTATCACTCTGCAGACAAGCTGTAACAGCCAAGAAGCTGAATGAGAGAGAAAAAGAGCAGAAGTGGAGCCAGGAGATCAGCAAACCCTGGCAGGGTTGTCCCAGGAAGATGAGCAATGGGGGAAAGGGCCCTGTGAGGAGGAACAGGAGAAGCAGGAGGAAGGAGCCTTTGGCTCCAGGATACAAAATGAAGGGTTTGATTAGGTGAGTGAAAGGGAAAGGAGTGGAAAGGAAGACTAAATCCTGAATGTGTCAGGAATTCAGACCTGCAAAGAATGAATGTCTGGATCCAAAGGAGGAGTACAGTCAAGCACCCAAGAGTTGATTAACAGCAGGCTGGTATTCCTAAATACAAAAGCACAGAAGGGTAGCCAGTTGAAGACCGACTACAAAGGAGCAGAGCATATACACAGTGTTTAATAGAGTTGGTGTCACGTATGCATTGCAAGGAAGCGAATGAGACTTTGAATGAATGATATACGTACAACAACAATACAGAAGCACACAAGGACAATACAGAGACAGTGAGAAATCATCAGCATTATGACACATCGGGTGCTTGAGTAACATATTAAAAATAAAACAATCAAAAGTTACAGATTTAACAGGGTTCAATGTTTGCTTTTAAACTCTGAGGTAAGAAATGCCATAAACACAAAGAAAAACTGGTTTAATATTTAGATAGCAGATGGAGAAACAGCTGGTCGATACTGTTGTAACAGTATCCTTTGCCAGGAGGTGCTAACAAAAAGTGTATACCACATATCAGGCAGGTAGTGAGTGGATGCATTTTGTGGATTTGAACAAGCTGCACTGCAACTTCCCCCTGCCTTCTGTCCCATGCATTTGAGGAAACAATTAGTTGGCTGGTGACTCATTCATGTATCCTGAGGCTCCATATTCATTCCCATAGCTGGATCCTGAATGGAAAAACCCTGGGCATTTGTGGGGTGGTGGGTATAGGAAAGGAGGCAAAGATTTGTTCAGTTCAGAATATAAAACTGTAACTTTTACTAGGACAATTCCAACAAGTGCAGGAAGAGAACTGAGGAAGTGCTGAAGTGGAGACCAAAGGCCAAGAGAGAGATTCTTGAGAAAGAGCTTCAGAGGCTACAGTTAGAAGGCACCGGTGGCCAAAAGGAAGGTGTGGCCAAGGAAAGAAGAGGCCAGAGAACTGTTGGGGCCTGTGAAGATGCTCTGAAGATGCAGGGGGCTTGGCAGAAACCCCGGGAGCCGCCAGGTCTCAGCTGCATCCATTGCTGTCAGTGGAAAAGGTTGCCTGTTACAAAGTAAACCAACAGAAAGGAAATGGAGCAATTCACTAATTGTGGAAGGTGGTAACAACAATGAATAGTAAGGCCTCTATTATTCCCTAAAACTTTGAAAGCTGAAGTTGTGATATCCCAGGTATTGTGGGCCCTGGGAAAGTTAGTCTTCCAGTCCACTTGAGAACTCAGTAGACATGTCACACAGAGTTTTGGCTATGGGGAGGTATAGAAATGAATATAACTGTAGTAGTAGTAGTAATATCATCATCAACATCAGATACTCTGGAAGGTACATGTAGTGGAATTCCTTGCAACCCTGATGGTACCAAGCAGAACCTCCTTGAACCATGCAGTTCCCGAAGTTCTTTTATCCCCAGCGATCAATCATGTGGCCAGGAAACTGGTATGCTGAAGGGCTCCTTGCTGACCTGTGTATGCTCAGAAGCACCCCTGACATACTGGAATGCAGAAGCACACTTTAGGCACTTGGTTCTTAATGCAGCTGAGCATGATGAGTGCAGAAACACATGTTCCAAAGTACATAAGTAATAATGTGGCATCACTAATCTGGTCTATAAGAATGTGGAAGTTAATAAGGATTAAAGGGAGGAGAGGGTTTTCCTCTGCCATGTGGAGAGCTGCCTTGGCTTGACCTTACAAATGTTCTGCAGGCACAAAACATGTTTATTTAAGCTCACTGCTAATGAATTGAGTTTAATAGAATGGCGCGTTTCAATTGGTTTGCTCTCAATGGTGGTATTCATTTTGTTGCCATTATAAGCCACCACTGAAACTCTGATGGTTAGACCCTTTTAAAGACGTGAATGAGAATGGATGCAAACCCTGTGCTAATGCAATTGGGTGAGGAAGTTAGAATTGTATAGCTTACTTCTTCCATCCAACAATACTTCAAAACCCAAAGGACTTGGCGTTGGTTTTTGTTTCATTTTTTTTTTAAATCAGTGGGTCTGAAATGTAAATGAAGTAAAACTCTGACAGCTTTAGATCAAAGGCAGACATTCCTCAGCTAATTCTCTAAGGGAACAGCCAGAGTTAAGTCAGATAAACAGAACAAAAGTTACGTAAATTCTCATCTCAAATGCTACTGAATTTTGTTCCAAGGGAGAAGCCGGAGTGAGTGGTAAACCTCTGTAATGAATGGGTTAAGGTGGCAGAGGGCAGAGGGCCATCGCCTTGGACATCGTGGTGTCAGTTAGTGAAAACTTCCCTGATAAGTCGTGAGCTGAAGAGGAAATGCCATCAAAGGGACTTTGAACACTTTGATGGGCCCAAGAGACACAGTCCTTAAACAGTTATTCAGTTACTTACTGATTGGTAATTCAGAAGCAGCAGCAGGTTAATACTTTCCCTGAAATAGGAATGAATTAGAGATGGGTGACTTAAGATTAATTTCAAAAGCAATCAGCTGGGAATTGGACTTCAGAGCACTCCATTTATTGCAGAGAGGAAGAAAAGGACCAGAGGATGTTAAGTCCCATTGTGTCCACAAATGGATAACGAGCCCTCCCAATCATTAAAAGCAAGGTTGACAATTGTGCATGGAGTTTACCAAATTGCCCTTCTCTTGCAGGATAAGGAGGAACTCTGCTCAGCACAGGCCAATAAGACTTCTTTCCCACCAGTCTGGGCTGCTTGTACCTGTGTTAGAAGAGGAAGAAGCCAAAAGTCAGTTGCAATTAATGATTCGTAGGTCCCAATTTTCCAACTCTGGTGACAATGACAGCTGCTACTATCACTGTGAATGGCAGCCATCTTCTGATCCTTGAGTCATAGGTGGGATAAGCCTGTGAGATTAACTAGTCAGTTGCCCAAACGTAGAATTACTCTCTGGGTCAATCCACTTGGTCAGTTAATTAAACCGTGTGCAGCTAAGCCCTCTCTGGTTTCCTAATTTGAGAGTAAGTGCATAGAGCCCCAGTTTGGGCTGGAACCAGTGCATCTGGGGAGGGAAGGATCAAGCTTCCCCACTTGCTTTGTGGACACACACAGTCCATGCAAGCTTAAATAAAGAATAAAACATTTCCATCAGCCCCAGTGGAAGCATTTCTCTTCTCTCTCTCTCTCTCTCTCTCTCTCTCTCTCACTCAGTGGGGGGATTTTTGAAAGTGAATCTTCCTTCCTGGTGCATTCTGTTTCCTATCCATATCAGAGATGGGTTCACTTCCTTTTGAGTAAGAATATAAGAAAGGGGTCAGCTACATAGCACAGAATTAGCTTAACATCTAGTTGATTTCTTTGTCCACAGGGTCTGCATAGTTAGGATCATAATTTTGGGAATGGAAACTGAAGAAACACCAACAGATGGATCATAGGTGAACTGAACCTGCACAGTTACTTCGGAGTAAAGCACACTGGATGCTATGTGATTTGTATCTGAGTAAATATGCATATAAGCACACTATCCTTTCTGTCTAGAGCTTCCTGCCTTTTCATTCAAACACTGATGGTTAGAGAAGATGCTTGTGATTTTGGCACATGAGGTGTACAGAACTGCTAAGAACTGTGGCGGACTTGATATACTCTTCAGTCAGTCTGAGAACAACACAGGTGGGACTGCAGCAACCAAGAGGAGCCAACATGCTGACCTTATTTAGGTTTGGCGAGGCTTCATGGTCCAGTGCTACCTGCATACGTCTTGGGCTCGTGCACCTGCCTGTCTACACCTCTTGTGTGGCCATCAGGAGATCCAAAGCTCATGTCCCCACATGTGACTGATTGTTGTTACTTGTTATTGCCATAGAAAGCATGAGTACTCCATCCATTGCATCATGAAGACAGATATTTTCTCCACCAGTTCTCAAAACAACATGCAGACATAATACAGTTAAGCCTTCTTAACATCAGTTCCCGAGGCACTGATGTCTCCCTTTCCTTGGCCACAGCACCAGGAAGTTACTAAGCTTACCAGCCAATGCAAAGAAGAAGGTAGCCTTCCCCAAACACAAACTGGACCAGAAGTGGAGCATTTCTTTGACCTGGGCAATGCAGCGATATCCTTCATGGTGCTTGCAGGAGCGCAGAGGAGGCAGTGCAGCACAAAGCTCTCCAAAACTTTGCGGTTGCCTTGTATTTATTTATCCAAAGCCTTTTTATACCATCCTATCACAAAAGTCTCAGGATGGCACTACAATAAGAGGTACAACATCATCAGTCTTCAGATAAAACCCAATTAAAACAACAATTATAACTTAAAATATTGGGGAAATGAAAAGGTTTTGGCTTGGTGCCGAGAAGAATAAAGTGTCAGCTCCAGGCACACCTCTCTGGGGAGCATGTTCCATAACTGGGGTGCCACCACGGAGGAGGCCTTGTAGTGCCTCAAGTGACCACACTGCTTTGCCTGCAGTAAGACCGGCTTGCTCATTAAAAGCCGAGGGAAACAAAAATGGTCTTAGCCTGGTGCCTACATTCTAGCAATGAAAGTGTTTGATGGGCATCTGAGGGAGAAAGGCATTTGATTAGTAAAGTACTACAGCTGTAGAAGGCCTTCTCCTTAGCCACCCCCTGTCTTATCATGAAGTTGAGGTTATCGGAGAAGGATCTTTGGTGAAGTTCTGAACAGTTAGGTTGATTGGAGAGTGATATTTCAGGTATCCTGGGCTGAAATCATGGATGTCATTAAAGATTAAAAACCAGCACTTTGAATTGCATGCTCTTTCGTGTTAAGTTAATAGTCTCCACATTCAAGAGCAATCAGCTTAAATGAATAGTTAGTTTGGCAGGAATAGAATCTGCTTGTAATTCTTCATCACCGTCCCACTCCTTTAAGAGTTCTACACACAGTTTTTAAATGAACATTATCCCCATCTATCAGTGCCCCTCGCGATTTCAAACCTGTCATCTTTGGACAACAATTTCATCCCAATTTATAATATGTTGAACTTTAGCTTCCTAGGTACTAAACGGCAGAGCGTAGAATGAAAAATAAAAAGTCAAAAGCCGAGATTAAACCAAATGATTTATCCCTCCATTTTTATACCAGGAAGGTTAAGAACGGTAAATAGAAATGTGGTGAAATAAAAAATGTCAAATAGGTTTGCTTCACTTTTATGGGTATCTCATGTATGCCTTGTACATTGTAGGCCAGTTAATATCGCTAAACTGCCTTGGCTTCTAATTTAAAGCCAGAATCCAGCACGGGTCTATTCAGTGGAAGTAGAACAACGCTAAGTTGTTCACCTCTTCATTCCACCCCACTCCATCCACATAGGTTTGCTCAATAAAAGCAGAATATCCAAGACAGACCATGAAACAACACAAAGGGTGGCTTCATTATGCAGGATTTTAGACTGCGCTGACAACCCATGCCAACCAGTTCCAAGGAATACCACAGGCTTCCTTTTACAGGGCATAGCAGAGTCTGTGACATGACTTACCCAGACCTCCCAGCAGGAGAGGTATCTCAGTTGGTTCCTTTAGGAAGATCAAACCCAGGAAACGTGTGGGTTAAAAAATAATCTTGGGTCTATTGCCCAGTGCAGAAGTAAAAGGAGGCAGAGTGCCTTCCTCTGGAAGTCTGGCGTAGGGAGGGTGCCACCTTCCAAACCTCCCTTGGAAGAGGCTCTCAGAAAGAGGAAACCCTTAGCTGTTGACCATAGTGCAGGGGAACTTTCTTTTGCAGAAGGATGTTCCATCAGGGATTGTGGTCCTGAACTGTCAAAACCAGCACCTTGGATTGCTGTTAAAAACTTATAGGCAGCCAATGCAATCAGAAGAGCTGTTCCCTGCTCAGACCTTGTCTGCATTATCTGGCTGCATTTGCACAAGCTTTTGAATACTCTTCAAGGGCAGTACCACGTAGAATACACTCCAGTAATCTAATTTGTAAGTCAACAGACTACAAATGAATGAGGCCAGATTATCCCCTTCTAGATAGAGGCATGGCTGGGCCACAAAACTGGAGCTGGTAGAAGGCCACCTGAGCATCAAGTGGCAATGATGGCTCCAGGAGAGGCCCCAAGCTACAAACCTGATCCTTCAGGGGGAGTGCAACCTGGTGCAAAACCACCTGAGCACCCTCATCTGGTCAGAAGAACCACCCACGTACAGTAGCTCAGTCTTGTCTGGATGGATTTCAGATTATTGACCTTCATCCCATCCATTGTCATAGCCAGACACTGACCTAACATGTCAACAGCCTCACCTAATGAGGATGAAGGTAAGGAAAAACCAATGCTTCATCAGCATACTGATACTGGTGCACTCCAAAACTCTGGATGACCCCACCCAAGGCTTCCATGTAGATATTCAATGTTAAAGTCTATTCTGGGTAAATGGGTGCAACATGTTACTGGGGATAAGTCTCCAGGTTCAGGGGCAGGGCACCTCTGTAAACTGGTTGCAGAGGAAATAGGATTGTGCTACTGGCAGTGTGACATAGCAGTTAGTGCCATTCGGGAGATCTTATTCTGGTCCTTGCTTAGCCCTGAAACTCACTGGGTCACTTTGGGGCAGTTACAGACTCTCAATCTAACCTGCCTACCTGTAAGGATTAAATGGAAAGGAGTAAACATTTGTAAACTATCTTGAGTTCCTTGAAAGAGGAATACCGGGGCAGGGAAGAGATACATTCAATATAATAATAATACATGTCTGGTTTGTGGATTTCCCATAGGAACATGGTTGGCCATTGTGGGGGAAAATGGGCTGGACCACACAGTCTTTGCTCTGATTGAACAGGGCTCACCTTATGTTCTTATGGGCATGCTGAAAAATACTAGAACCCGGAAAAGAAGAAGGGAAACATTATGTAGTCGATAAGTAGGTTTTAAGATGGATTTCTTTGCTGGCTGCACATAGGTTTAACCACACACACACACCCCTCCTCCTCCTGACCTCTTGGATGCTAGCTGAGCCAAAAAGTCTAACACCAATAGGAAACCTCAGGGGACCTTTATTTGAAATGGAGCCCAGCAGGAGAGAACCTTTTAAGAGGTGTTGCAAATGTTAAAAGGATTAGAACAACAAAGGGATGTTGGCTATGTCATTGCATATTAAAATGCTAAAGAGTAGCAAGTTAGTAGAAAGAAAAAGTGTTGGATGCTCTTGAAGGTCTTGGGAATGCAAAGCCAGCCTTGTAAGGGCCTTGGCTGCACACACACAGAGGAAAAGCCTTGGGGAAAAAGGCTTTTGTGGGGGGGGGGGGAAGCTTGGAATAGTTGGGGCGGGGAGGGAATTAACCACTCAGTGCATTTGCTGGTACAAAAACTAGTCCTTGCTCTCCTGCAAGCAAACACTGGTATTTAAGCGACAGAGGAACATCAGCAGAATTCTAAACAGTTTCAGTGTTAATTGCTCAGGGGGAGTCATCGCTTCCCCTGCTTAATATGATTAATGTGACATCAAATGAGATCAGTTGCTACGTGACACTGTTATTTCTGATTCTGAGACAAGTTATGTAAAATTACAGTTCACTGATGCGATTGTAAATCATGAACAGACAAAATATATTCAGGCAGCTTTTGGCCCAGCTGCATCACTACATTAAATTACACCTTGATCGAGGATCATGGCTTAGTTTTCATCGCTGGCAATGGAGTGCAGGCTAAGGATGTACTGAGCGCCCAAGGTCAGCATCAAATGCACACTTCTGTCACATTGAGCTGTGCATGTATGTCCAAAGTTGAACATGGTCCCTAAGTGCATCCTCAGTGTGGGGATGTAGACAGACCGACAAATGTAAAAGAAATCTGATCCGTTTGCAGGCGTTTGTTTTGAAATCCCAAAGACTTGTAGCATTTTACCGTACTGGCTCACTCAGGATGCTTTTCCAATTCAAATTCCTGAACTTATTCTTGTTTCTCACAAGAGATCTCACTTTACCATAAATAATGATTTAGATAAGGGCATTGTTACGTACACACATCTACTACTACCAAAAATCAGTGAGGTGTCAGTATTATACAAATTATTATAATTTGGCACACATATAAGTAAGGATAAGGGAAAATTTACTTCCATCATTTTTTGATGAGAATGTAACAACATTTCCACTTTTTCCTTATTTCAGATTAAAATAGCTTGATATTAACAAATGAAACAAAAGAAGAAACCAAACCAAACCTCCTTTAAACTATGCATGGATTCATTCATCCAGGCCCACATATTTGAGGGCTTAGCATTAAAACATCTGGATGTGAATCCCTGTGTATTTAGCCATGTTAGTGCTGAACTAAGTTCTCTACCTCTTCTCTGGCAGACTCATCTCTAACAGCTCCAGGGCATGTGAGTCCATCCTGGTCCTCTTGCCATGCAGAAGCCTAGGGCAACCCATGTCTCCACTGCTATTCGTTCTGCTTTTAGACTGTATGATAAATTTTGTTTGCTTTTGATCAGAATTTACCTGGTTCCCACCTTCTAGACTGGACAAAGACTCCATGCAATCTGAGGTCAAATCCACACATTTTCCAACTGGCTATGCAATTTGTAGAGGACAAGAAGTTATTTCAACAGCATGTATGATCTTGAAAAATGCACAGAAGTGCACTTTAATCAATGAGAGAAGAATGCATATTTCAAAAATATGTGCAGTTGATGAGTACACATGAAACAATAGGAAGGAAGGAAGGAAGGAAGGAAGGAAGGAAGGAAGGAAGGACGGACAAAGCTCACAATCTGATACCAACTTTGTACTTGGAGATGCAAGTTGGGGAACTTCAGTTTTTGCTGCCCTGGAAGGAGCTTTGCCTCCTCCACAAAATCTGTCAGGTTCACAAAAGAGGAGGGGTTGTTATGGCCACAGAAGAAGGAACTCCACTGCCTCCATAACTAGTCCAGAAACTGAGTGAACAGTGGAAGAGGGAGAAAGCCCTCCTCAGCTACCTCCTCCAGTTTCCATGCTACTCCTGATAGGTGTGAAAGGATGATTTGAAACAAGGGAGTAAAGAGATTTAAAAGGGTAACAAAGAAAATTACTTAGCCCAAAGGAGGGGAGGGGCCAAAATCAGATAGCACAAGGTATGGGGAAACAGGCAAGTAGGCAGGAGGGCCAAATACTTCCTGATTGTTTATTGACAAGCTGGGCAGAACAAAATGTGCCTATTGTAGCCCACCAGGGGCAGGGCTGGATTGGGAAGAAGGGCCCGTGTTGGGGCAGCACAGAGTAGGCAGGCGGAAAGAGTGTAAACTCTCAGTACCCTATTAGCCAATTAGGGGAAAGGAGGAGGGAACAAGCGGCCAGGAGCAGGATTCAAAAGGGGTGTGTGAACATGTGCTCAGGTGAACAGAAAAATGTGAAGGAAGGTATTCTTTTCTGTTCCCTTCATTGCAATAAAGTTTTAAAAAGAACTCTGCATGCCTGGAATATTTTTCTCTTCCGACGGAAAGGAAAGAGTGATCATAACACTCCTTCTGCAAGTCCACAAAAACTCATACCACAAAAAGAAATCCAACACAGTGCAGAAAGTCTGTTCTGACTAGCCCAGTGGTCTGCATGTTACGGAGTTTGTTTTCTTATTCAAAAATACACTTAGGCAGCAGTTCTACACACTTTTTCCTGAGAACAAAGCATCAGAACACAACAGGACTTGCTTCTGGAAGCACATATATAAAATTAGAAAGTTGGGCGGATTTTCTGATGGCGAACTATGGAACAAGAAGGTGGGACAGAATGTCTCAGACGGTAGTTGAGTTTCCTTTGTTGGAGGTTTCTCATAGAAATTGGACAAGATTGGGGTGGACCCCTGCTGTAGCCTCCACCCGCTAAAACATAATAAGCAGGTGATTTTGAAAAGGGGGCATCTGGAGCAGCCATCCTGATGCCTTTGGACCCTTTTAGGGCACAGAAATGAGCATGGGGCACCAAAATGACCCTTTTGGTGATCCACAAATAGTCTAGAGCAGGGGTCCTCAGACTTTTTAAACAGGGGGCTAGTTCACTGTCCCTCCGACCGTTGGGGGCACACACTATAGTTTGAAAAAAATATGAACGGATTCCTGTGCGCACTGCACATATCTTATTTGTAGTGCAAAAAACAGGAAAAACAATACAATATTTAAAGTGAAGAACAATTTTAATCAACATAAACTTATTCGTATTTCAATGGGAAGTCTAAGCCTGCTTTTGGCTAATGAGATGGTGACACTCCAGAAGCATGTCCACAGCAACACAATGAGTATAAAACTGATACGCTTAGGACCATTTCTGCAGAGAACAATCATAAGCACATCATAAACACAGAGCTCATTTACATGTGTGGTAGCGTGATCCACAGTGGGTCACTTTTTGGAAAGCAATGGAGAGGCGGTGATGAAGCGATCTGTTGCCTCCACACCACCTGTCTTAACTGCCATCTCCAACAGCAACCAAATGACACTAATACATCTGCACTCACATCAGTGCACACCCATAGACATACATGACGTGTGGCATCCTACATCAAAATTTGCATTACATTTTATTTTTCATGAGAAAAAATGAGGAGAGATGGAGGGGAGCAACTTCTGAATCTGCTAAAATTCTGATTTTTTTATTTAAAAAAATATAAAACAGGTGTTTGTTTTTTTAAAAAGAAACTCACTGAATATCCATTAGGTCCTGCAACCCAGGTCCATCTCTACAAATTATGTCTCTGCATATAGTTTGTAAAGATGGACTTGGGCTGCAGGACTTAGTGAATATTCAGTGAGTTTCTCTCTTTTTTTTAAAGCTGTGTGTGTGTGTGTGTGTGTGTGTGTAAAAATTAAAAAATGTTTGCTCCACTCACTCGGGCTGCAGCCACCTGCTGAAAGGGAGAGCACGACATGTGGGAGAGCCATGAGGGTGTGCTTGCGTCAGTCAAGGCCTTCCCGACTCCTTGCCGCCGCCCCACTTCCAAGTCAGAGGAAGGTCCCCTCGCAGGCACTCGCCCAGCTTCAGGAAGGGAAGCGGGAGGCCAGAGAGGCGAGTGCGGAGCAGCTCCCCCAGCCTGGAGAGGGCCATGAGGAGGGAGGTAATGGCTGCTTTCCATGGGCTGAGGCGAAGTGAGGTGAGGAAAAGCATGGCGGCCACTTGATGGTAGCAGTGGTTTGCCCTGAGAAGGCCGTGGCGGAGGCACGGGAGCCACAGTCCTGCTTCCACTCCACCTCAGCCCGTCCACCCTGGACTCGGCGAGGTGGCTGTGGCTTGGCCCGCAGCTCAGGGAAGTGGCTCATATTTTTGTGCTTAAAAAAAGACACAACAGATTAACCTTATTACATTGAACGTTACAGGGAAATTTGTTATTTTCTCACCTTCTATCATTCTTTAGTGTCTTCATCTCTCTCTCTTCCCACCACCCTTCTCTCTTCTGTATTCCCACTCCATATTCCCGCTCTGTATTCAGAGCCAACGCATGCGTGCAATAGGGGGAAGAGCCATCGAGTGCATCATTCATGCTGGCAAGACCAGAACAGCAGCAGGAGCTAGCCAGAGCTAGCACAGAGAGCTGGCACATGTGCAGTTGAAGGAAGCTGATACAATTTGGCACATGCACCGGCTCTCTGCTAGTCTCCAAAACTGAAAGAGTTTCAGAGTACGCCTGCACTGGCTCAGAGTTTTTGGACTCATTTGGAGATCATTTGCTCCAAATGACTCTGAAAGTTCTGAGGCAGGATGGGTAAATGACCTTGGCGGGCTGTATCTGGCCCGTGGACCATAGTTTGAGGACCCCTGGTCTAGATGCTATTAAAAAACAGAGGGGAAATCCAGCTTGTGTGGACATCTGGGACCGCAAATGTTCTATGGAGTCAACCATCTCAGCCTGGATAATCACTGCAGTCCATTCCAGTTCTGTGGATCTGTGGATCTGTGATCCTAAGCACTAAAGTTCATTTTAAAGCAGCTCTGAGGAACCTGTGGTCTGAGAGCTGGATGACCTTCTGCAGTCTCCAAAGGTCCCCTGGCCTCCAGCACTGCCAAGGGCCACACTAACCCCATTTCTCGTGTGTACTTTCCAGATCCTGATACAATCCATTTTCATCCTGCCACAGTGAAGAAAGAGCCACCTGTATCAGGGACTCCGGTCTAGGCGAACATGTAGGTCAGAGTCTTGTTCTTAATCGGTGTAAGCTGACTTGGGAGGTGATTGACAGAAAGAGTGGGGTAAAATTTTTGTGACCTAATTAAAGAGCATTACATGTGCACATCAGCCCCTGAGCCAGCAGCACAAGCAACCTTTGGGGATGAAAATGATGCATGCTCCTGACTGAAAGCCTTAGAAATTGAAAGAGATGTTAGGAAAGAAAAGGAGAGACAAGTACAGAAATGCCATCACACTCAGCCTGCCCGTCCTCCATAAAGAGCTGGGGAAGCCTGTGTTGTATCTGTGTGAAGTCTGCCATGCAATGAAACTTACTTTATTCGTAAGGAAACAACTCCCCCAAAAAAGAGAATCACTTAGGTATCGAACTATATCTAAGTGAAAAGTATTGCCTGCAGGCTCTCTGTGTGAAAGCAATTCCATTTAACACAGTTGCAAGGCACACACTTGCCCCAAGTCAAGTAGCAATGCGGCGCTGGGGCACAACCCCACCTGGCAGACTGCGGGGGACCCACAGAGCAGAGTCAATAGAAGCTGCCTGCCTGCATTACACTCTTGATTGCACAGGGCATCGGCAGAGGAATAATACAGAGGAATGCTCGATCTCCCCTTTTAGGCCCAGAGACATTGCTGAAGTGCGTGAACAGGAAGGGATATGCAGCCCTCTAAGACGGGAGCCTGGACATGCTTGCCAGGCGAGAGCATGGCTGCACAAGAGTGCTGCTGCTTAACACGAGGGCTGGGCAGGGCTTTGTTCGTCTTGCTTCTGAAAACCCTTTTCCCCTCTGTCAACATGGCTGAACTCTCTCAACCTATTCGGCTGCATCAGTATCAACAGTATCATAACATGTGCAGCTCCCTTTTCCAGATGGATGGATGGATGGATGGATGGATGGATGGATGGATATAGCAAGGTTGGAATCAGTGCAGCAAAGGGCCACTAGGATGGTGGCTGGTTTGCAGGGAAAGCCATATGAGGAAAGACTGAGGGAGCTGGGTCTTTTCAGCCTTGAGAGGAGGAGATCTGTTTGTGACATACAGGTATGTGAGGGGTGTCACACAGAGGTGGGTCCTAACCTTTTTTCCCCTGCAGTTGAGGGCAGGATGTGTCCCAATTGAGCAAAGCTCAGGGGACCAAGATTTAGGGGGGATGCCAGGAAATAGTTAGGACCCCTAGGGTATGGAATGGGCTTCCATGGGAGGTGGTCGAAGCCCCATTGGTGGGGTGTTCAAGGGTAGGCTGGACATACACATGGTGGGCATGGCATGAGTGGAGCTGGCTGGAGGCAGGAGTCAGAATAGATGTCCTGGGAGGCCCTTCTGACTCGCTCAGTTTCTATGTTTCTATAGATAATGTAGAACAGCACGGAAAGCAAGTCTACCCTGATAGACTGCTCTGCTCACTGGCGTGTTGCCAGTCGCTGGTCTCTAGATTCTTAGAGAAACCTCTGGATATCATTTTACTTCATGTAATACTTTGAAATGCAGCTTATAGGGCAGCTCTGGAACACCAGAAAGTTGCAAGGTTTTATTCCAAAGGGCATGGAATAAATGTTGTTTATTGTTGTTCATGTTGTTTGACTCTGGCTTTGGAGACTTGGTGGGTTTTCTTAGAATCATGGAACTTCCTTTCTTCATTTAAACAAAAGAGTTGCTGTCCTTGATGGATACGGACAATGTGCACACAAAAATATTGGCACTCCGCTCTCAGAATTGGAGCTCCCACCATGAATCATGGCACTTGTTCTACGCACTGGCCAATGGGGTGGGAGAAGTGATTTTCTGGGGAGATTAAGCACTGATTAGGAAGTGGACTGAACCACTGTTTGGAGCAAGCATAGACTTGCCCATTGGGAGAGGATGATGTGATGATCAATCTCCCAGCTATAGAACAGGGCCCCAAACTGCAAGGCTGTTAGCTTGAGATTCGCAACTCGATATTTTTGCAAATTGTATCTGGTTAATAGACATTGTGCCCGTCCATCTCTTGCCTTTGTTCCCAGGGGCTGGTGGGAGGAGGATGCACCATCCTTAGACGGTCATTATGCCCTTTGGAAAGGTGAAGATTGAAGCTTCAGCATTTTGCTCGCTTCTGAAATCAACCCCGTGGAATTCAGTGGGCCTTGCATCTGACTAACCCTGCATAGGATTCCGCTGGTGAGGGTTTGTGGTGAATGGGGTGCAAATGGTCCTGAACCTACCGATTGTTTTGGCTGGGGAAGGCTGTAAGCTAGCATTGACGCTGCTGCTCATTTTGGGCATGGCTGCTAGCCATGGTTCGGCATCCACCCAACTGCACATGGCTACAGAAAAGACTAATCAGCACATTTACTATGTAAGGATAGATGCCGCTTCTACCATGACCTTCTCAACGTATCACCTGTCTCCAGCTCAATGTATGGAAGTCATGCATAAAGCCAGTAATGTCAGTAATTACTCCTACAGCATCTATGAATGTGTGTGTCTAATGCACCACACTGAACATTAGTTTTCAATGCTTTTCTAATGAAATTAATTGGCCTAAGGTGAATGCCGTAGCACCACCCTGCCTTCTGTCTCTGTTATTTAACATTTCTACTTCACAGCAACTCACAGGTGAGGACAGAGCTGGGATGGGTGGTGGGGGTGGATCTAATGATGTGTGCAGTCTCAGGCACTTTAATTACCTGAGCACAAAGATTTCAGTCAAAAATCGGTCTGCAGCTTATTACCACATCAACAAGATAAATGGACAGTGTTTAGAAACAGGATGGCTTTTCCCCATGTAGTTCATTTTGCATAAACCAGATTTACTCTGTGCTTGTTAGTCAGTTCAGCTATAAAATGAAGTGTATATTGCTGAACCCCAACCAGGGGAGGGTTCTGCAGCAATGGGTTCTGCTATTGTTCCGAGGTATCCCTTTAATCCATTGAAACGATTTGGTGGAATTTGCCTATCTCTCTGTTGGAGTACAGTCACTGAGATATTTGGTTTAACCAAAGTCCAATTCATTTCAGTGAATCAAACATGATTAAGTCTGGATTCAGTGTCGTGTTTCCCTTATTTCCCGCCATCTCTGGATTCATGGGGTGAGGTGCTCACGGTTAACTGAGTTTGGAATCATGAATTTTCTGCCCTTTTCCTTCATTAATGTGCCTACTCGTCTTTTGAAGCCATCAAAAGTGATAGCCAGCACTACATTTCATGGAAGCGAGTCCCATAATTTCACTATGTGTTGTGTGAAGAAGTGCTTAATTTCTTCCGTCCCACCAATCATGTTCATGAGAGGGCCCTTTGGCTTCTGGAATGCTGAGCAAGGGAGGAAGGTGCCTCTCCACTCTCTTTGCACCATGCATGAGTTTTCTCCACCACAAGTGCTCTGGGGAAAGATGAAACCGCTAGAGGAAGCTCACCCATCATGGGCATGTCATGAGCGGAGCCGGCTGGTGCCGGAGGTCAGACTAGATGGCCCGGGAACCCCTTCTGACTCGCTTTGTTTCTATGTTTCTAAAGAACTCCCCAAATTATTGGGCCATTGTTTCACCCACCGAGGATGATCAGCACTGGAAGAAGGATATAAAGGGCCACTTAGAAAACATATGAAGGAGGAAGCAGACACCAAATTAATACATCATTGTCGTTAATTGCTTTTTTCCGACACTTGTTAAAATGAAAGATGAAACCATTTCTGATTTCTCTCAGCATGAGCTCTCCAAAGCAGATGTCCACCACCTCAGATGAACCTACACAGACCATATAGTGTCTACTGATCACATCATCTGTCTTTTTCTGTTTTTAGGTCAAGGATGTTGTTTTGTTTGTTTGTTTACATTTGGCCCCCAACAAAACAACACTGTTTCACCTATCAAGCAAGAATACTAGAAAATAGATAGACGCTTGTTTTCTGAAATGAAGATGCTATTTTCAACATCTGCAGCTTTGATTTTTCTCCTTCTAGCTTTGTGAATTACTTCACGTATAAACATATAGGAGAGGTTGGGCTAGTCATAATTGGCTGGTAGAAATGAAATGCATTTATAGATCAAGGGAGTGGAGGGGTGAAAGTAGCTCCAAATTCTGAAAAATAACAATAATTTAAGTGCACACACACACACACACACAAATAAGAAGAATTCCAGCATTAACCTAAAACAAAAACAAACTAAACTAAACTAAACTAAACTAAACTAAGATGAAATACACATCCCTGGATTTGGCAATAATAGTTGTATGGGGAAGGATTTAGAAGCAGCAGAATCATCGTCATCGTCATCATCATCTAATTTCTATACTGGCCTGTAGCCAAAGTGTTCTGTAGGGATGGTTATTTTTATTTTTTAAGGAAGACTTCTTTTAGGATTTTTTTTAAAGTTGGGGATTGTTTTTAAAGCCATGGGTTTTTTTTCCATTTTATCTTTCTTTGATTTGATTTGTTTCCTGTTTAACTCCATAGCTATTTTCTCCATTGAGTTTCTCCAATGAGTTTAGACTCATTTTCACTTTTTCCACTGAAACTCTGTAACTTTGGAGTTTTCCTTCTGAATGGCTTAACATTTGCAGGTCTCACATGGCTGGTTAAGGAAACCAGATCCGCCACATCTTAGACAAACTGGATAAACAGTCCTCGTGTAAAACGAATGCAAACAAAAAAAAGTGGAAACAAAATGAATACAGTCATATAGTTCTCTTTTGCTTTTTTCACTGATTTCAGTGTAAAATGAATGTGGGGTCCCTCTGCTTTCAGTTTCAGGACATAGAAAAGGAACATTTACAGAACAAATATATCAGACGTAATTGGTGGCTTCCCATTGCGGTACATATGACCTTATGAATAAATCCTGCCAGGACTATTAATCCTACTTTCTCACTTCCTACATGGAAAGATCAAAATGCAATAATGATATCACCATCCTAACTGGGATTGTGCAATTATGCAAATTCTATGCCTTGTGTAAAAATACGGGGAGGGATTTAAGGGTATGCTTAACTGGTCTCTTTAAAGCAAAGCTACTGATATGAAAGGATCGTGAGCTGGATATTTGACTTCCCTTTTGTAGATAACCTATTCCAGTTCCCACATTTTGGTTCCACAAGACTTGTTTCTAATGCTAAGTCCAGATCCCTGGGGGCATCAGAACAGCCCTGCTGGATCAAAGCAAGGGAGTCTCTCCTCCAGGGACCAGCCAGGATCATGTGGTAACCCCACAAGCAGGACTTGAGCTTCGTATGCAGTGACGGTGACCTCATTCGCTGGGTCTTTGTAATGACTGAACTAAAGCAATGAGTTGTTAGTCATTCATTTGATTTGATCTATACCCTGCCTTTCTACCAAACAAAGGCACTCAAGCCAGCTTACAAAAAAGGCACTAGAGCCCAAAACAATTTAAAATAAATTAAAACAATAAAACACATTATGGGGCCATCGATTATGCCTCGTTGCTTGTAAACCTCTGAACTCTGGGGCTGATGAGCATCCAGTGTAGAAGCGGGGAAGCAGATGTGATCTTCCCCTTGCTGCTCCTCCACGCCGTTCCAGGCAGCCCATTTTGGAGGGGCTGGAGCACCTCCAGAATCCTCATACCCCTCTGAGATCCTTTTCCCAACCTCTGAGCAGCAGCTGGCACAGTTTTCCCCTGTTGGCGGAGGGGTGAGGGAGATCCAGGAAATTGAGCTTGGGAGGGCTCACAGGTAGGAGCAAGCTTGTTTGACTGCGTTTTGCGTGGAGTAGGGATGGGTGAGGAATCCATGTGGAGGTGGATTCCTGGGCTCTGTACCCGGGACGCTGGTCAGCTTTGCAGCATCCCGGCGAGGACACCAGCAATCCGTGGGTCGCTCACCTGCCGTGCAGGTGGTGTGGAAGGGAGAGGCTGCTTGCTCAGCATTTGCTCAGGGCTCACTTGGGACGGAGCCCTGTAGGACCACTGGCAGCATCCCTCTTCCACATCCGCAGGAGCAGCCATTTGGGCGGCTGCACCAGACACAGAAGAGGCTTGCTGGTTGTTCCAGGAGTGTTCCTGGGCTTTCTCTCAGCTCGGCTCACCTTGCAGTCCCAGGGCAAGCTGGAGAGGAAGTCTGTGAAGATGAGAAAGATGGATATTCCCCTGGGTTCTGTCCCAGCCCTAGCATGGACAAGCCTGGCAGACGATCGGGCTTGCTGCAGTCACTCTCCTCCCTGCCTCCATCTCGTTCTCCTCCCAGCTGGTATCCCAGCAGGCACTGCAGGGAGGAATGGCAATTGTCTGTTCGACAGCTGTGCGTGCAAGATGAGTGCACTTTGCTGCCACCGCCAAGCAGTCACTGTTTGTTCGTTCGTTCGGCCATTCCTATACCATTCGATTAGCACAACGTTCCTCATGCCCTGAAGTGCAGGCACCCTCAACTGCTGTTCCAGAAGGGACTGTCAGAGCAGGAGGGGGCTCCTGATCCACCCCAGGCCAAAATGGGAACATGAGCTGCGTAGTGGTGCATCAGGAAGCCCCACTCTTCCCTATGCAGAGCAGGGGTGGGAAGCAGGTGCACACCGGCACCCAGTTGGGCGGGGGGCGCATGCCTCCGCGTATTCCATCTCTGCCCCCTCTGCATGCACCATGCCTGCACCAGGATGCAGGGGACAGAGAATCAGAAATCGCCGCTCTGTTTATTCCCCCCTGCAGATGCCAGAGGGAAGCTCCGCCCAAGGAGGCAGTGGCAACACCCCCGGCTGCTTGCGCACACATCTCCCTTTCTCACTACCGCTTACCAGGGTGGCGTCCCCAGCTCAGCACCCGTGGCACGCCTTCCTGGCAAGTGGCTGCAGCAAGGGCAGAGCCAGCGGTGGCCGCCCTTTCTCGCTGCCTCTCTGCCAAGTGGAAGCAGAAATGGGGAGCGGCAAAGGCGTTCCCCAGAACCACAGAGCCCAGCCTCACCTTTGCTGCTGAAGCATGAGAAGGGCAGCAGCGGCAGAATCCACTGGATAGCAGCTCCCCTCCAGGCTCCACCGTGCGGCCGATTCTCACCCCTCAGCTCAAGCATGAGGAAAGGCGCACAGCTCCCAGCGGGGAGTCACTGCCCAGCTGATTTGCCCCTGCGCGCCTGCTGAGTCTTCCTCCAGCTGAACAGCCCCCATGGCAGGGACACGTCCAGTAGTTGTGCAAACAGCAGCCGTCAGGAGTGCTCCCTGGCTAGCCAGCTGCTTGGCAAGTACAGCCATGGGCTGCTCCTGCCCAGCAGCTTTGTGGTGCTGGCCCTGGTACCCTCCAGAGTTGTGTTTTCCAGGTTCAGATAACATGACAAGCCACTGTGGTACCAAGAAAGCGTGGCATAGGCCATGATTTCAGTTTGTGCTTTCTAGAAACCAAACATGCCACACTGAAATGGGGCAAAGGATCCAGATGACAGGCTCGGTTGTTCAAAAATACCAACATGGCCTGCACTGTCCTGTGAGTGAGGGAAATGAGGCTACTCAGTAGCACCAGTGCAGACGGTAATGAAATGCAGCCAGCCAATAGGCTGTGCTCAAGAGAGAATTCATCAGGTCCTATCACTACTGATTTCCTGGCAACACTGTTTTTTCTTCCCCAAGACCCGGAAAATACCAGCAATTTGGCCACCCTAAATGAGGAGTCAATGTGAACAGGTGGAATGAGGTGATGGACCCGGATTGCTTGTTTCTCCCTGCTTGAGAAACTGGGCTAGATATATTGCACTCTTCAGAGTTCCCTGGAGCAGGTCATGCATCTTCTGGCTGGAAGGTGGAGAACCTGGGGCCCTCTAGAAGTTCTCAGATGACAGCTTCCATGGGTTCCAGCCAGCATGGCCAATGCCCAAGGGTACCAGACATCATCTGGAGGTCTGCAGGCTCCTAACGGTGCTCTGACTTCTATGTACTGCAGCCCTTATGATCTCAGCCATGCACCATCTTGAACATCATCTTAGGGTGCAATCATATTTGTTTCCTCAGACAGAAAACAGTCTTGTAGTTCCCAGCATTCCCCAGTCAGCTGTGCTGGTTGGGTCATGCTGCAAGTTATAGGACTCTTTTTCTGTCTAAACACAGATAGGATTGTGCCCTTAGACTAGTACTTTATTCATTGTGTCAAGGTTACATATTACAGCTACAGCCAACTTCTGCAGGCAATATTTGTTTTTTGAACTCCCTGCCATTATAAATATTAATGAAGCGTGTTTAGAAACCATTTTGATTAGCAATTTCATTAGCTTTGAATAGACAAAAAAGTAACATAATGTCAACATTAAATTTAGGTTTATCTTGCAAGCTATCATAGTTATGAAATACCAAGAAACCTTTAATTAAAAAAAGCCAACATATTAAATGAAAATAAAAATATTAGTTATTTCAAAGTCTTTGACCTACTTGTTTCACTGCAACAAAATAAGGCTAATTGGGTTACAAGAAATTGTTTGCTTATGATGTACACAAAACTCATTGGACTGAATATTAATATGAAGAGTATAAATTGGGGGTCATATAAATGGGGAAACTAACATCGTAGCTTATCTGGCGGTTCAGAGAATGAATGTATAGAATCTTTCTGTCTATTTGTGAACTTGAAGCTATATCTGGGTATACTTCTAGTGTATTTGTTAGGTGCACAAAGAACTGAATTGACTTCCAAGGCTGTAATCCTAAACATAGTTACTTTGGAGTAAGTCCTACTGAATGACCATGCACAGTATTTCACAGCCTGCAGGCACGTCATGAGCGAGTGTAGCAGGCCCGCTCCAGTGAATTCCCCCGTTTGGCCCAGTGTGAGGAAGTGTGAGCCAAGCCCATTTGTCCTGCGCCTTGTGTCAAGGCAGTCTGACACCCTGAGCACCTGCAGCGGTGCCTGCTCTGCCCTCCTGGCCCCGCTCCCACCTCTGTGCTCCAGGCCAACGCAGGAGCCCACGGGGGCAGCAAGCTGGGCCAGACCTTTCAGCACCAAGGACAGCGCCCAGCAGGCCATTCCGGCTGACCTGGTCAAAGACCACACTCCAGCCTTTTGGATTGCAGTCCTGATGCCCCTTCTCTGGTTCCACTCATAGCAGGCGTTCCCCCTGCTTTTCATGGGATGCCTCGAAAATGTGCATGCGGGGAGCAACAGCGACAAAAATGGCCACTTGGGCGAAGACACGGCACAAGCTAAGCAGTGCTACTGTTCACTGCCATGGTCAGGTTTAGCTTGTTTCCAATGTGGCCACTTTGGTGCTCCGAAGCCACCGCAGATGCCAGTTGGGACAGAGTGGAGAATGAAGGGGGATGCAGTTAGAGGTGGCGGGGGCTGCATGCTGCCTAGCTCTACCCCAAAGGTGGCTCTGGCATGGGGCCTACCATTCCTCCTTTCCTTCAAGAAATTGGGTCAATTCTTATCCAAACTTCAGTAGTACTTTCCCTGAGCCTTAGTTCAATCCAGTTTGTGAGAATGAACTGCGATGCTTTCAAAATACAATATCTTGGGCCTTGCCTTAGTGTGATGTAGTGGTGGACCAGCAAGACCTGGGTTCAAATGCATGATGGAATTTGGGTTTTCTTGAGTGTAGTCTTCTGCATTTCCTGTTGGGAGAATAATGTGAGAGGATCCCATGGCCATTAGCCTTCTGGAGGAAGGATCCGTCTGTGACAAGGGAGCCATTGCTTGGTGTCAGACTTTCATTTCGTGAGCAGAACAGTCAATTAGAGTAAAGTCAGCACAACCATATTGAAACTCAAAGCATTGCTCAAGCCAGGAAGAATTAAGAGCCTCATTTCCCTACTTTTCATTTTCATTTCTCTGCTTTTTTGTGCTTAACCCAGCACGTTGACATCTCTTTAACACCTGTGATTTTGTGAATATTTAAGACAAAACCATGCATACTTTCCCATCAGTTTAAACACACTGCACTGTGCCAAGTACACATTGAATTTCAATTAAAACAGCACGCACTTTCCAATAGCTGCCTTTGATTTCATGCCTTTGTGGGTCTAATGCCTTTGCCTACTGCCGCTTAATTAGAGAGTGTGCAATGTTCGAACAATGGAAGACAAAAAGAGGTTGGCATTAGCGAGCTTTTGTCACATTTGTCCTCCCCCCTCCACCTGCCCACCTGCTGCACTGCTAAGTGACAATAGATGATTGCAACATGGTTGGCCAAGCTGGCTGGAAAGGTGAACTAAATGGCTGCATTTTCGCTCCAACTATATTTGGCTTGGGATAGGAGACAGAGGTGAGAGTAGATTAAACCAGGGACGCAGCACACCTTTCAGTCTGAAGGCCGTATTCCATGTCAGCAAAACTCTCGGGGGGACACAGGCAGAAGAGGCTGTACGAAGAGCACCCCCCAAGAAACAAAACCTGGTCTAGTTCAGATTAAAGCTCTTGCAGCCCCCAGTGCAGCCTTAGGAGAAGCGTGTCAAGCATTTAGAACCAGGAGAAGGTGGATATGGCACAAAACCCCAGATGCCACTTCCAGATCCTGCAGGGCTGCATGGTGACTTTGAGAGCGGTCCCTGGGGTTCTGCATCTCTGGATCAAATGCACCTAAAAAGTCCATAAAACATGGCAAAGCTAAAGCTGGCAGAAGGAAAGAGGCACCATAGCTGGAGAAGTGGGACACACCGAGGTCCCATGTTCAGTTCCTAGATTTTCCAGATCAGGGAATCTTACATAGCAGGGCTGCCATGGGAAGAACCTACTGTTAGCTGGACTAGGCAATACAAGGCTAAATATGCTATCTTCCTTCCAAGGAACAGTGGCCTATTATCCTTTCTCAAAGTCTGTAATAGTAGAACCATACCCTAAAATGGCAAATGTTTGCAACACTCAGTGCAACTTCAAAATGTGAAAACAAGTTCAGTTCACCTGGATCCAAGTCTTCATAAGCACTAATGGCAAATCAGTGTGCAATGTGTTTAGAAGTGCGTGTGTGTGTGAGTGTGTGGGGAGATGGTCTGCCAGAAATCCAGGTCCCAACTTTTGTAGGATTGTAGTGGATGGCAAAGAACTGTCATTAAGTGATTAATAATAACAGAAATAAAATTAGCCAAAGGAAGAAAAATAGCATTCACCACTTAGGCCTGTTAATGAGTGTGTCACTCTGACCATATGAATGGAACTCGGTGTATTTAGAAATCTACTAATTGTTTTCATGGCATCTTGCTTTTGCAAACAGATTATTCATCTTCAATAATCACAAGATGGCCTAAATATCTGGCAAGTCTTTTAATGCCATTGTTGTTCCTTCCCTCAAAAGAAAAAAGAATCAGTCTGTTGTGGGTTATTGAACGATTACATGTTCCAGCACCGTTCTTTCTGAACCTGCAAGTTTAAAGAACAACGACATTGACTCATCTAAACACATACATTTTTTATTTACTGTCATTTGTATGTGGCCCAATAGCCAAGAATCTCTGGGCTGTTAACAAAAATTAAAAACACACAAACAACAAAACATAAAACAGCAACATCACAGCCATTGCAACTGAATCAGCATAGAGGCGTAGCAGTGGTACAGGGTAAGACTCAACATTAGTGCTAAAGTTAAAAAGCTAAAGTATTAAAATGCTGTGAAAATAAAAGGGTTTTACCTGGAGCCAAAAAAAAATACAAAATAGGCACCAGGCACACTGGTTTGGAAAGCTCATTCCAGAGCCAGGGTGCCACCATGAAAAGGCCCCTCTCCTGGAAGCCCCCTGCCTCATTTCCTTTGGAGGAGGCTCCTGCAGAAGAACCCTGGAGATGACATGGCAGAAGGAACGACAATCAGGTCCACAGTATCATTTTCTTCAAAATACTATCAATAGCTTTTGCTAATATCACCAAAATGGGACTGCTGTCATACTCAAGCATACTTAGTGCTTCCCTGGTGCTTGCCCCTAGCCAAATGCATGAGTCCAGCAGAAATTCTCCCAGGTTAGCTTCTTGTTCCATGTCGTGGAGGATTGAGTAGCTGATGTGCAAGATGCTTCTGTCACTCAGCGAACCAGTCAGCTCGTAGGACCTGATCAGCTGACATGCAGAAGTACCATATGACTGGACTCTGGAAGTGATCAGGGGAGAGGGATGGAGGACTTACAGCATCAGGGAAATTCATCTGCAAAAGCTTTCTTTAGTCCGTGAGGAATTCCAGCCATGGTTGAGTTGGAATGCCCCAGCTGGAAATCTGTCATGGCCTGATGCAACATCTCCAACCCAAATGTGTTCCCTGGCAACTGGAATTTTGACTGTGGGATGTACAGACTCTAAACCTTGAGGTAAAAATAGACATAAAATATAGACATCATAACTAATAGCCACTGATAGCATTATCCTGCTTTAAAATGATGCTAATGGATGGCCATCCTGCATAGCTAGACATTGAGCTAAGATGCTGAGTCACCTTTGTTGAGCTGGAAAGGCTCAGACCTGCAGTTGGAGGGGTGACCACGGGCGGAAGTGGAGCGGTGGCTTGGACTCAATGGCCTCACAGGTCCTTCCAGCTCTACTTCTGTTCTAATTTCTGTTGGTGTCCTATTGAATTTTTCCCACAAACATGCCTATCATCACACTCTCCTGAAATTGATCCCTCACCAAGCCAGTGCAGACATGTTTTGTCATCATCCTTTCCAAACTAAGAGATACAAACAAACAAACAAAGCCAGCCTGCAGATTTGAAAGGGAAGAATAGAAGGAAAAACCATTGTTCATCAGATGTTTCATTGGGCAGAAGGGTCCTTACCATTAGCACTCCTCAGCTCCTAATTTTGGGCTATGAACAGGCAATCTGTTTAATGGATAACAGAGGGAAAAAAGACCTGTATCCAATTTCATAGAACTTAAGTCCCTTTCATTTCAAAGGGATACCTTTAAATAGGACTAACAGTGACTACTGCCTGAAGCTTGAAAATCTAGTAACTAGCTACATAGATCATTACTTAGGCCTAGTACCTGCTAAATTAATTGAAGTTGTGCAGCTGAATCCCTACTTGAAAAAAGCGAGAGGGAGAGTGGTTACTCTACTGATCATAACCTATCTATCTATCTATCTATCTATCTATATGGGTAAAATACATCTAAGAAAGTATAAATGTATTGATTTGTGACTTGCCATTCATGGTTATGCCATTCAATTCAGAATTAAAGACCAGCATGGCCCATAGCCCAGGTCTTTTCCAGTTGTGCTACCTTGTCCTGCCTAGACCTGCCTAGATCTTTATCAATGAGCCTCTCCCTGCTTGCACTTTCTGTCCTCTCCACTTTCCCGCACTCACTCAAACGGCTGTGAAGAAAACAGTGCTTGCTCATACCGAAATCTCACGCAGCTCCCCAACACATCAGATTTCCCCACCTGTTTCCCTCTCCCTTATCTACTTTCTGGCCCATAGATACCCCTGACTCTCACACTTGGCTCCCCCGGGAGCTCTTTGTCATCCTTTTGTCTGTGACCCTCGTCTCCTGGCTCCCACTGGCCTCAGTGCGGCTCGTCTCAAAGCAAACTCCCTCCATGGCTGAAAATGATTCACCCAAGAGCCATCAGAAAAATTGGGAAGAAAAGGGCCTAATGGCACAAGTGAAGAAAGGGACTGGATATATCACAGCTTACCTAGGGGAAAATATATATGGTATTTCAAGAAAGGGAAAAAAAGATTTAGAGAAATGCTAAAATAAATATTACACTAGCATAATGATGATGACAATACTAACCGATAAGTTACTGCCTTTAGAGTAAATAATAATGCTAACTGATACACTGGCGCATTCAAAATCCAATTTTACAGCTCTCAGCTCCTTGATTAGGCACAGTGGAATGGCCACCTCAGCTAACTGATTGGCGTGGGACATGCACGGGCAGCAAATGGGTAGCTGTTCAGTTTTTGGTTGGTTGGTTGATTGATTTTAGCTGTCGGGGAGGGAAGAGGCATTTGTGGAATTTTCTGCCTTAGCTGCCAAAATAGCTTGGCTGGGCTTGGTCACTCTGCACCTCGTTTGTTGCTCCGCCGTACTCTGCCAGGCAACTGCGAGTAACTGATTTTAAGCTCCAAACTGTGCCAAGCAGAGGCAGGAGAACACCCCCCCCCCCCCCCGCTTTCTAACTGCGTTTCAGACTCCTGTACTTACCACGCCTGTGTTTGCGGGAGCTTGTTATCGATGTAGCCTGTAGCAAACAGGACTGGGCCAGGCCTTGTGAAAATGAGCAATGCATCCCCTGCAAACAGCCTTAAGACTCCCATTCCGCCTGGCTGCCCTCTTGCAACATCCTGCCCTCTTCCTAAGCACCGTGCCCTACGTGCAGACAGTGTCTGAGGAACTTAGAAGTATTTCTTGGAAAATAGAGCCTCATTCCTCCATTTTATATCCAGGAAGGACAGAAAACCCAATGAAAGGCAGCCTCCTTTCCCGTAGTATTCTTCTGCTCACTTTTTTTGTTTCTGCAGTAGCAGTTGGAAAGCACACTCAAAACGCACGCCTCATTCAAGCCCATTCAACCAGTGAAATGTCCTTAACGGAGAATGTACATTTCCATCAGGAAAAGCTAGAACAAGGAAGCTGACCCTCTTTCATTCAATTCCATATTGGGCCAAATTCAATTTCGAAGAAGCTTTTGGAGAGGGGAGAAGGCCAAAGTAGTAGAACTAATTTGCTCCAAATTCCAGCCCTATTGTATTTTCTTCTTGCCAGTGGCAGAGCCTCAGAAGAGGCATTTCAGTCTGCTAGGAGGGGAAAGAAACTGCAGGGATCCAGGAAGCTACCGAAGTATCAACAGCTGGCAGGAAAGGGGAAGAGGCTGTAGACCCATGAAGAGCCCTGGAGTGCCATGTGACCACGGGCAGGCTGCATTTGGCCCTGGCGCTGAGGCTCTGCATCCCTGGGTTTGGGCAGCAGTGCTTTGCTTTGCTTTGCTTTGCTTTGCTTTGCTTTGCTTTGCTTTGCTTTGCTTTGCTTTGCTTTGAATGTCCTCCCACTGAAGAGTGTGTTGGGCTGCCACCGTGCAGGCAAATAATCAAGCGCATTCATTTCAATATACCTGAATGTCCCAAGAAGCAGTTTTGAGGAGAAATCCAACGCCACGAGTAGGATTTGCTTTCTCCCCCTTTCCTCTCTGCAGCCCACCCATGCCCAGTCTGCCTGGATCACTGGCCTATGGATCTTCAGAGGAGGTTCTGAGGTGGGGATGCTGTCGCTGTGTGTGGGGAGGAGGCAGGAATGACCCTTCCCTCTTCTGCTGACAGAAGCAGGCACATCAGTGCATTGAGCAGTTAATGAAGTGCCACCTTTTGACAGCAGCTTTTGCGCCGGATGTCTGATATGCATTAAACATTTGCTCTGCCCAGGAGATGGCCATGATGGAAGGTAGGGAAGGACACAGCTTGACTTGAGCCCCATTTGGTCGAGTATATTGAGAATAATGAATGCTCTCTGTGTGGGTATGAACACTGTTGATTGGCAAGGCAAGGTCAAAATAAGAGGGCAGCTTCTTCTATCTTCTAGGGATGAACATCTGTCAGTCCTGAAACTTTTCAGTCTCAAGGGTCCCCTCCACACACACGCCTTTCCTGGATACGAATAAATCTGCAAATTGTGGTGAATCTTATCAAGAACAAAATGAAAAGGACTTCTCACTCATCTGCAGCAGCCAAACTGAATGGGTACAGTCATTCCCAGCATGGAGAGAACCATGTTGTGCTTGCCTGCCATATGGAAGAGCAAGCAATCCCAAATATGGACCACCACGGTTGAGTACGCAGGAATCCGTGCTCAGCATTTGATGAGGTGAACATGCAAAGTCCTGGGCCTGGATGGACACATCTGTCAGCTTTGGTTTCTCCAACATTCGTTGAAAAAATCACAAGTTCCTTCTCTCCCTGAGACAAAGACATTTCTGGACTTGGGGAAATTCTCAGCAAAACGAATCTGAAACAAAGTTATCAGCCATCCCAGTGGTGACGTTGGTAATGATGATGAGAGCAGTCGTTTTCCACCTCCAGGTCCTTTAATGCCTTATAGGCAGGTAAGGAAGTATTTGGTCCACCCACTCCATAATGCGTCCCTTATATTTATATATTTTTACTTGCACTTGCACTGGTATTTTAATAGATGGTCAACTTTATATATGTATATAGTTGTATAGCCCTTTTCTGCAATCACTGCATTGATTTTTTTTTTCACCCAAATGAAAGTCTTTGTCAATGCTCTAATGAAACCAGTGGGATTTAAGTACAGAACAACGGTGTCAAGTTTGTCATAATTCCACAGAAAGCTTAAAATGAGCAATGTGACTAAACTAACTGCAACAGGTGGTGACAACCCTGTTATTCATATGAGTATTAATTATATTTCTGTATTGCCCAATAGCCAAATTTCTCTATTAGGGATGGTGTAATTTGTTCCTTCTGCATTTTGTGGAGTCTTAGGTGTCTTTGCTTCCACCATCCTCCTGTTAACATTGCTGGTCTGTTTGTTTATTGGGTTGTTTGAGCAGATCTGCATTCGACTTGTGATGCTGACCTGGTTGGCATGACATAGCAGTCCAGCACGGGCAATGAGCCATGGTGGATTGCCATGTGGCTGGAGGCCAGACCGCTTTCCTAAGGGTGGCTTCATGGTTGGATTCTTGTTTTGTTTTTGCTTTTCCTACAAGCTCTCCCAAGAGCTTCTGGTCCACAGTAGGACTGGATTCATCTATGGCAGGTTGGTGTCTCCTCTGAACCCAGACGACCATGCCCACCATGGCTTGGAGGCACCAGCGAATGAGCTGTGAAGGTAACAGGAGGGCTCATCGCATTCAGCATCCCATATCTGACCTCACTGCATATTTCTGAGGTTGGAGCTGAGACCCCAGTTTATCCCACGGCCATCTAGACTCTATCTTGCAGCCATGACATGATGCTCTAAAAAGAAGGCCTTTTTGCTTATCGCACTCAATTGTGGAATGAGCGTTTCAGAGCTGCTTGCCTGGTGCCCACACTGTCCTTCTTGTGGTGCCAGGTGAAGCCCTTTATGCTTTCCCAGGCATTTTAGTTCTTCAGTTTCTGTGGTTTGAAATCTTCGTTTTGCTGCTAGGTTCCATTTGCTGACCATTTTATTCTATACTGTAGTTTTCTATTTCTGAAGCTTTATGTCATATTTTATTGTGCTGTATTTTATGGTTTTAATTGCTGTGAGTCACCCGGACAGCTTTGGCTATCGGGCAGTATAACAACAAATAAATAAATAAATAAATAAATACCCCACAGACGCAGAGTGCCTTATTTATTTAGTGTATTTTAAATTTGCCCAAGAACAAATGCTCTCTGAGTAGATTACAGATGGTTAAAAAACACAGGACAATGAAATAGTGCCTTAGAGCCGTTTCCCTCCCATATTACCTCTTCTAATTCTGACAGACTCATTCACAGTCTAAAGAAATCCAATGGTTCGCAGGACGGAAAAGGCATAAAGAAATAAAAATAGCACCATAAAGCAAATATAAAATCAAGAAAAGCACATTCACACAGACCACCTTACAATCGACCAGTCCAAAATGCCATCCGACAAGCAACAATTTTGCAGGCAGCCACTTGCAAAATGCTGCTTTGTGAAAGAAGACCGGAAAAGTGAGCAGGACTGTACCAGCCAGGCAAGGCTGATCAGCGTTCCTGGTGTGATACTGCCTCTGGAGATCCACCGAGCTAGTTGGAGCTTGACTGTGTCTCACTTCCATCAGCGGTTCCATCTGCCGGAGGAAGCTGTTGGAAGCAGAGTGGTAGATTGGACAGACTATGTGGAATCTTCCACACGGGATGCATTTGAGAAGCAACTGGACAATTATCTGACTGGGATGCTGTAACTGGTCTCCTGCACTAGCAGGGGGTTGGACTTGGGGGCCTTGCTTGCCCCTTGACCTGGCTGCTCTGTGAATCCGTGAATCTGGGACTCTAGAGCTCTGTTATCACTTAAGATGTATCTGTGTGCATGCATGCAGGTATAGGGCACATAGAAGGAAGAAGAAATTTGCTTCAGTCCATTTTGTTGACCAGAACTTACCCAGTTCATACCTTGCAGAACTGAATTCAATCTTGAATACTACTTGTTGTGAAATCCCATACAAACTATTAACATGATTGATAGAAACACAACAACAGCTACTAGTACTGCTACAACAACAACACATTTGGAAAATGCATATGAAAATGTGCATGAAACAATGTATCATTTTGAAAAATATGCACATCTGTGATTTAAAATATTTCCATTTCAAAAGTATGCCCAACTGAAGCATATATTTAGAAAAAGGTCATGAAAATCTGCACGGTACTAAGTTACCTATCCAACACAGATTGCGCTTTGAGGCAGCATTTAGAGCACATTGTCACACTGAAGTTTTGCTAACTCACACATTCCTAATCACACCTAATGTTTTAGGAGGGGGTCAGATTATAGGAGAAGATTTTGTCCAAACAGGAAAAAATAGATAGAAGAATGCCAATGGGGAAAATGCTGACACAATGAGAAAGCCTGACAACAATGGAAACATGAAGGATCTATGGAAAGGCATGACAGGTTTTGTGATATCACCAAAGTATTTGAAGCAGGATTGGAATTGCTCATGCTGCGAGATCAGTCCTGTGTCCAGGATCTGGCTGGAATATTGCCTACACACAGAAATGGTGACACTGTGTTGTTGACAAAGAAGAACCTAAACTGTGCTGAGATCTAAGACCTTGTATCAAGGTCAAATATTGAATCTGTGCACATCCATATTCTGTGTGTGTGTGTGTGTGTGTGTGTGTGTGTGTGTGTGTGTGTGTGTGTTAATAACAGATTTCATGGTTGCTATTTTCTCCCATCTCTCTTGGTTGAGATTTCACCCGCTCTTTGCTTATAGCCAAAGGAAGCAATGGAGCTGGACTTTTGTTACTGAGCTGTCTTTATTTTCATTTCACATCTGTCAAATCAATCTCCATCTTTTCTCTGAGATTTGCACTGTCTTAAAATCAATATGGCCAGGTAAAGATGAAAGGCACCATAGCTGCTAGAAGATACAAAAGTCTGTTAAGATGCTCTTTTGATGCATCTAATCCAGATGGTAAAAGAGGCAATCATGATCATGCAAATTTCCATTCTTGCGGACAAGCTTATTATGCATACTAGAGCAAGAAGAGCACAGGTAGACTTCTAGTTTCAGTACAAAGTCCAGAGAGAAATAAAGAACAATGTGCTCATTAATAAAGGATCAAGAATATTTTCTGGCATCAAGCAAGCCCACCCAACCAACATGAATCCTGACTGATTTTCACACCTGCCCTTGGAAAGGAATGGTTGGTCAGCCAGAACAAGGACCTGTGACAAGCATCATTGTCCCACGCTAGGGGAGAGCTTGTGCAGAGGCAGAAGAAAGCCTAGTGACCATTGCGCACAATATTTAAGAATCAAGAATCCATCCTGGGTCAGAATCCAGCAGCGGACTTTGGGCCCTGCTGATCCTTTTCCACCCCACTGATTCCTCTTTGGAAATGGTGGGCCTCAACTATTCTATTCCACAAGCAGGACCCACCATTTATGCAAGGCAGATTTAGTGCTTCCTGGGGGCAGCCTTACATGAGTTCCTCTTAGCTGCCTCCTTCCAGAAATTTAACCTACTAAGTAACTAACTAACTAACTACAAGCTTTTATATACTGTCCTCCATAGCCAACTTGACTCTCAGAACAGTTTGCAAGATTTTAAATATAAATATATATAATGATAAAATATCAAAACACTAATGATATGTTTGAATAACTATACATTCAGCAGTGCAGCACTTGAGTCAGCCAACAACAGCAAAAACTAAAATAAATAATAAACAAACATAAAAGCCAGTGTGGTGTAGTGGTTAAGAGCATGGGACTGGGACTCAGACGACCTGGGTTCTAGTCCCCGCTCAGCCATGGAGCCAACTGGGTGACTCTGGGCCAGTCACAGACTCTCAGCCCAACCTACCTCACAGGGTTGTTGTTGTGGGGAGAAGATGGAGGAGCAGAATGATGTAAGCTGCCTTGAGCCCTTTGCAGGAAAAAGGCTGGATATAAATCAAAATCAGAAATCAAAAGTAAACATAAAAAACCACATTAACAAATAGTGATTCAGCAAGGCATATAAAACAAGTGTAATAATTTTTAAAATTCATTGCTTAACAATTAAACTAATGGGTGAATAAAGAAGTTTTGCCTGGAGCCAGAAGATGCAAAGTGTCAGCACCAGGTGTACTTCTTTGGGGAGTGAATTCAACAAACTGAAAAGAGCGTGTTTGCTCATTTCAGGTTGCTCCGGAAGGGCTAAAGTGTAGTGATGCCCATGATACAGGTCCTTTGCACAATGCAATCATGGGGGGGGGGTGCAGAATTGGTGTGAAAGTGCCTCACTGGATTTTGCCCCTAGATTCTGGTAACTATTCATGAGATTTTAATCATATTTAGAGCAATAAATCCAGAAAAATAATTTCTTATGGCGTACTGAATTCTCATATAATAATGCAAGTAATAATGCAATAACAATGCAATAACAATATTGCAATAACAATTGGATGCCATTTTTATTATCTTTAACAGGAGCTAAACACATCTAGTACTTCCTAGAAATACTCAGAACGCTTGATATTGTCTCAGTAATACCCACAGAAACCTGGTAAAGTAGGCGAGGATTAATATCCCGAGCTTAGTTAAATGGGGCAGCTAAAACTAAACAGAGGGGGGGGGCACAAAGAATTCCACATACATGGTATTATAGGAACACCCAATTCCATGTTCTCACCTGCTCAACTCTCTTGGGGGTCAGGCATGCAAAGGGGTACCTGAAGATTTTTAATTACAGGTACATACATTTGCTAGCAAGCAGCTTTTCAGATATCCCGGTTCTAGCCATTCAGGCCTTTACAGAGAAGTACAGCACACTGAAATAGCAGCGGATCTGGCGGCTGCATGGTTCAGAAGAGAGGCTGAAGCTGACAAAAAATAGAAGTTTGCCTGGGGCTGCTTATTGAGTTTGTGACTGAGCCGAGATGAATTCAGCTGTCTCTAGCCCATGTTCGTCATGCTCTTAAGCACCGGGTCTCTGATTAAGTACACTGTAGCAGAAGAGTCAGACACTTTGCTTTTCCTCTGGAGGATAATCATCTATTAGGGTTTCTTTGTAGAAACTGCATCGTGCTGCTTCCATCAGCTATGGAGTTTTCCAGCCCTCAGAACTTGATGGTGAAGTGCCAAGAATTAGATCATAAGGGAACAGGAAGTATTATCTCGGCAGGAGACACTGCAGTATATGGGCCAACGTGTCCTACGCTCTGGAAGAATCACCTTTGGAGGACAACCTGGAGCTTCCTGAACTGAGCCTCAGGGAGGAGCAGCCTGTTCTGAGAGGCCTTGAGGGAGAGGAAAGGAATCGTGGCCCCTGGGGAGTGACAGCATCCAAGATATGAACTGCTCATCTTTGTTTCAGAGGACACAGCATGCTTGGACCTTTGGAGAGCTTTGGGTCTCGCTTCCAGGACTGATCATGCTGGTCCCTGGCTTTTTTGTTTCAGCACCTCCTGCAGCGGGAAATAAAGGGCCACCTTCTGCTGTGTGTGGTCACAGGGCTGAGGGGTGGGATGGGGATTGCTCATGCGCTTGCATGGCAGCAGAAGGCAAAGTTGTCTCCCAGTGTGATTCCCCAACGGCCCTCTGTGTCATGGGGCACAATCTTTTCCAAGGAAACGTCCTCCCACCTTCAGGAGAAGCAGGATGTGTGTGATGTGGGGACTGGGGTGGGGGGGAGAGAGGCCTTCTTATTGTTCTGCAACAGAAGATGGGAGGCTGCATCTACACCCTCGAATGTAAAACATGGGAAGTGGAAGTTCATTTCTTAGCACCGGACTGGCAATAGGAAGGCAGTTCATCTAGTATGTTTTTAATATTAAGTTGCTGTCATATATTGCCTGTTCTGAAATCAGGCTGGAACAGCCAAATGTTGTTTAAAGCAAAATGGGAAGTAAATCTGGGGAAGCTAGTGGAGAGGTGGCTTTAAGGTACAGGTTTCTTCTGGGGCAAAACGATTGCTGAGGGATGTTGAAGGAAACTCAGAGCTGTATGATACATCTGATCGGAGTTCCCCAGCCGCTAAATTTGGTGGGAGAGGCCCTTCTCTGGGAACCCTCTGTGAAGGAAATTAGGAGGGTAGGTACTCGGAGGAGGGCTTTCTCAGTGGTGGCGCCCAATCTATGGAATGCGCTCTCCAGAGAGGTCTGCCTGGCGCCGTCATTTGTTTTTTGGCGCCAGGCGAAGACCTTTTTATTCAAACATCATTTTAATTGCTAATATTATTTCCTTATTTTATTCTTTGGCCAGGGCGACTTATGTTATATTGTTAATTCATTTTATATTTTTAATGTATTATATTTTAATGCTTTGTGAGCCGCCCCGAGGCTTCGGCGAATGGGGCGGCATAGAAATTTTCTAAATAATAAATAAATAAATTTGCTTGGATATAATATTCATTTAGAAGTACATCTATGCTGCTAGTCCTTTATTTTAGCTTTAGAAAGAGAAAATAAACATAATAAATAGCATTGGTGCCTATATCTTAAGTGGGTAACATTCTGTAGAAATCTTTTTAGGGAGCATGTAAATAGAAACTCCTTCCAGTCATGCACGTGTGTATACACACGCACACGCACACGCACACGCACAGAGAGAGAGAGAGAGAGAGAGAGAGAGAGAGAGAGAGAGAGAGAGAGATTGAGAATACTAGTTATATCAGCATCATCTGATGTATCATGGTTCCAGATTTTCCTCAGGGAGACAAAACCTGAGGAGCTAATGAGACAGAACAAAAACATGTCCAGGTGCCACAAGAAGCTGTCAGAAAAATGAAGATCCTACATCATTATAATTGGGTTTGTGAAGTGTGTGTGCGTGCGATGGGGTGCGGTGGGGTGGATTCAGGGCATCATAAAATAACTTGGCAAAATAAAACTAGGCTATATAGTGAATGTGTTTTCTTCCAGACCAGTTGTTTATTTAGAAGCTCGCTCAAAAGAGCTTTCCATGAAAGGCATTTATTATAAATGCATTACTCCTTACCTAGAATTGTTCATGGGTTCTTCAGATGATCTTGTGACCCTCCAGTTTTGCCTTCTTTTTCTTTTTAAGTGTTTGTTCATTATATTTGTTTATTTTTAGAGTGGAGAGAATGGTGTACTTGAAAAAGTGAAAGAACCCATTTGTGTAAATTGCCATAATCCCTGGCCACTAGTTGTACTCACTGGGTTTAATGAGAAGGTCTCAGGTCTCCTGGTTCTGCTCTGACCATTCCTACTGATTGCTCTTTTGTACCCGGCCTTCTGCCAAGAAAAATGGTGCTTGGGCTGGCTTATTGTCAAGAATTGGATTAAAGCAATACTAAAAACAAATATATTAAAGTACGACTGCAGTGCAGCTGCAGAAAAAATAATGCATCCAATCCAACAGACCTGCTGACCCAATGTAGACCTGCTTAAAAAGATCCTTGCTTATAAGCAGAAGGGCAGTACACCCAGTCCCTGCCTGGCAGGGAGTCCCACAGCTTCGGAACTCCTCTTTATTCCCCCATCCTTGTGCCCCGAGATCTCTTAGTTTAGCCCTGCAAGTGAGGAGGGGAATCTTGTCAGCAGGAATTGCGAGTGTTGTCGTTCTGCAGGGTTCCTTTGCTCAGAGATGCTGCGTACTTGAGACAGTTAAGGGGATGCTTCGCATCTCGGTCGACAATGTCAACCATGTGGGTCCTTGGGCACATCTTGGTTGTCTGCGTTCTTGCAAAGTCTGAGCAAATTTCCGCTTGCTTCTGTGCTCGTAGCTTTTGTGTCATGCCGCCCATTTCATCTGAATTTATTTATTGCAGTGAGGAAACTAATTCTCAGACAATATAAGCACAACGCCTTCATTTCATACATGAAGAATGAAATGGGATTTCTGCCGTAGCGTTTTTGTCATTTGAAGGATCTGCCAATCACCATGGATTTGCTCATAGCCCCCAGCATGGTGAAGAATATTGCACACTGGGGTTGCTGGGCTTGGCTTCCCACGGGATCCATCCATGCTTGTGTGTATGGAAACAGATCATTTCACCCAGTAAACAAGCAGGATGTGCAAATACAGTAATACGTGGCTATATTTTTAGCCATTTGTTGGAGGCAGCTCAAAACATTTGGCTGTTGGAAGCAAGGGACCTTCTCACTCCTTGTTATACATGGAGGCTCACTGGACACCCAGATGAACCTTTTTGCAATGCCACACCTGAAACTGGCTTAGGGGTTGCAGGAAACACAGTCCAGTTCCCCGAGAGAGGGAATCAGAAGGCAGGAGGAACATGATGAGAGTTGCCACGGCTGCCTCCCAGCTTCTGCTACCTGAGGCAGGTACTTCACTCTGCCTAACAGTAGGACTGGCCCTGCCTTTTTTTAAAAAATAGTAACAATTTCAGCTGCTGCTTCTGTCATTCTAAGAGTCAGCCAACATTCAGTCCAACAGTTGCACAAGCTGAACTCAGCAGTTTCTATGGGATTTTGAAACCATCTGTAAAACTCATTCTGACTCATGTCCATATCAGATTGCAAGGATTTCTTTTGTTTTTATTAATTGCAAAAAAGGGTGTATACTTACCTGCACCTTTTGGTGTGCTTTTTAAAGTGCATACTCAGTGCATCCGGTATGCATTTTTTTCAAATATACTTACTCTTTTTAAGTGTACTTTTCAAATGTCTGCACTCTCAAATGCATTTTTCTTTTGTCTGTGTGAATTGTATTGCAAACTGCTACTGCAGATTGCATGAGAGTCCTTCAGTATGGGAAATGTGAACTGAGTAAATGCTGGTCTAAAAATAACTGAAGCCTATATTTTATAACACCCCTACTTTTACACATGGCCAGCTCTGTCTTGGATCATTAACAATGATAGCAACTTAATACGGAGGTCAATGGGCTTCACTGTGCCTTAAGTCTACACTGGCTAGCAGCCACTCCAATCCAGAAGCCATTTGTTCAGACAGCCATGACTTTTCAAACCAGCTGAGTCTAGGGCATGTGATACCAGACGAGCTACAGATTTCTCCCTACATCTGTTAAACTGGATGTGAGGCCTTCTTTTGCAAACAAAAGCAGTGATGTATTGAATACAAAAGCTCTAAGAAAGCTGTTGACAAAAGTCTAATGAACACTGGCAGTAAGCAAGGTCCTATCACCACCACCACCACCATCCTTTAGTTTCTCTCTTAATGAAATGGAAGCTACATTCACTAGTGTCTTAGTTTAGTAGTACTGAGCACTGCTCAGATCTCAAATCAACCACATTTTTATCGGACTCACAAGTGTAAATATCATCCTGTCAAGTGTATGGAAGGAAAGATGCAGCAGCCGAGAAGTGTGAGAAAACACTGGATAGATGACAAATCTCTCTGGAAGGGTTACGGCAATGGAGGATTTGTTCTGATCCGAAGTTTAATGGGAATGGTGCAGAAGTTAATGGAGCTGCTTCAGATAACTGTCAGTTCCTTTAACAGTGAGTGGATCTGGACTGAATCTGGCCTGATAGTAGTGGCTGTGTGAAAGCCGATGCACTTGTACTCACCGACTCTCCCCTTTAAACTAAGACTGCTTGCTCAAGTACTAAGTGAGCAAGTGGGAGGCAAAACTAGTCACCGTTCCATAGCTGCACGGCTGCACAGTACACAAAGGAAGAAAGAAGAGACTCAACCAATGTTCACCTGTCACAACACTAATACCATTTTTACTGTGTTCCACCACACACACATATCATTTTTATGACATGCATAATGGGACATCTCCAGTTTCAGGCTGCAATTATCTGGGTGAGAGCTACACTACAGCCCTTTCCATTTACCAGGGAACACCGTCGTGGTTTTTATGCAAATGCATTTATCACAGTTGGGGCATATGCTAATGAATACATCATACTTAAAAACATGAGCTCAGGTCACACAGAAATGCAACTGCGGGAGAAGTTGGAGAAAGGCTGTGTGTAGGGAAATGGGCATTTAAGGTTCATTTGTTTATGTCTTTAGCTCCATTAGCTGTGCAAAGGGAGGTGCAAAAGAGCAGATTTTTTTTTAAAGGAGGGGAAAATGGACACATCCTTCTGCCCCTAACAAAAATCATGGGGGGAGGGAAGAGAAGGTGCTTCTTTTTCCTGCCCCCCTCCCCACAACTCACACATGGTCAAGCCAGAGGGACAAACACCCTCATTTCCCTCCACCCCAAAGCAATCAAGTGCAGCTCATTTCCCATGAAGACTTTCACAGAGGTTAACTCCACTGACATTTATGTGAATTACTTGTAAGATCCAGATCGTCCCTTTTAATTTCTCAATAAACATGCATTTCAGCTGGTTGTTTTTTCAGCAAAGTGGGGGTGGGGGGAGGAGAGAATCAGGGAGACTCAAAAAGAAACCACATATTTTTAAGGACAGGAGAAAAGAGAGGAAGCAGCTTTGCAACTAAAAACTAGAAAAGAGAGAGACAAGGAATAGGGAGGAAGGCAAGGGAAACATGACAGCACCTAAAGGATCTGTGAACTGCTACTATTATGCTCAAGTTCTGATAGGAGCCTTTTCTTCCCTCTACAGATCAACAACCCACTGGAACCATCCCTTCTGGGCCCAGAGCAGTGTCACAAGCTTAGCACGCACTGACATATATACCAGAAGAAAACTGCAACATACCAAAACATGTTCTCACTGTTATGTCGAAATCCAGGATCCAATGGCAGGCCCAGTACAAGGAGAACAAGTTGGCATGCATGTCGCATTACAGTGCCAATAAAAATGCCTAGTGTGGACTCGCCCCATTTTAAGAGGCACAGTTTTGCTTTTCTCCTCTATATTCTTTATTTCAAGTGGTCACCTAGCGCTGTTAACTGTTTTAGAAACATAGAAACACAGAAACTGAGCGAGTCAGAAGGGGTCTCCCAGGCCATCTAGTCTGACCCCTGGCTCCAGCCAGCTCTGCTCATGACATGCCCACCATGTTTTATGATGTGCTACTCCTTTTAAGATTATTCCACATTACAGTGCGACTTGCTGTTGGACTTTCTGTTTTTTAAGGCAAAAATGGCCACTGCCATGATCCAAGGACATGGGTAACAGGGGCCATTTCCCTGCTCATCCTGCAGTCCATCCCTAGGCTCTTCCCCCCAATAACTCACAGGGGACTTCAGTACCTATTTTAGCAAAAGTTATTTAAAGCATGTGTGCCCCACCCTTCAGCCAAAAAGGCTCTTAATGTGGCTTACAAAGATGCAAAATGTGACAGGTCATGCTTTGGGCTTATCATCTAAATCTAAGATATGACACACAAGGAATAAAGGAAAGGTGGGGGAAGGATTCATACAGTTTTGAGACACATAATCAAACATAATTGAAAAAAGGAGGAAATTCTACTTTCTAAGGAACCACATAGTTAGGGATGAACACATATGTCAGTTTTATCTTCTTTTGTATTTGAGATTTAAAAATTTCACATTCTTTCTTGTCTGAAGAAATTGAGATTTTAAAAGTTCTCAGTTCAAAAACGCAGCAAACAAGATTTACAAAGTGCACAGGGAAATCAATATTTGTATCTCTGGTATTTGTGATAATTGCATTGTAATTGCAGGGCTATGACCTCCACGGAAGGGCTTGTGGGTCCTCCAGGGCTTAGCTGGCATAAACTTGCAAAGATTTCAATCAAATTAAAAAAAAAAGTTTTACAGAGAAACACAGTTACAAAAGATAATATGGCAATTGCTCTCCCAGAGATAAATTCATATGTCGCTTATTTACACAAGAACAATGCAACCAAAAGTCATTCTTAGTCTATGGAGAAATGCGTAATCCTTTCTTACAAAGATTTGGAATCCAAATGTTCTGACTCACCAAGGAGCTGGACACTTCATGCACTTATCTGCAAACAACTTTCTTTCCAAACAGGGCAACAACAGCAAAAGGCAACTAATAAATTGCAGCTTGAAGGTCATAGACCTGCAATTACAATGCAATTATAACAAATGCCAAAGATACAGACATTGATTTCCCCATACCCTTGCTAATCAACCAGACGCATATCCATTCAATTTACCTTATGCAAGGCAACAAGAGCCTGTAATTATTGTTCAGCTCTCCAGAAGAATAAGCTTGACTAGCTTTCCGCCTTTCTCAGAATGACTCCGCCTATCCGGTTTATAGGGTCGTGGGTGCTCAGCTCGTGACCTGCTGGACTGGGTGCAACCAGCCCGCCAGCTTGCTGGATGAGTGTCCTGTTGTGCACTCCTGGTGAAGCGGCAAGAATGGAGGCTTGCTACGCCCTGTTGTCTGCCACATGGCATTCAATCTGCCAGGCCTAGTCTGGCAACAGCACAGCAGATTTGGAGAAGGGACACTGCAGTGGCAAGCAACAGCCCATTGGCAACAAAATCCAACAATACCTCTAGGCTGGCCCAGGACATTTTGCAGCCTGATTCAGAGCACAAAACAGCATCCTCCACCAGAGTCAAGGAACAGAGTATCCCAAACCAGCCAAGATATTCTGGTTCTTGAGATGGACAAATATTACATTTTCTCGGTCCCTGAGTAAGAAAATCCCACATGCACCTTTTTCTCTGCTCCCTGTCAGTAAAAATACAAGAACAATACCTTTAAAAGCTCACAGCTCGCTGCACTTTCATGACACCCCAAATCTGTTGCCTGAAGCTGTTGCATCACTCTACCAAATGGTAGGGCTGGCCCTGGAAACTCTGGATAAGTTGGCTGCGTCTTTCACTAAGTCTGGGAAGGAGAGCATATTGGTTTTGCTCTGCCTGTATGAGTGTGTGTGTGTGCGTATGTTGCTCGGCCTGTATGAGTGTGCGTGTGAGTGTGTTGCTCGGCCTGTATGAGTGTGCGTGTGAGTGTGTTGCTCTGCCTGTATGAGTGTGCGTGTGAGTGTGTTGCTCTGCCTGTATGAGTGTGTGTTGCTCGGCCTGTATGAGTGTGTGTGTGATGCTCGGCCTGTATGAGTGTGTGTTGCTCGGCCTGTGTGAGTGTGCGTGTGAGTGTGTTGCTCGGCCTGTATGAGTGTGCGTGTGAGTGTGTTGCTCTGCCTGTATGAGTGTGCGTGTGAGTGTGTTGCTCTGCCTGTATGAGTGTGTGTTGCTCGGCCTGTATGAGTGTGTGTGTGATGCTCGGCCTGTGTGAGTGTGTGTTGCTCGGCCTGTATGAGTGTGCGTGTGAGTGTGTTGCTCGGCCTGTATGAGTGTGCATGTGAGTGTTTTATGACCTCCTCCTTCCCCGCATTGTCATTGCGAAGCCAGAGAAGTGGAGAAACTGCCTGGTCCTCAGATGAATTAAATGGACTGCTGGTTTGGGAGCCATCTCAAGCCCAGCCACGACTCTGAGCATTTTGTAAATAAACAGAGGCATTTAGTATAATTAGATGTCGTCGAAGGAAATTGGGGAAAAAAGAAACTCATTCAGAAGACCATTTGCTATGGCACATAAATCATGCTGCGCATATGTGGTTTGGAGCGATTTTGCCGCCGAAGGACACATGCCCCAGTGTTCTTGAACAATAGCAGTCATTCAACGGCAGTTTGTTTGTTCCTTGCTAAGTTCTGCTCCAAAGGCAGGCCCGTTGCTCATGTGATAGGTGTACCGCATCATAAAGAAAGAGATGACCCCCTTACGAAGAAATCTTCCGTTATGAATCTCAGCAGATAGGTATATGTTGCTTGGCATGCCCCTGCTGACCTAGCCTTTCTGCTCTACCAATTTCTGGAGCAAGGGAAAGGAAGTACGCGCCAAGTCAATGCATATTCTACGAGGAATGCAAATTGCAGTGCCGCCCAGTGCGAGAGGGAAGTTATGGGATGCTTGAAGCACGTCTGTAAAACATGGCTTATCGCATGAGGCCATTTCAGAGCATTTCTGAGCCACTTCTATGAAACCATTTTACTTCTTTTCATGTCTCATTGTATTTGTGAATCCCTGTGCCACCCACTCTACTCTCCAAAGCACAATGGGAAAATCAGTGTATAATATCAAATATCAATAGGATGCTTTGATCAAAAAATAACATCCCCTTTCATGAACGTGCATCTTCCTTTCTTCCCACTACAGTGCCGGCATCCCCTGAAAATGGCTGGGAGTAGGGTAACCACTTATGAACCCCTTAAAAGGGGGACAAAGACAGTGCCAATTTCCATGGCGGTTTCACATACTGGTTTATAAGTCAAGATGCAGTTATAGAAGTAATTGTTTTACTTTGAATAGAAACTCACCTCACCATAGACTGGAAGACTGTGCTCTGTGTCCCACTCAGCCTGCAGGCTAGGTGCTGTTGATGGTCCAATCAAGGTGCAGCTGTTTCTTCATATGGTTCTTTGTCTGTAAGCTGACCTTGGATTGGGCAGCCCTTCAAGGGGAGGGCACCTTCCACATGGAGGGCAGCCTCTGGAAGAATCAACTCTGAATTTGGGAGACCTCAGGTAGTTCCAATGGTGGCTTGGTGCTTGCAGAAATCGCTTCTGCTTATGCAAGGTGGAGCGAACAATGCCTCGACCCCCAGCTACACCTGGAAGATGGCAAATCCCATCCTGCTCTGGAGGGCCTGTCAAAACTCAGGTGTGGTTTCCAAAGCAGTTGAAGGGGAGTAGGAGAAGCTTCTAGAAAATCAGATGGCTCACCATACCCAAGTGGCTTCAGAAACAATCCCAGAATAACATAAGGCCCACTGAAAGCAAGCAGAGGAGCAACCCTGTATGTGCTCAGGAAGGCAGCAGTCCTAAAACTTCCAGCATGCTCAAGCCAGCAATGCTTGCTGAAATTTCCTGAGAGTTGTAATACCGTTTTTCTCTGTAAAGATGCATAAGGTTGATCCCCCCTCCTCCCAAATCACTAAAATGAAGTTCTTCTTGGATGCCTCTCATCAGGTCACAGCTAATTTAGCTGGACCAACACCATGACATTTAGAATAATTTGTTTTGTAACTCCAAATGTCTAGCTTCTGTTTTTTGCTTTTCAATTTTTTAAAAAGACCATTTAATATTGTGTGTGCAACGTATTTTTTTGCAACAGAAGAAATCCAACAGAAGATGTCTTTCCCGCTTTCCCCACTCAGTTTTTCTCTTTTATTGCATATGGGGGGATGGAACATTATTAATTAGTGTCTTGCTCAGAGTGTGTCCTTTTAAATTATTTGAATTGAAAATACATTACCAATTTGCAATCATTTCAAATTTATCAAAATTAAATAAAAAGATTATTGTATATCCATGTATCCAATAGTTTGTCTTAAACAAACAACATAGATGCCCCCATCCATTCTCGTTAACTTTTATTTTCTTTAAGTCTTTCTATGAACAGTTTTATAAATTCAGAGCATTTCTCCTCTACTCCATAATGTTTTATTTCAACCTGTGTCTGATTCCCAAGTGTTACACAGGTGTTTTTTTTCAATAAAGCTTTATTTCCTCTTTCCTCTAAAGCCTTTATTTCCTTCTCTACCCTCCTCATCTCAACTTATTTGTAAAGTTTTAACACAAAAAGCAAATCCCACATCTTCATAATCTGTTCTAACATTGTTTATGATTGATTTGAGCATCTCACCACTTCTTACAAGTCCGGGACACTCCAGAGACTTCTATAAGGAAGATGTTTGTGTAAACATGCTCAAATATCCTCTGTTTAGCCTCAGGTTTTGTTTTCTCATGGTAATAGGCTTACAGGGGAGGCTGTGTGCCTAATTCAACTATCAATTTTTGGGCCTTGGTTGTCTTTAGGCCAAAATATCTTCTTTGTTGTAGAAGAATGCCCCAACTGTATTGAAGAACAATGCAAGAAACATGAATCAAACACTGCCAGTATATCCCGCTTGGAATGCAAGCAGGCAGAAATTAATGTTATGAGAAAAGAGGCATTCTTAGAAATTAGTGATTTCTTTTTTAGGTGTTAAAGAATCAGAAAGAGGGGTGACATTTGTACATCCAAGAGCTGAACGAGGGCAAATAGGCTTTGCCCCTCCAGCTAAGCTTCCTACAAGCATGAGCTCACCTTTTTGGCCTCAAAATGAGCTTGCCATGCCAAAACATGTTGTGATTTTTCAAACCCTAACTGCAATTTGATCTTCTCTATGAAGCTCTAATGATAGGATTCTTCCCCCACTCCTTTTTCCTGACGGCTGCTTGACGGCAATTGCAGAAAATAACAACTTGGCACGAGGGAATGCGCCATGGCTGATAAATTGGCAGGGAAATTTGCACACAGGACTTTTGAGGCTCCGGGGCAGCAAATGCCCTTGCCTTCAGCATATAAGCAAAACACAGCATCTTGCAAAGCTCTTTATTTTCTTTGGGCATGCAGACTGACTTTTATTTCCTGGCGCTGCTCTTCGTAATCAAATTCCCACAAGAGCTCCACATAGCTGTTCTTTCACACTCTCCAAGTCAGTAGAGTCAAACTCTAACTAAATATTTGCTGTACTCTGAGTTTCAAAACAACAACTGTGTTTCCCTCACCCAACCAATTTTCCTATAGAGGCTTTCTTGTTAGCACTGGAAAGTTGAACAGACATGATGGGTGACCTTTAAGGCCAGGTCCCAAGCAGTCCCCAGCTCGAGGATCCCCAGTGTGGCGGCTGTGGGCACCCCACAAAGAGCTCCCAGTGTGGTATCAACAGGAACCTTATTTTCATTTTTAAAAATATACACCCTGATTTGTACAGAATGCATACAACTATCTAGCAACTGTACATAAACTTCAGCAAAAGTGAACCAAATATCCAAATTAATATCCATTTGAAGCTATTGCCCCTATAACACCTATTCATAAATGTATTGTAAGGTTCTCAATTCATGTTATTATAAGCAGTGAGTGACTATCCTCCTACTGTTGCCTTTGTTTTGACTGAAAACGGAGGATCCATTTCCCCATCCATTTGTTGATTTCTAAGAAATAGGGAAATAATTAAGAGTGCATATGGGAGTGAGCATTAAGGACTGCTCCAGTACCAAATTTATCTGTGTGAAAACCTCCACCACAAAAGACGCAAGTACTGGACATCATCACAAGATGGTTTTTCAAAGAAGTGTTAGCTGTATTGTACTTCCAGAGAGTAGCTGAAGGAGGCGATCTCTTGTTAAGAAGATGTTGTGGTGTTCAGCAGACATGAAGTAAAGGTTCCTGCTGAAGATCCATAGCCGTGGTAGTACAAGTCAGATCAGTGACCCACTGTTTGGGCATCTTGTGGTAGTGCTCACAGCAGTCTCTTGAATTCTCAGATGTGTCCATGGGTTCAAAAGGATGCAGCCTTGCCCTAGCCTAATTCCATGCAGCCTCAAATCAGAAAGGTCCTGCAAGTGATCCATCCTGAGCTCCGGCAAGAGGGACCTCTCCAGGCAGCCCCTTAGAGGAGAAGGTGGGTGCAACAGCAGTGGTGCTGGAGCGTAGATTTTCATTTGCAGTCATGCTGATATCATCTGCCAGAGCTCCTTCAGAATCCCTCTGTTGCCTCTGAGCATAGCTGCAACTCTCACAGTAGCCACTGTGGTCGGATGGGGGGAAGAATTTGAATTTTCCTAGCCAAAATATTTTATTGAGAGCTGCAATACAAGGTACTTGCGGGGGTAGTTTGCGTTTTGAATGGGCAATTCAGACCCATTCGCCTTACTAAAATCCTGCTCCTGGTAGAGATGAAAACTGCCAGAACTGGCTATTTAATGTGGATCAGCGCAGCAGTCTGAAACACAGATCCATTCCCCATGCCTGCTTTAGAGAACACTGCCTGCCCATTTGCGTAGCATTTTCATTTTGTGCAGGACTCTGTTGCCTCGGCTGAGCTGAGCGGGTGCGAACACCCTGCGCTTGTCCACCAGAGCTGTTCAGCAGCTTGTTTCCGCACGCAGTCCAAGGTGCCACTTTTGAGTCTGACCTTGAATACTCTGACATACTGCAGCCTGTGAACAACTCAAATAGCACCATGTCCCATCGGACTCTCCCCAGCTTCTAAGACAGACCAACTCGGAATAGCAAAGAAGTCGTCAACACAGTGAAGTGAGCTCAGATGTCTACGAAACTGACCTGTGGATCCAGAACAGACCAGCTTTTTCCATGTTGTTTTGTTTTCACACTTGGAGACCTTTTTTTTTACTTTTTACTCTGGGTGGATTTTGCACATTGCAATCATACATACTAGAGTGTGCTTTCAAATTTGTTTTTGTGCAAATTGGGATGTAAGATAATTCAGTTTGTGGGGGGTGCAATTTTAACAGACTTTTCCAGTTTGGTCTAGCAGATTTTGATCCATTTCCCACCAGAATTTTCATCCAGCCCAGATTCTCTACCTGTCAAAAACTTGTAAATTCCTCCTTCTTTATTCCAGAGGTGCTGGACCAGAAGGGTGAAAATAACAAGCATGGATGGAATATGACTCAGCTGGGCTAAACAAGGTAGTGTGACGTGAGGAATAAACAGACTAAGACATTAGCAAGAGGGGAATATGCCTCTGTGCAGCTACATAGTAGAGAAGCAGACTTCTGATCACCAATTTAAAGACATTAAAAGAAATTACAGGCCTATTTACATGCAGTTCAAGATTCTTCCCAAAGAGAGGAGCCCTCCAGAGCATATTTGGAGCATGGGGGTTCTCCTGGGGCGAGCAGAGGAAGTCCAATTGGATGGAAAGAAGTCCTGTTGCAGAAGTGGGCTTCCACTTGTGTAAGAGGTGGTTCTAGCCCATGAAGTATAAAATGAAATGAAACAATTGATACCTCTGTGTAAACTATGTAATTGCATTTGAATGATAACTGTCCCAGTATAGCCAGAAATTTCTGGACAGTTCTCTCAGAGCTTCTAAATAAAGACCTAGAGGAAGGAAGGACGGACGGAAGGAAGGAGAGATGAAAGAAACCAATGATGTTTTCAAGGTGTTGAGAAATTAAGCCAGTTCTACAGAATGAGGAAAGAGGAACACTGAACAACAGTTTTTGTTTATAATTACATTCCAGATAGAACATATGATTGAGAACATATTCCAGCCCTATATACAAGGTGCACAGGGCAGCAGAAGAGGAAAATTCTTTCAGATGGCCAGGGCTGCGGAAGTAGCATGCTTGCAGCAGTTAAATAATTCATTCACAGAAATTTTTGAAGTAAGACTTTCAGTACTACAATTTGGAAGTAAGGGCTGAGAAATACACATGCCAAAATGGCAAAAAAGAAACTGCAAGTAGCAGATAGCAATAAATGTACTTTGTAGTGTAGAAGGTTGAGCTGTCTACTTCCAAAATACCATGGAGCCAAAAAGCGAATGCACTGAAAATGTGTGGCTAAAACTAGCATTTGGAGAAGTTCAAGAAAGTTTTGGTCCTTTGAAATCAAATTAACTCTGTCATATTCACAGTCGCATCAACTGCCTGGATCCTGATTTGCCCCTTTGTGAACAGAAGGCCTCATCCTGGTCAAGGAAGATACTCCTTACCTTCAGCTGTTCTTCTTGGCAGAATGGAAAAGTTATTTCCCTTTCAGTCCCTAGTGGTGTTTGCCACAGAGTTTTTCTCAACTTTCTAGAACAAATTTCTGGAGCTTTGGGATATGAGAATTGGTCCAAGTTGCCTCCCCAGTTCTACCAGTGAGAGCATCCAGTGAATGGAGCTCTACCTAGGTAGTTGTATTGAATGTTAGTCTAACCTGATTCCCATTTATCCCAGTGAGTTTATTCCAGGATTAGGCAGTTGTGGACACATTTAGCAATTTGAGAAACTCTCCTGGGCAACACCACCACAAAGTGGATACCTCAGGAGCTGGAGCAAACAGCAAAGAACTCATCCCCAAAACTGAATAAATTCAGCTTAAGAACTGACAGAAACCAAATCCACAGGAAAAGGGAGGTAGATGGCAAGAAAGATGGGTGGATACAAACTGATACCCACAGGAATTAGATTAGCTACCTCTAAGTCAGTCTAACATTGGGCACAACTAATGAGATCTTAAGATCCAGTGTGACTTTAAACTAATGAAAAGGCTGAACACATGGGGTGGATTCACAGGACATGAGAAGCCATGGCACATGTTACTGTTGTGTATCTGCTGTGTCATCCAGGGTTCCTGCATGTTAGGATTAGGTTTCACAGAGAGAATCAACACATACGTTCTAAACCATCTTTGCTTCACCATGGCTTCTCCTGTCATCTGACTCAGGATCACCATTTGGCCATTGCTGATGTGGAAATACCATGGAGAGCCCTGGCAAGAGCAACCAAAGAAGTTTCTGCTTCTAGCCTGCTATCTCTACTGCCCTCAGCCCCCTAGCAACAGTTGTGTCATCGTGCACTTTCTTCCCATTGGCTGAGTGATGTGTCTGTCTCCCTGTTTACTTTTGGAAACAGGGAAACAGTATGCACATATACAGAAGGAGGAGGAGGACCATAGCAAAACCGTTTATTTTCATTTAATAAAAATCTCACTGAGGGCTGGAGTGCCTGGGAAGCGCCACAGACAAGCAGGTGCACTCAGGAGTAGGAATGGGGAACTTGCTTTAGGGCTTCAGTGGACAAGTCAGGAGGAGGATGCTGCAGCCCATAGGCAAGACTAGGGAAAGGGCAGGTATCCTTTTTGGGGGATGCTGGGCTGTGTGGTGAGGACAGGAGAATGGAGCAAGGAGTGCACGCTGCCCGGGTACACACGTAATTGTCCATCCAGTAAGTTTGGGCAGAAATCTGCAAACTGTGGAAACCATGCAGGGTTCTTCGCCATGCCATGAGCCCAGCCAGTCTTCAATGCATTCCCTCCACAGCCTTGTGACCTCCCCAGACGCCACTGGCTCTTTTACTTCTCTCTTTCTGCACATGGCCTCGTAACTTCTCCTGGTCCGTTTCTTCTAACCGAATGCCAAAGGTAAGGCTGGAAGTGTGGCAAAGAGAACTGGAAAAATGTAGGCGAGGACTATCCCTGACCCTGCACTTCTTCTGCATGCTGCGTGTTTAAATGTCATAGTATAGCTTGCTAGTCCTGGGTTGTCCAGCATGAACAAGCTTGTATCATATTTAAATGTGCTTTCTGTACCATTCTGAGCATTTCCCATTTCCCCCCTCCTAACCAAATGTTCTAATTATACTTAGATGCATAGTTGAGTAAGAGTTGAGTAAGAGTTCCATTATTTGTGTTTCTTCTTCTGAAAAAAAAAAAAAAATCCCGACTGCATTCAAGATCGGTAAGTATTTCTCTGTGTGTGCAGGGCTTCCAGGGATCCTTCTTGCCTCCAGCTACTGGAACGCAGGAACAAGCAGTGCTCTCCCTCTAAAATGTTCTTAATGCTTGTCATGCCGTGTCTGTTACTGTCTTTTTCAGTGAGATCATGTGGACGAGCACAGAAATTTATAGAGACATTTCTAGCACTTTGCTTTATTAACACATCTTGCTGTACAGATCCACTTCCCTTCTCAACAAGAGAAGTCCACATGGAATTTCTCCCATTTAAGAGTAGCATGTGCTCTCTGCACTGTTGCCAGGGGCTCTTGTCCACAGCTCCACACTGACATCTTGATGTTCTACATGGTCTTCAAATGCCCAGTTGTAAGTAGGGTTGTGGCAATCTTAACTTGGAATCTGGCTCTCTTGTGTTTGTCAGACTTCCTCTCCTGCTGGACCCTGACTCAGAAAGTGAGCCAAGCTGATAGGAAGTCCACAAATGTTCGTGGAACCCCAGTTGTGCAATCAGCAACCTTCTTCCACAGCATGTGCAGCAGAAGCCAAGGGTGTGTGCCATGTGCTTGGAGGAAGGTGCTACTTGCTCAGTGTTCGTGTGGACTCAATTGCTGGTGGCCACCACATGAATGCTTGGCATGGTCACCAGGAAGTGCTCACCAGGAAGTTGGACTCGTGGTCACAACAAGCCAGAGCAGAGCTGGGGAGCCAAGACTGAGAATCTAATGGATTCCCAACCCCAACATGGATTCCTCACACATCCCTAGCTCTAAGCTATTATGACTTTCCATCCCTGCATCCCTATCCATATCTACTCCCTCCTTGAGCCCCTTCTCTCTGTCTCCCATCCTTTATACAAGCTTCCTAAGGAGGCACCAGGCAATCAGAACTGTTTGATCCATAAGGCGACATCTCCAGAGTCTCCAACTGGGATCCACCCCTAGGGAAGGCATGGTTATCCTTGAGAATCTCCATACCCTCAGATGTTTTCCTCCCTTGGCCTAACCTAGGCACCAGCTTGTCCTTGAAGCAGCCACCTGTGCCTGGCTGGCTTGCTGCAGCCCTTAACCCTTTCTTCTCCTTCTGTGGCTTAATGCCCTTTCTGTTACAATGAGCAAGGTCACATTCTAGATCAATAAGCGGGCTTGGGAAGTGGAATGGATGGGGCCCATGGAGGAAGCCCAAGCCTACGCAGGTTCCCCACATCCAGTCTTTTTATCATGCTCTGCAGCAAGAGCAAGAACGTGCCTGTACAGTGTGTACAATTGTTGCAGCTGCTCCCTTGAATATCCTTCTGGAAATGAATGAGCACCTTTTCTCCAGCTAGAAATTAATACAGTGGAATATTATTAAGCCATTGACCTATATGCTATTGATTCTTGGAGAACCGGCCTTTCAGGGTAAACAGCTATGTCTGAGCCGAACTGTCTGCTCTCCCAGTCTAGACAAGAGACCTAATTCATAATCCCACCAGGACAAAGAAGTCCTCTGGCATGTTTGTGCAAGGTTCTACAAGATCTCTCAATGATATTGTGTACTCTAGAGGGAAAACGAAAACCACAGAAAACATAGCAGCCAAAATAGCATACGTTGAAGTTTTGTCCAGTTCATGAACAAGGTCACATTCGAAGCTGTCCTTAAGTGCAGGATTCCCAAGAAACCAGGAGCTGCTGTTCTTTGCCATGCCAGCTTCTTAACATCTCTCTGTGCTACCTTCTTTCCTCAGGGGAATTTCAGATCAGCTGGGCTTCCTTAAACAGTCGATTAGACAGGAATGATCCAGAACCCATACAACAGGCTTTACAATCCCATTCCACAAGCTTCACAAGGATCATGTGCTTCTGTCTCAAGTACTATGTGCCAAAACAGTTTGTGCAAGTGCAGGAAATCTACTTTTTAAAGTTTGTTATGCTGAGACACAGAAAACTTATTTTGACAATATTGATGTGCCCATACTTTGGACTTCTTTTACTTATTCACAACTCTGTTGGTGAACTTTTGGCACTGCTTGGAGGGGAATCCTCTGTTTCCTGTGATGAAATCCAGAGAGGGTTTTTTTCACTAGGAAGAAGGTGGAGCAGATGACCTGAAAGACAAGCAAAGTCCATTGCTTTTTCAGTAAGCAAGTCATCTCCTCTCTTTCCAAAGTTTGAAAGTGAATGCAGATCTTTCTGTATTCAGAATGGCTCCATCCACACAGATGCACATAAGCTTGGGATGAAACTCAGTGGACTCCATCCCTCCACCTCCCATGCTTGGCCTGGTCTCACAAAGCAAGCCAAGCAAAAGGAAGCCCCTGAATGCTTGCAGAAGGGAGGCTGTGCAACCAGCAACCAGCAACCTTCTCCTACAGCAGGTGCTGCTGCACGGGGTGCAGAAGAGGGACGTGGCTTGCGCAGCGGCCACATGAAACTCCACTCCTGGAGAGCCCCATGTGAACAGCCTTCTTCTTCCAGACCACAAAGGCTGCTGGGTGTGATGTGAAGGAAGGTTGCTGGTCCAGGGCTCTCCACATATGGAGCCCTGCGTGACCACTGTGCAAGCAGCCTCCCTCTATCCTTCCTGGAGAGCCCTGCATCAACAGCCTTCTTCTGTTTGTGCAGTAGCACATGCTCTTCGTGGCATGGAAGAGGGACACTGCTTGCACAGCCGTGGGGCTTGATTCCCAGCTGGGGACACTCACCAAGAGCTCGGACTCAGAGCTGCAATAAAGTGGACTGGAGTCCAGAGAGCTGAGCCCAGGAAACCCAATGGATCCCCGCCCTCAGACCCAATTCCTCACACTTCTCTAGATGTACAGTAAACAAACTCGGGGGAATCCCTAAAGTCACAGATTACCTCCCCACAAAAGTCTTTAGGGGAAAAATGCCCAAGGGGAGGGATGCAAACAGCCCGATGCAGCTGAGCATGTTTAGTGGACACAGAAGGGAGACTGACTCTTGTTGGTGGGAGAAGGGAAACCCACTAGGAGGAGGCATGGCTGCTTGAAATTTTGTTGTAGGTTGCCCTTCTCGGACGACTGAGGGTCTACCAGTCTGGAAGCAAAATGGCACCACCCAAATCTGAAATAATGATCTTTCCTGTGCTGTGTTGAAATCTCTCTCCTCCGGTTTCCTGAAAATGAACTTTTCAGGTCAAAGGCATCTAGTTTTCTGCCTCATCCTCAGGGTGTTTAATGATTTCTTTTGAATTTCTTTTTGGTACTGTTTTTGAGCTTGCCTTATTGTTGCCAGCTGGCCGAGGGTGCTGTGTTTTCTTCTTGCTGCCATTACCTGTGCTTTTGTACTCTGCACCTCTTAATTTGCAAAAGAACTGTTCCCCTAATTTGAAACATGAACAGTTACCTCATGGCTGGGCTTTCGAGTGACGGGTGGGAAGCAGAAGAAGTGTTGATGGCAGTCCAGCCGGACTGGGACCCCAAGCCTTTCATTTGGAACCCTGAACATCTGGGAGTCCTTTTGCTCCACCATCCTGCTGTCTGTGGGGCTTGCAAAAATAAAGGTACGGGAGCCTGGTGACTTCTGCTGCATCTGTTCCCTGTCAAGTATCTGGATTTTGCCCACATGTACTTTCCTTCCTGTTGCCTCACTTTCCTGCTTGAGATTTTGCTTTGCTTTGCTTTGCCTTGCCAAAATTAAAAGCCCTTTTCTCTCGTGCCCATAAATCTCTTTTTAAGTGTGGGACTGTCCTTAAGAATGTAGGGATGCCCTTATTTTATAGAATTATAGAATAGTAGAGTAGGAAGTGGCCATGGAGGCCATCAAGTCCAACCCCCTGCAGTTGCAGGACACCAAGTTGCACCATCCCACTCAGATGGCTGCCCAGTTTCTTCTTGAATGTCTCCAGTGTGGGAGAGCTCACCACCTCTCTAAGTAGCTGGCTCCACTGTCGTATTGCTCTGACAGTGAGGAAGCTTTTCCTGATGTCCAGCCTGAATCTGGGTTGCTGCAACTTGAATTGATTATTCCATGTCCTACCTTCTGGCATCAGCAAGAAGAGATCTTGACCTTCCTCTCTGTGACAGCCTTTGAGGTGCTTTTAGAGTACAGAGAGAGACTTCAGAGCATATATTAATTAGCAAATGCAAATATACACTTTTTCCTGCCCTTGGGCCTGAGCCCCAGATCTTTCTGGAACCTAGTGATAGCCCTGCTGGGTAGACAAGGACACTGCAGATCACTGGAAAGAGGATTGCACAGTGAAAGACAGGACACCAACACACTCCTCAGCCACCTCCCTAGATCCCCTGGGGAATTTCACCCAAATTTCTCTTCTCATTTGAAAAAGTGTTTGAAAGCAAATTCTTTAACTAACCTATTGAATGAGAATGGCTGAAACAATGTGGAACATTGTCGGCGTCTTGCTAGTTTCTGAACGTGTAGGGACCCCTTTTGCATGTAGAATTATGGTAAAGAAAACAGCAAAAAGTGGGGGAAGCTCAATGAGCAAGTTCAAAGTTCTTTAGGAGTCATATGACAGTAAGTCTCAGTTGGAAATAAAAAATAGGGTGACAGAATAGGGCTGCTTGCTTATTTATTTATTTAATTGATTGATTTCCATACCACCCAACAGCTGAAGCTCTCTGGGTGGTTCGGAGCAGCATATTTAAAAACAATATTAAAAAATGCTTTAGCACATTATGATTCATGCTTGAAGCTTGAAGCAGCTGCGCTCTAGATGGGGGAAGGGGGTGGGGATAAGCTTCAACTTCTTATTATTATTCTTATTACAGGACCCTTTTGCACTCCTACCTCCTTCAGCAAACCTTTGGGTTTCCACCGGGAAGCATTCAGCAAACTCTGAGGCTTCTACCTGGGTCATCTCTTGGCCCGTGCATCTCTTGAGTATAGCTGCACAGTGGAAGGCGCCTGGGTGCCCTTTTTGTGTTTCTGCGGTGCCCGTCTGCAACACCGAAAGAGACCCGTGGCCAACCTCAAGCAGGATTTCCACCACCCCACGGATGTCACTCCCCTCTGCCAGCCAGTGCTGTTGGCAGTGCCGGGTGCCAGGACAAGCCGGCATTGATGCCAAGAGGCACTACAGCACGTTTGCTGGAAGGGTGCCTCAAGCCCACCAGCAGTCCCGGCCATGGGGCTCAACGGAAAGGAAGGTGGAACCCTGCCTGGGGGTTACAAAGGATGAACCTGCTGTTACTCGGGAACATCTTTCAATGGTGGTCTTTGTCTTTGCAAATGATTTCCTGGTTGCCCATGACAACCCTTTGCTTCGGTGATTAATGTTGTTAATTGCAGCAACTGCTGCTCTTCTGCATTATTTTTAGCTGTTGAAAGGTGGCTCTGCCACCTCCAAACGCTACACATCAGCATGTTTCCTGCCCATTCCCATCTCCACTTCCACCTTGTATCTGCTGTCTGATGTTCGCCCAGGGCTCCCCTGCCTCCAGAAGCAGCTCGGGCGTGCCAGGTTCTCTCTCCACGAAGCCGGAGCCATGCGCGTGTCCACATTCGATTTAACTTCCCAGTCACTGCTTCTTTAATAGGAAATGCTATTGACGAGTACACCTGTACACCAGTTGAGGTAATGCCATTAGCTGAAACAGTGACAATAGCAAGCATGCAATATCCTAAGGCAAATAGCTTTGTATGCTTCTTTTCCTGTGTCACACTCTGTAATGACATTTTAGATCAGTACGAATGTCTCCACAGGGGATCCCAGTGATAACTACTTTTGACAAGTCGTAATAACAGAAGTTTAGTCCAACCATGAAATGAATGACTCATGTTGCGGCAGCTGGGATTACCGGTGGTGGGCTGCGGGAGCGTTGCCATTACACAGCCGTTCCCTTTGGAGGTGGCGCATTCTCCATCCATCATCTCTCTGTGAGGGCGAACCCAATCAGAACTGTTTGGATGGCCTCATCAGAACACACAAAAGCAATTCAGAAAGGAGAACAATACCTTGTAACCAGATAAGAGAGACTGCTGGAATCGGAGCTCCACTGTGGCATCTTAGAGTCCGCACGCTTCTGTGGGTGATAGAGGAGTTCAGGAAGAGAATGAGCCATTTGTCTGGGGGCACAACGCATCGATCACATCAAAGCCCTGTGGGTGAGCATGTTCTGAGCCCTCCAAACGCTTTACATGTTTCAGTACCCATGTAAGCAGGGAGGCAGGGAAAATTAATTTTAGTCTGGTTTGAATTAGGATTTGCCCAGCTCACACCTTCCAAAATGAACACAGACTCAGATGAAATCTGAAGCTAAGGTTCATAAATTTCCAAGCAGGCAATGCAATTCCCGGACCAAGCAAAAAAAGAGTTCATGGGTACATTTGAAAAACACACATGGAAAAAATGCATGAATGCATTTCAGTCAAGGGAAGACAAATATATAGATTTCAAAGATGCACATAATTGGTGTGTACATTTGGGGGGATATGTACAGATTTCCCTGTGCAAAGGAAGAACAAACTTCTATGAACTTGGATCAAAACAAGTTTCTCCAGGTTTGGGAGAACTGGTCAAGCTTTACAGATATGCGCATCCCTACATTTAGCCCTCCATAATGGCCTGGCATCCATGGGCAAGCCTGGTACAGAAGAGCCAACTGGCACCGATTGCCACCACTGAGATGAAAGGAAACCCAGTCTCCATACCCCTCAAGTGCTCTTGGTCCCTTGGGAATTCTCAGCCAAGGATTCCACCAAAGTCACTTGCACTGGTCTTCCCTGCAGCACTCAATGCCCTTGGGGGAACACAGTTTAGGTGACAAATCTTGCTCACAACATTGCATGGAAATTTGTTGTTAAATCAGTGCTAGCAGGACCAGTAATGTGTCATGCCCCTCTCACCCTCAAAGCACATAGTTTGGGTTTTGGTGAAAACAGGGTAACAAAATATTATGGATCCACAGGAAAAGTACAGTGTGGAAAAAAGGTTGGTCAGTTTCAGATCATGAAGCAGATGTTTTAACCACAGGGGCTTTCAACTTTGGAGTCAATCATACTTAGGAGGAGACAAGTATGTGGTTTATTGGATTCATTGATGAAATACGGATGCAAAATGTAAGTGAGCAAAATAAAGCTGCCTCTCCCCTTCTTTGTGGCTGTATCGGTTCCCAGAATGATCCCAGAATGCATAAAAGAATCACAGAATAGTAGAGTTGGAAGGGGCCAGAAGACCATCTGGTCCAACCTGCTGCTGTTGTAGGACATCAATTTACACCATCCCACTAAGATGACTGACCAGACATTTTCTGAATGTCCCCAGTGAGAGAGAGCCCGCAACTTCCCCAGGTAATAGGTTCCTCTGTCGTATTGCTCTGACAGTGAGGAAATTCTTCCTGGTATCTATTCTAAATGTGGTTTCTTTTAACTTAAGTCCAGTTTTCTGTGTCCTGCACTCTGGAATGAATGAGAAGAGATCTTGTCCTTCCTCTTTGTAGGACCTTTCAGGTACTTGTAGAGTGCCACCATACGAGTATCATCTTCAGTCTTCTCTTCTTGAAGTTGAACATGCCTAGTTCTCTCAGTCTTTCCTCATAGTGTTTTGCCTCCAGACCCTGAATCATCCTTGTTGCCCTCCTCTGTCCCCTTTCTAGCTTTTCTGCATCTTTTAAAATTTAGGTGCCCAGAACTGGACAGAGGAATCCAGGTGAGATCTGACTAGTGCCAAGTATGGTGAAACGAGTACTTCATGTGTCTTGGAAGTGATACTTCTATTAATGCAGCTCAAAATAGTGTTTTCCCTTTTGCAGCTGCATCACATTGTTGGCTTATATTTAACTTGTGGGCCTCCAAAGATTCCTGGGCAAGTGAATTCCCCAGGCCAAGAACAAAACACCTCTTACCATGACCTTTATATATAATGCCGTTAGTTTTATAAAGTTCTTCTTCCTGACTTTTGCAGAGTCTGCCCAAACGTGCACTGCCCCCAGACGTGTGGGCACGACAATTTTCAGTAAAGCAGGCTCATTCTCCCAGCAGAAGCACCCTTTATTTTATTTATTTATTTATTTATTAAAACATTTTTATGCCGCCCCATTCACCAAAGCCTCGGGGCGGCTTACAACAATAAATAAAACCAATAAGTTAAAATATACATATAGATAATCATAAAATCTACAGATAAAATCTACATTTATCTACAGAATGACTGGGGAAGGCAACTTCCAGGTCATTGTCTTTGGTCCTTTTCATAAGAAGCTGAAGGCCATGAGGCTTTGGCATGGATTCAAGAGCCAAAGCTGGCTTTTGGTCACTGAGAAAGTTCTCTGTTCTGTTGACTGCACCTTAATTACCTCCTCTTCATTCTTCCAGTAGAGCATGGACAGCTCACCCCACCCTTTAAACCTTCAGAGCTGTCCCTAAGGAGTGCTTGAAATAATCATAAATGTATTTTGCGAAGCTCGGGCACTGAACGTAGCGCAGAACTACAAGGCAAAACCATTCTGGATCCAAAATCGCTTCAGCCCACAAATAGGCCCCACCACTGACTTTCACCATGTGCAGAAATACCAAACACAGCTATTTGCCATCAGACAGCTACTCCCATAGCTGACGTATACATCTGATTGTTTTTAATGGAGGCAGCAGATTAAAAAAGCCAAGCTTTACAAAAGAAGCATGGAAAATTAAACCTTTGTTCTATTACCTATTCCCTCCCGCTTTCATTCATCCACTCATTTGTTCATTTAGATTTTAGTGCAAAAAGCCAGTCATTTCTTCAAGCCTTCACAGACCCCCTGTGATGACATCATGGCCCCCCAGGGGCCGCGGAGCACAGGTTGAGAACCATTGATTATTAAAGGATTCCCAGCCCACACGCCCTCTTCATGGCCCACCCTATTGCAAGAGGTCAACTCTCCATCGTCTCACCGGCAAAGCTGCTCTCACTACAGCTCTCTCTATGTGGAACAGAAGGCAATGTGTCCAACTGACATGTGAGACAGGTGCCCAAGGACCAGGAAAAGCAAACAACCTGCACTCACAAGGCACCACGGGGACCAGTACAAGCACACAGACTTTCTCTAAAGCAACAGAAGAACAAGATCACTGAGCAACCCATTCTTGTCCCCCCATGTCCTTGGGGTCACAACCTGGTTGCATCTCCTCGCCAAGGAATGATCCAGCACTTTTTACCCTGCTTATCTGCTGCAGGCATCCTGGCTGAAATAAAGATGCAGGGACCATGATGAGCTCTGTTTTGCCAGGTCACCCTGAATTGGCCGACTTTTGCCCACATGTGCTTTCCCTCCTGGTGCCCCCCCCCCCCCCCCGCCGCATCTTTCTCCTTAAGGCTTTTTCCAAAATCAAATGCCAAATCTCTCTATAATCACTTTTTTGAAATAGGGGCATCCTCAGAACAGAAGTTTCTTTAAAGTCACTTGTGCACTCACACACACACACTCAGACACACTCAGACACACACACACACAAAGAGAGAGAGAGAGAGAGAGAGAGAGAGAGAGAGAGAGAGAGGGAGAAACTACCTCAGACAGCTGATTTGAAATGTCATGAAAAAGCAAGAAATTATTCATTATTTGACATATCACTTAGTATAGCATTTTCACTGCCAGGTCAGGGGAGAGATGCTTGCAAGATTGCCTCAGGTGGGAAATGTTTCTGGGACCAGCCCTGGCATGGTTCCAGAGACATGCGGGGTGGGTAAAGGTTGCTGAAATGCTGTGGCAAGTTTTGTGGGGAAGGAAAACAACTGGAGTTACAGTGTAGGAAAATATGTTACATGCTGCATCAAGCTTACTGTGAAATCCAAAAACATTTTTTCTTACGTGCAGATTTCTCTGTCCCCATCAGCTGGTCCTTTGTTCTCTTCACTCCTGTCATTGTTACCTGCCATCAAGTCAACTCTGACTTATGGCGGCCCTTTGAATAAATACCCTCCGAAGTGCCTTGTCCTCAGCAGCCCTGCTTAACTTGTGTGAACCCACCTCTGTGGCCTCCTTGATGAAGTCGATCCATCTCATAGTTGCCCTGCCTCTTCTTCCTCTGCTCCTGACATGCCCTAGCAAAATTGTCTTCTCCAGTGAGTCCTGCCTTCTTATGGTGCGCCCAAAGTATGACAACTTCGGCTTTTACGTTTTTACCTCCAGGGAAAGTTCTAGCTTGATTTGTTCGAGGATCCACTTGTTTATTTTTTTTCTGCCCTCACAGGGTATTCACGAAGCTCTCCTGCAGCAGCATGTTTTGAACACATCGAGTTTCTTCCTGTCAGCTCCCTTCACTGTCCAGCTTTCACACCTAAACACAGTAGTCTGGAATACAATCGTGTGGGTGATCTTGGCCTTGGTCTCCAGTGAAGCATCCTTACACTTGATCTTTTCAGTCCCTTCATTGTGCCCTTCTGATCTCAGCCTGCTTTAATTTCTTGGCTGCAGTCTCCATCTGACTTGACCATTGAGCCAAGGTGTGTACAATCAGGCACAATTTCTTTCTTTACCGTTGATCCTAAAGTTGTGCAGTTTTCCTCTAGTCCTGATTTTTTCCATTAATGTTCAGTACTACCATTAATTGTTTCCGTTCATTGATGCTGTCTGCCACTAATGTGGTATTTCAAATTATGGAGGCATCTTCTTCCAATTCTTCTTCCTTCTCTTTCAACCCTAATGTATAAACTTCTGATATGTTCTACATGCAAACTGAATAGATTGGTAGGTAAAACACATCCTTGTCCGAGACCTGTGCTGATTTCTCCCTATTCTGACCTAACACTAGCTTCTTGTCCACACTACAGGTTACACATCAACATAGTTGGGGAAATCCTAAACACACTTACTCAGAAATAAGTCATTCTGGGGAAAAGGAGATTTACTGCTGAATAAGTCTAGGATTGAAGCCTGCCATTATTCCTTAGGATACTCAAAGCTATAACCTGCATTGCCCACCCTGAAGATAAACCCACTATTTTTATTTATTTTATTTATTGATTTAAAACATTTGTATGCCATCCTTTATGACAATCATCTCATATTGAATTCAATAAAGAGAGAAAGAAACATGAGGGTTGATAATTTTGCATATTTAAAAAACTAACAAAAATTAAGTCCATTTCCATGCTAGTCCACTATTTTTTAAGCCCACTCTTGAGCAAGTTCTTTACTGGGAATTTTGGTTGGTCTTAATTAAAGTATCCAACAACGCATCTTGGTACTTTAAGAGTTGTATAATGAGATTGCTATTCTAAATACATAAATGAGTGTTCTAAATAAATATCCATTTTGATATTTAAATAAATATCCATTTATTTTCACTAATAAACAGATGTGTGTGCATTTTTGGTTGGGTAACCCCACTGGAAAAATCAAAAGAAGTGCACAGTATTAGGAATAACTGAGTCTTGGGTTCTGTGTTGGTTTGAAGTTTCTCCCTCCAGTGGGCAGGTTATCTGTTGTTTAAATTTGATGTTGGTGTCATTTGAGAGCAGAATCAGGCATGGGGGCTTCTTGCCCCTTCTTGCCCCTTGAGCCTGCCACAGTCTGGGGCAAACTTGGGAGCCTAGCAAAGATTTTCCTACTGGAGTCTCCATATTAAGCATAGAATCATGACCTCGTTATGTTAATGGGGTCATTGCCTTACAACACACTCTAAGTTCTCATGCGCCTAATCCACAATATTCATTTTAAAAAGGGAACAACTCCAAAATAAATGAGCTGTGATGGTAAGCTTAGCACTAGCTAGATATGAGCCAAGAAGGCTTTTCCATTGAGAATGATAACAAAGACCATAAATTTGGTACAACCGTTTCGTGTAACCACAATGTAATTGCCAACACCTCATTCTCTATATTCCAATGCTCTTATTAAATAGTGAAGTATACCTTTAAGCAGATTGCATGTTAATGGAGGGCTGCTCAGAAAAGTGAGCAACTAATTGAACTGGCATGAGCCAACTGTAAAATATTCCCCCTTTTTAAAAAGACCTGACATTTTAAATTAGTGTTACATTGTAAATGTTGTCTTTTTACTAGTGAAACTTGCATATCAGGCTCCTGCCAACTTCATTAGTCACTCAGTTTCATGACTTGCTCCCAATTAACACTCCAGTTTTTAAATGAACCACCCCACCAACCAACCAACACAGTGCAAAATGGGTAATTATTGCTGGTTTTGCTGGCGAGCGATATGTGCATTTTGGTTTTTTTGGGTGGGGTGGGGTGGAGGAGATGAATTCTGAAATCTGCTCAAATTAAGGATTTTATTAATTCTCCACTCTTACAAAGTTTTTGTAAAATGCATGTAAAATTTGGTTTGTAATAAGACCCAGCAACCTGGTTTGGTCTTGGACTGGAAATAATAGTGTTGTCAAGACTGAAGTTTCTACATTAGCTCTTGCAGCATTCATGTGTGTGCTAGGAGTTTTTTCCCTATCAAGAGCCCACTGTGCCAAATTAACCAATGGTATCCTCCAACAATAACTGATGGAATCTCTGTTGCTGTTAAGATTTTCAAGGATTCAGTAGCAGGTGATTGAAAGACCTCTTCCGGGGACTCTGGAAAGCCACCACCAGCCACTGAGTAGAACAACTTTTCATAGCTATTGTCCCCATCAGTATGTTGGACTACAACCACTATCATCCCCTGTCCAATATATCTGGACAGTGCCAAATTGGGGAAGACTGGAGCAGATGATACAGTGAGCTGGATGGACCAAAGTCAGGGATGTCGGGAAAACCCGGGAAAGGTAGTAATGAGGTCAGCCTTCTGTGGACTCAACATGGATGGATGGACTTTTTCTGAATCACATGGATTCCACAGATTGGGGAGGATTTGTGTACATGTGCATGTCTGCAAATGTGCATTAATGCCAGTGTGCATTTTTGTAAGTCTGCATTAGAGCAAGTGCGTATTTGTGCTAAGGGGCATTGGCACAAGTGCACATCTGCCAACAAATTAAAAATTCTCATACAAAAGTATCAATTCCAGTGAAGAATGGACAATAGAATAAAAGCTGCTTGACAATCGGTGAAACACAGAGGGAGCAGATTTCTAAAATTATGTACAAGCCTAGTTACAGCTCCAGTAACTTGATTGGTGGACTTTTCAGGAATGGAGTGGGGGTAGAAACCAAACTTCTTCAAGATACGTGGATATACTATTTATTACACATGTTTTCTGTTTTGTTTTGTTCAGTTTTGTTCTGCTAGAAATTGTTAGAATCTGTTATGGGTAATCATTAGTGTTTTCAGGAGTATGTGGACTTTTCAATTACATTGAATGCAAATCTGGGAAAGCCTAACTGTGTTAGAATGGATGACTGTTGTAACCTGCAGATATTTATGTGGGAAAGTTAATAAACCCACACAAATGTGAATTTTTGCACTTTCACAGGATAACCTCTGAATACAGACACATGTGATAACACCCACTAGTACATATCTGAGAACTGGGGCTGAGGAGACAGAGAACTTTTGGCAGCAGTGGCAGGTGGCTCTAACATCCACGTGGTGGCATAGCCATTCCTGGTTCCGGTCTGAACCTTGAAGGAACTATCCATGGTGCTGAATGTATTTTGGAGGGTTCTGCATCATCGCTAGCTCCTTAAAACATCAGAGTGAAACCTTGAGTAGATACAAGATCCCACTGACATTGGAGACACCAGCGTAGAGTGTTTTGAGGGACATAATCTCACCTAGATGATATGTTACAATAGCTGAGAACTGTAATGTTCCATAGCTAATTCATTCTAATCTTCATCATACAAATGGGTTTCAAGAGATAATGATAATCAAAAGGTCAGATGTTGGGGGACTGCTTAGGGTATGATCCCGTTTGTTGCACCTACTGTCTTCTTTTTAGCAGGTCAGTTTGTGGTAGGCTAGTAAATGGATTGTCTTTTCTCTGAGCAACTGACCTATGCTCCTTCCCAGTTCTGTGATTCTTTGGTCAGCAGCCTCCAAGCCTAGCCTTCTAAGTCATGGTTTGTTTAGGTCCATTTACTCTTCATTAAATGGGCAGAAAGTCTCAGCTGTATACAGAATTCCCTGCTGTTCTTTTGCATCTTTTTATGTATAGGAAGGGTGCAGAACCTTAAGCCCATGGGCCAAATTCTGACCTTCCATGATCCTAAACCATACCCCCATTCTCTGGCCATTGATCATTTAGTCATCTCCCAGTTTTTGGGCAGGTCCCATTCTAAAAAACTGAAATACCACTTTGATGGTTCATTTGCTTGCAGTATGAACTTTTAATAGGTTGGAATTAAAGCAACTATTTGGTATGTGTCCGTGTGTCTGTTTGTGTATTGGGCCCTACTCCATTAGCCTTTGATCCACTCCCTTCTGCCACCACTGGACTATGACTACCAAGAGCAACTCTAAAATTAAATTTGGCCCTCAGATTGAAACAGCTTCAACACCTCTGTTTAAGGGAACTCTTGATGCGGGTGAAAGAGGAGAGTGCAAAAGTTGGCTTGAAACTCAACATTAAGAAAACCAGCATCATGGCATCCAGTCCTATCCCTTCCTAGCAAGTAGATGGGGAAGAAATTGAGGTAGTGACAGATTTTATTTTCTTGGGCTCCAAAATCACTGCAGACGGGGACTGCAGCCAAGAAATTAAAAGACACTTGCTCCTTGGGAGGAAAACTATGGCAAACCTAGGCAGCATACTAAAAAGCAGAGACATCACCTTGCTGACAAAAGTTTATATAGTCAAGGCCATGGTTTTCCCTGTTGCAATGTATGGCTGTGAGAGTTGGACCAAAGGAAGGCTGAGTGCCGAAGAATTGAGGCCTTTGAATTGTGGTGCTGGAGGAGACTCCTGCGAGTCTCTTGGACTGCAAGGTGATCAAACCAGTCAATCTTAAAGAAGAACAACTCTGACTGCTCTTTAGAAGGCCAGATACTGAAGATGAAACTCAAATATTTTGCCCACCTAATGAGAAGGAAGGACTCCCTGGAGAAGAGCCTGATGCTGGGAACAATTGACAGCAAAAGGCGAAGGGGACGGCAGAGGATGAGGTGGCTAGATGGGGTCACTGAGGGAGTGGGTGTGAGCTTGGGTGGACTCCAAGGGATGGTAGAGGACAGGAGCACTTGGAGGAATTTGAATTGTCCATGGGGTCATGATGGGTCAGGCACGACTTTGTGACTAACAACAACAACAAAAGGGCAAAACACAGCTGTCAGTGATCAGCAAGTTTTAACAAATGCAAAGCACAATTCAGAATTCATTAGAATGTAGCCTGAGTTTTGTCAAAGGAAGGAGGAGGAGACCAAATGGGATATCGCATGACTCCATAAAGGAAGCCACAGTCTTGAATTTGCAAGAGCTGGGCAGTGCTGTCATGAACCGGACATTTTGCCATGAATGGGGACATTCATCCCCAGCATCCTCCTAAGTTGTAGACAACTTGACATCAAGTTGAAATCAACAACAACCTAAATTTTCAATATTGTGGTTTTCCTTCAGAAATCTATAATCAGAAGCAATTCACAGATCCCTTTCAGCCCTTGCAAAGTCCTGAATAACAACAGCCTGCTCCCATACGTAACAATGTGGGGAAGGGCTTCTGAGGAAACTGAGCAAGCTCTCAAACAGGAATTGATCTTTGGATTCTTCAAAGGAATGAACTTCTTTAATACACCTGCTTGTCATATCTTCATGCTGCTTTGGACTGGAAGGTGGGTATGTCTGTGCATCATTTGTCTTCCTTGTTCCATAAAAGATAGAACACATTGACTGCTCCTGGAGAGGATGCGCTAATGCATTCCATCTACATGCACACATGTCTGACAGTTTCCCCCACTTCCCGCCTGCGAGTTGCTTTGACTGAACCTGTGCGCTGCTGTTTAAATCCACCACCTCCTTGGGAATTTTAAGAAAATCTGAAAAGAGAAAGAAGGCAAGAGGCAGTTTTAGAATGGCCCAGAGATACATTTCATTCTTCTAGCAAGGATGGGTGACAATTTTGCTTGGCTCATTCATCCAGAAGTCCTTCCCCAAAAGGTTTGCATTTCTTTAGGAATGGGATGGGAAGAACTTAATCATTATTGTTTAAAGATTGTAGGTGAAAATAAAGCTGACAGATGTCTTTATAGTTAGTTTTCAATGGTCCTGTTTGTTTAGACATTTTTGTCAGAACTGAATGGCTTTACCCTACCTTTAAAGTAACGATGAGTGAATGTCCCAGTCTCATTTTCTCTTGTTTTCTAGTTGATCCACCTGTCAGAAAAACCCAAACTTTGCCATTTTTTGGAGGGAGGTGAAAAATTGTATACAATTTTGCATGCTTTTTGCTTACTATATAGGCATTTTCGGCAAGCAATTTTCCTAATGTAATGACTTTTAATTTCACTAATCATATTTTGTTACCATTCTTGGGTGAGTTATACCGCAAACATCTTACTGTTTAAATCACAGAAGAATTGAGTTTTGGTTTGTGTACTGGTTCAAACAGGCAAGATTATGTTTGCATTAAAATGCAAGCCAAACACATTTCTCCCCCTGTCTTTTTTCTTTTCAAACACAGAGGTATATTTCAGGACAAACCATCTTTAGGCAGAATAAAGAACATTTGTAGGACTAGTCTCCCCATTAGAATAATGTGCACATTAGCTCCATCAAGTCAGATGAGTAACAGATGTTTCTAACATTACCCAATTTTCCCTGGTATCATTCCCAATTATTTGGGTAATGTGCACATTCTATACCCATGAGATATTTCCTGAGTACAAGGTTATATGGAAAAAGTTGTTTACGGCATGCATCATTGCAAGTTCTCTGGCCCCAATAACGAATGCATAGCTCTTAAAAGAAGAATTGCCTTTAAAGTCACAGAGCCTGTACACCTTGCTGGGTAAATAGAACAGCAGTGACCTCAAAAGAGGCTGCAGCTGGTGGATCCTCTGGAGGCTTGCATTATTTCTGCAGCAGAACTACCCGCATGATGATATGTGACATGATGCATAAACCTGTTCATATTTTTTTACCTGGGGAAAAGAAACATCCAACCCACATCCTTTTGACAGGAAAAGCAAAATCCAATCAAACATGTTGATTTCATTTAGAACACTGAATTAATGGATGGCTGTGCTGATTAATCTGTTTTCCTAGTGTACTTGGAAAATGCATGCTTCACTATTAGTCGCCATTTAATGATATGGGGGAAACGTTAATTAAAAATAAACATATTTAGCTTTAGTTGTGTCTTGAGTGAAATTAACCCTCCCTTCTTCAAAACCAAAGAAATAATCAATCTTAATTAAAACATGGCTAAATGGTAAACGGACTGTTAGGGCAACTGGTTCTCTCCTTGCTGTTGTTAAGTTGCATTTGCAACAAAAAGGAAGAAATTCTGTATAAGAAACAATGGCTCCTCATATCCTACCGCAGGGACTTTGGCAACAGTAGGCTATTCTGGAATGCCCACATAGTGAAATGTGATAGAGCATCTCACTGAGAATCCAAGAATTATGGGGAAGAGGGACGCCACATAAAGAGAGAAGGACTGAGTCAAATACCTTATTTCAATATCAGAGTCTTATACATACTTTTGTAAAATGGTGCCCATCAAACTATGATCACATATTGATTAGTCCTGCAAGGGTAAGAAGCTGGGCATGACCAAGAATGATTTTAAGAAGAAAAGCAATGGATAAGTTTAATTTCCTATGGAGCAGGAATAGGCAATTTCTAGCCCTCCAGTTGGTTTTACTACAAGTCCCTCATCTCTTGCCATATGCTGCCTTGGGCTGATGGGAGTTGTAGGCCAGTCCTTCTCAAGGGCCACTGTTGGCTTCCACTGTGATGCAGGATATAAAGACACTTTGTGGTGATGGTTTTGTTCTCTATTTAAAATGCTTCCGAAGAATTGTGGTTCCCCCAGACCCATGTCTGGGAAGGAGTCATCTCATTCCATAGCCACAGCAAGGCGACATAGGTTGGAATCCTGCACATATATTTACAACAATAAGTTTCACTTTGCTGTTCACTCATGCATAGGAATGAGTTGTTCATCATCAATTAAAGATTCCTGAAAACCAGAAGGTCCATGCTAATGATCAAAGACCTTACCAAGGATCTGTGCTTACCGAACTATATTAGATAGCTAGATAGACAGACAGAGAGACAGAGAGACAGAGACAGAGACAGAGACAGATGTAGATATATCTCGTAATGTTTGAATTACTCTTGTAGCTTGCTGTTTGGTGCTCAGAGATCCCAGTCAGGTTATTCAGTGGCCTATAAATTTAAAAATAAATGCATTCACACATGCATACACAGTTCTCACTGCTGGCCCTCTTTCAGACTAAAGACTCGAATTAGTTTGAGGGGCGCCATCCATATTTCATTCCAATGCAGAGTGCGAGCAAAGGTGAAGGCAGTGAGGCCAGAATACACAGAGTTTATTTTGCTATTCTAGGTATTCCCACATCAACAGTTAAGATCCACAGTGCTCTGACTCCCCGTGACAAAGCCTTAGGAGAAGGGGCCTTTTAGAACAGAGGAAATGTACAAAGGTTGGGAAGCCACCCAACCATGGGTGGGCAGGGTTGAAACCAGGGAAAGAGGATGGGGACTTCCAGAGCAGTTAGCTTTCCTGCTCTTAAGAGCTGCTCAAAGCCTAGCTACTCTTATGTGGAAGCAAGTCCCTTTGAAATCAAAAGGCTTTACTTCCAAACAACTATAATCAGAGGAACGCAGCCGTGGATTCGTTTTAACAGAAACATATGCATGCGTGCTTTATTTTTTATAGCACCTAATCATGTGGACTTGAAAACTAGTCCCAACATGTTCAGTTGAAACTGCATCAAAGTAAATGTGCTTGACACACCTTACTTGCCCACAATTTCAAGGAAGAGTGTCCTGTCTCTAAAATATTTACACAGTAACATTCTCAAGTGGACCAGGCCAATGAATCTAGCATAGCACTGAATTGCCGCATGCCTTTCTACAAGCAGATCAGTTCTCTTTCCCTTGCAAATAATTACAAAAATATCTCCAAGAATGGATAGGATGTTGCTGTTGCAAAAATGGATTGGTGGACTAGAGTGCTTGGGTGGTTTGGACTCACAGGAGACTTTAATTATTCAATTCCTCTATTTTTACAGCACACTGAAAAATCTATCATATTGCACTGGTGCAAGAGACAAAAGAATGTTTCGACTAAGTGTACAGCCCTGCAGATGTGTAGACAGAAATCGGTCACACAGCTGTCAGCATTCTGCAGACAACATAGGTGACCAGGAGATGCTGGGAAATAGAGTGTTTAGTTCTGTCTGAACAAGCGTAGGATCGCATCTTAAGAGTATATGCTCTGAGCTGAGAAGTTCCAGTTTCAAATGTATCTCTCCTCCTCAAATTTATTTTTCTTTATTTTTGAATCCAACAGGAAGCCACTGTTTCCCATACTCCATGCTTCTGTATACACACTATGGAAATATGCATGCTTCTCCATTTCCACCTCCATCTCAGTCATTCTCACTCCTGAATTTGAGCATCTTCCCCTGCCGCCGCCGCCCCCCCCCCCCGACACACTTGCTTTTAAGAAAGACAAATGAACAATTTCAGTACAAAAATGCATTTTTCTAAGTATGCCGCCCCTACGCACATTCTCCTCCCACAGGTTCAAGTGTAAAAATGTGTTTTGGGTGAGGAAATGCACATTTTTGGAAGAACTCACTTGTGTAAGTGCATACTTTTAAATGCAAATAAAAGCACATGGAAATTTCCCAAGAACTACACTCTGATTTGCATTTCAGTTTGCAACTACAACATGTTTCCCTAAGTTTTGAATGGGAACAAAATTCTCATGTATCAGTACAGTGGTACCTTGGCTCATGAGCTTAATCCGCTCCAGGACTCTGGTCATGACCCAAATTGGTCGTGAGCCAAGTTAAATTCCCCATAAGGTTCAATGTAAATAAGGTTAATCTGTTCTGTAATTTTTTTAATCAGAAAAATGTGAAGTAAAGTGACAAAGAACAACAAAGATCGTGGCCATCTCCCCCCCGCACCCCGAGCATGAGCACAGCCATCTCCCCACCCACTCCCCCAGCACAACTATGATCGCACGCGCCTGTCATCCTGGCATGGTGGTGGGGGGAGAGACGGGTATGATTGCAGGTGTGCTGGGGGGGGGGGGGGGCAGGGGCAAAAGGGGGGCAAATTTTTGTGGGGGGGGGGGGGGCCGGGTTTGGGGCCGCGCCTCCAAAAAAAAAGGGGGGTGTGCTCCCGCCCCCCCCCCCCCCCCCCCCGCCCCCAGCAGCCTTCTCCCCACTCAGGAGGGTGGGAAGATGGCCACGATCACAGTCGCCACCCAATGAGGAGTTTGCAACCTGAGTCAAACTTTTTATGATTTTTTTGTTCGCGACCCGATTTGGTCGTGAACTGAGGCATTCATGAGCCAAGGTACCACTGTAGTTGAGGGCTGTTTCAGTCAGTTGGATCCATTCATTGGTAAATAAGAAAATGCACAATACAGCAAAGGGAAAAAAGAAGTATTTATATCCTGCCTTCTTCCTAGTGAACGATCTGAGTGTTCTTGAAGTGATGAGAAGTGATGAACACAGTGCCATCAAATTTAATTTAGATATAAGAGGGAAATTGCCAGGTATGTCCAAAACAATCAGGTTTGGCTTCAGAAAGGGAAGCTTCTCTAAATGAGATATCTGATAAAAAAGAGTTTTTTAGCAGATGTAATGGGAAAGACTTCTGATAGGAATCTGTGAGAACAGAAAGCTACATAGATGTCCTGATCTAGCACCGCCCCATTTGTGCTCTTATGTTCCATGTTCCACGGTCCCAAGGTCTTCTCACCCATTCACCAACTAGATCCAGACCTAATGAGCTTCACTAAGTGGCTGCATCATGGGCATTCATGCCATACTTTCAGATGATGAGGATGATGATTGGCTGGATACATAGTTAGGTGAGTTGAAATCTTTTTGTAAAATGGAGCTTTCGTGTCCTCTCCTCCACAGTACAGCCCTTGTGCCTCTGAAAATCTTTTCCTGAAGGACAGCAAAATGTTCCAGAAAGATCCTACATCATTCTTGAAGGGCCCCCAATGTTCAGAAGAAGGTTTGGAGGAGATGTTGGGGACTTTGGTATTGTTATATATGGTCACGTCACCTTTGATTTATGGTGACCCCATGTCTGGAAGCTCTCCAAAATGTCCTTTCCATGGCAGCCCTGTAAACTGTAATTCTTGTAGATTCCAGGCTGTGGTTTCCTTTACAGGGTCATTTCATCTCATATTTGGTCTTCTTTTCGTTCTTCTCCCCTAGCATGGTTGTCTCTTCCCAACAGTCTTGCTTTCTCATGATGTGCCCAAAGTATAATGTGCCTCAGCTTTGTCAGTTTTGCTTGTAGGGTTTGATTTGAAAGTTCTGGCTTGATTTGATCCAGGACCCATTTGTTCATCTGTCTGTCTGTCTGTCAGTCTGGGGTATTTACAAAGCTCTTCTCCAACACCATGTTTCAAACACATCAATTTTCTTCTTGTCATGTTGGGGCTGCAGAAGGGGAAATAGATTTCCAACTGTAAAACTATATACCCAACCCATTGCTGCTGCTACTACTACTAAATCCTAGGTTTCTGGTTCACAGTTACCAAAAAAAACTACTACTATTGTCAGGTTTGGACAAAAATCTCCCCATCACCTTGTTTAGGCATCATTCCAACAGTTCCGTTCAAATTAGCTCTGATTTCCCCCACAGAACCAAACTCAAAAGTCACAAAGGGATATGAAATGTATCTGGAAATTGAGAGCAATACTTTTGCCTAATCATATCAACAGCTGCCTGCTAACATTTCACCATGGAATGATGAATCCATTAGCCGAGGTGGGAGGGAGAGTCGCACATTTACAAATGGCAAATTCAATGTGACCATCAGGCAATCCATTAGATAGCCATAATGCTCACAGCTGGAGCCTTGCTGAGAAATGGCATCTGATACCATCATTGTTAGCCTTCATATAATGCAATATTTATCATGGTAAGAGAGGAGGAGAGTATTTTTAGCTGCATCTTGAGTAACGTATCTCCATGGTAACCACTTACTTGTCTTCACTCTTGCCGTTACATGGAGTGTGGTTACATTAATAATAAATGGGATGCTTCTCACACATTTGGTTGCCGATGGCCCCTAGCCATGGATCTCTTTGAGTACAGTCAGAAGGATTTGCAATACTTAGGGCACAAAGAACATGTCCTCCGTGCTGCTCCTGAAAGAGAGAGTCACCTTAACGGCCACCCATTGGCGGTGGGAATGGTACGGCTGTGGGTCGCATCATTGTGTGGGTTCCACAGTGACTCAACTCTACCAAGGAAGTGCGTGAGCAATTTAATTAGCAAAGTTCGGAGCCCAGCAGGCATGGAGGAACATTTTCTACCCCACCACTTCTGTTGTGTTGAGAATAAAGAAATGGCATGTCATTTCTTTGAAGAACTTCCTCAGCAAAAATCTTGGGGGAAATGGAAATTTCATTCATAGGCGCTGGAAGAATCCCAGGCAACGGCTCCAATTCTCGCTCTCTCATCACATGCACAAATAATTGCTCAAAAGTGACACAGATGCCTGATTGGCATGTTTGGATTTTAAAATAGGGAAAGTGTCCAATCTGAAAGATAGAAAATATCTTGGATAGCACAGGAGCACAAATTTTATTGCCTACATTTCACACTGGCACTCCGGTGATGCATATGATATTTTAGTCCTGACCAGTTGCTGTGCATTTTAATTGATTGTAGAATTATTGTATATTATGATCTGTCCTCAGATTATTTTGCAATGAAGGGCAGGATGTGCATTTTATAAATGAATATGTACTTTTGCAACATTTGAATTAGCAACTTCACCTTTCAATTCTACAATTTAACACTCAAAATCTGAACTTTTTTCAGAATGCGCACCTTACATGCACCTTTTGTGTCTCATCTGAATGTTCATCCAGTTTACACCAGCAGTTTCTGATCAAGGAAGTCATGTGCCTATAGCATGCAGATACCCATGACTGGACTGGGGGTCCAGGCATTTTCTGAATTTCACAATTCGACAACTTAAGTTGGCTCACGTAACTCCCATGGATCACTCTCAATCCCCATATAAAAGAGGATTCTTCACCTCCATTCAGCTGAGTGGGGCAGAGGGAAATCCCTCAGAATTTCATTTGAAACTGGTGCTCAACAAAGCCAAGTGTTTGGGACCCATCGTGGGACTCCCTTCAGCTATCTTCCGTCTCACCACCATTGTCTCCAGCTGATCCTGCTTCTCATTCGCTTTTTCATCCTTGCCACCACCTTCCTGCTTGACGGCAGAGAGCCAATAGGTAAGAGGGCTACAGCATTAGCTCCTCCTCCTTCTCACCATCACCAGTGTCTCAGCCATGGTGAACAGGCCGGTTACCATGGTGAAGAGCACAAGCAATGCAAGGGAGGTCTTGTCAGTGCACCCCCCCCCCAAGGTTGTGGGCCCTTGGCAGGTGTCCAGCTATGGCCACCCTTGATCCTGACCCTTGTGTAGAGCAAGCAGTGTGATGTGACCTGGATGTCTGTGGCTGAAGCATCGAAGAGGATGGATGAACCAAGAGCACTTCTTGGCCTGATCAACTGTGCAACCTTTTGTGTGTGATCTCACATTGCCCTTGCCAGAAAAGTTACCATACTACATAGCTGAAGCTCTCTGGGCAACTTACAACCATGCATAACACAAGACAAACAAAACAAATGTCAGAAAAAACAAAGCAGCATTAAAATGAATTTAAAACGAGTGTGCTGTATAGGCTAGAAGTGGGAGTTGTGTTTCTGAGGAACAGCAAAAAGTGTGACAATTGGGATGAGTAATTAACAGATATACTGCTGAGGTGGACGCTGGCTGTGAGCAAGAGAAGAACTGAAGAACATAAAATCGTAGGGCACAGGCTTATGTTTGGGACTAGCAACATGACTCATGATTTCTCTTATTTATAGGGCAGATTTTTCATTTAGAGTGTTGGATGAAGACCCAGGCATAGCATGCTGTAGTCACCACTGAGCAGAACACGCACTGGGTGACTCTGCCCCGCCACCTACTCTGACTCTGCCCCAGCCTAACCTACCTAGCAGGGTTGTTGTAAAGATAAAATGGAGAAGAGGAGGATCACAGGCACCACCTTGGGCTCCTTGGAGGAAAGGTGGGATATAACAAATAACAAACTGAAGGGCTTAGGAAGGGCAACAAATTTCACAAGACCACTTTGCTCCTCTTCACACCTTCTTTCCTACTGGATCAGGCCTATCTCATCTTGTTCCTCTGATCTTCTCCCCAGTGCTCATGTCTGCCTTCCAGCTGCTTCATGATGCCAGGTGAGGAAGACACCACTGGCCACAGCCCAGCTGAGTTTCCCGACCAGCAATTCCTCCTCCCATTCAGCGGGCAAAGGAACCATCGTACTGGCCAGACAGCATGACTGCCACCACTGAGACCACCACCAGTAAGTTGAGTCAATGCTTTGCTCCTATTCACAATCCACAGATACAACGGTGGCATGGGGACACCTTAGCTCAGGCCTCACATTGATGCAACTTTAATAGGAAGACAATTCTTTCTATTGCTCATGGCTCTTGGTGATACACCTCTCCTTAAAGAGACAAAGAACATCTAGACATCTTATTCCTGAAACTAAAGACTTTGCTTTATCTTTTCCCCTCAGATGTGATAAGAGAACAGATCTCAGCTTTTCCTGCTCCTTTGACGCATGACATAGGCTCCCTGTCTGTACTCATGACAGCTTTAAGGATGATAAAGTCTTACTCTTTGCAGGAAACAGATCAACACAGATGAGCTGAGTTTTGGAGACGGATTGAAAAAGAGATTTAGTATTCATCATATATCTTTTAAGAGTATAACTATATTAAGAGAAAAAAGACATTCTTGATGCTGGCAGACCCGTGCACAATCTCTCTTCTTTGGAGGTTTGTCCTGAATCAACTTAGGACTGCATCACACATTACAAAAATTAGCAGGTCTGACTTCCAGACTGACTTTTTAAGCTTCAGGTACACCAAGAATATATGCTGAAGACCATCTACAGCATCTCTTTCATCTTGTGGGCTGAATTCAATTTGGAAGAAATGCTTGGGGTTCACTCATTCCAGTGGTGGGGTCTGAATATTGATACACTGAGTATGATAGACAGACGAGGTATAACTTCCTCTTTGATGCCTGAAGTTGCATGGAATTGCTTGAACGAAACATCTGGAGGGACGAGTATTGCCTGCCCCAACATTACAAGGTATGATGTAGTAGGTCAATTGCATTTGTAAAAGCTATCCAGTTTGCACTTCCTGGTATCCAATCAAGCCTAGAATGTATTCATATTTCTGCATACCTTGCATGCAGCTATGGTTCTGCTAGCTTCATAATTCCTCAACCCTACATCCTGGGGCATATTGAAAGGTATTGATGGAGAGAGCAGAATGATCAAAGCTCCTCAATATTCTCCAATTTTAATTTTTGGGCTCGGTTTAGGTTTTTATGAGAAGTTTGTTTCCGTTTGTAAATCGCTTGAAAAACCACCATTCACAGTCCCAAACATCAATATAAATAGCAGCATGTTTTCTTGGAAGATGTTTGTTACTTTCCAAACCTTTCTTTACTGGTTGCAAAATGTAACAAGTTTCTTAACGTGTGCACATTTCACATTACCTATGGAGAAATATTGCACAAATTTCAGATTTTTTCGTGAAGCTGTGCATTTGATAGCTGTGCATTTGCACAGTGTTTCCATGTGTGCAGAATGAAAAGTAGTGAGAAATACAATAAGATGTTGAATAATGATGAGGAGCAAGCAAGCTGATGTCCAGAGAATCTTGGTGAGCTTGAACATTACGCAGTGTCCCTCTCCTTGTATCATCTCATTCCTAAAAATTGGGCAGGGGAGCTTTTTTCAGCCAAAAGGAGGTTGATGCATATTTTTCAACCAAAAACATTTTGAAGCATATTTTAAAACTGCACTCCCAAAATGCACACACCCATAGACTAATGCATAAAATGTGATTTTTAAAAGCTTTCTCGGAATCTTACCTACCCATTCAAACCTGAAGTAAAAAATTAATCCAAACAAAGTCCCAGTGTAGCTCTAGATGTCACTTCTTACAACATCCATATAGCTGTGATCCCCACGTTCGTACTAGAGGCCCCTTGAGCTGGAAGTCCTTCCAACTAACCCCAGATGATAAGGGCTCATTTTAGTGCCTTGATAGAAAGGGCACCTTGTCATTTCTGATATTGCAGTTCTAAATGCTGAACAACAGTGCCACTGTGTTGTTGTTGTGTGTCATCAAGTCATCTCTGACTTATGGCAACCGCATGAAAGCTCTACAAAATGTCCTGTCCAAAAAAGCCCCAGTCAGCTCTTTGAAATCCAATGCTGTGGTTTGATGGGTTGGATTCAATCCATCTCATACTTGGTCTTCCCTGTCTTATTTCCTCTTCTGTGTTTGGAAGGCTTTCATCCATGGAGCCACCATAAATCAGAGACAACTGGGCAGCACATAATAACAACATCTAATATATTGATCTAATATCTAACGTATTTCTAATATGTGGATCAGAACAGATTTCCTTTGGATCATGTACTTCTTTGATTTTTTCAAAATGTGTTGTAAAATTTTAATGAAGCAAAACAGTGGGAAATAAATATCTGATTTATTAAATTATAAAAGTGTATTTCTTTGAACATTGTGATAGAGATATTAGGGAAAATTACATATAAAAATTACATATTTGGGGGGAAATTGCATACAAATAGGGGAAATTATTTGCCCCTGATTTGGAAACTAGATGGCACAAACCTAAGATGGCATACATGCAAACTGACTATGGACCAGATATAGCCTGATTTGTCCATCCTAAAATAAAAATATTCATTTGCTTCTCTGCCTGAAGGGGATTAAGGAAAATCCTTGCCACATAATGGCTTGATGTGATGAGCCATTCCATAACCACCTGGATATTTCAGATACATGACCTCTTCTAAAAACAGTGGGCATGCAAACAGTGCTACATACATTTCGATTCTGAGAAGCTAGGCAAATATTTGAAAAGACATATTATCTTGCACTTCATGAGAGGTTGTGACAGACTCTGTGAGAGTGTGTGTGTGTGTGAGAGAGAGAGAGAGAGATGGGCTGCCTGCTGCAAGGTCACGAATCACTCCATTTTAACACCATAATTTTATCTGAAGTGCACATCCTGAAATGTATGTCTATTTTAAGCACGTTGATCAGTTGCAGAAGGGCAATAAAGGAATCATGTTTGACTACAGTGAAGTTATCCCAGATTTGACTGGGTTGTTACTTGGTTCCTTGCATATGGGAATGAACTATTACAAATCAGGTATTACCCACGAAATTCCCACATTGTCTCAACACACCTTGAAGTCGGTGCTTTGCATTTCCCACATTCAGCTGTGTCACATTCCGTGCTGAGCCATCGGCTGATGTGGAAAAGCAGCCAGAGGAGAGCGGTGGACGGCCTGTTGCTTCGCACCGCTCTAGCCTAGGCTAAGCCTTACTTTACACATCCCCATTTCATGAGACAAATATCAGATGCAGCACTTCCCCCTGCATCTGGATGGGGAAAACAGTGCCAGGGAAAGTTTGAAGCATCCCAAAATGTGTCTTATCTAAAGTAAAAATGAAAGCTAGACAATGCTACTAGCTACATCTTTAAACTAATCTTTGTTTTTGCGCTCGCTGTGCATGAGAAAGATCCCAGCTCCAATCTACCTTTTACCATGAACTCATTTGGTGGCCATTCTCTTTTGGTCTTCGTCGCTCTGACCCAATAAAATGGACTGGACTTATAAGAAACTTGCAAGGATAGTTACAAATAGATATGGGGAAAAGTCTGCAAAGTTAATTATTAATTCTTTGTCACCATCTGCAGGCCCCTAATGCTGCCTATGCCCATGCACGGGGAGGGGCCAGTCAAAATGACAAAAACGGGTGCTGTACCATACAAGACAGAAATCCCAGATTTTATGCCAGAGCTGAGCTTACAACTGAAAAATGTCTTTGCCCCTTGGGTGGATGGATTATGTGAAAGCACTGTTTAAACCATGTTCTGCTTTCCTAATACAGCATCACTTCAATTATAGAAGTTACCTGCACTAGAAATGCTTGCTTGGAACCATTCAGAAAATCTCCCACAGCTTGCAATTCTCAATTCCACTTCTTAACTCATCCCAGAACTGGTCAAAGGTGTTGCGAGTCACATTCCATCATCTAAAGCCTGTCCTTTAGTCCTGGGTGTTATCTGCTTTTATAAGTGGCAACAGGCATGGCACACCTGGCTTCATTATTTTGCAGTATTTCATTGAACACAGAAAGCTCATTTTTATTGTGTGTGGCTGGGAACTAACTACAAGAACAAATTAGGTTGCAAATCTAAGCATCATTCCTCCTGCACCCGAGAGTAATGGTAGAACAAGGCAGGTGTGGGCTGCATGAGCAGAGCAAAACAAATGTGATTATGAAGGGCTGAGAAATGTATTTATTCCCCAGGCAATTTCGGTATATGCAGCATCTCCCTTTTAGGGTACAAAACAAAAACCAGATTTAAACTGCGGGTTGCATCCGATGTTCATCTTGCACAGAGTAGTGATACATGAGAAATGTATATGAGTTTGCTTGTGAACAAAATTTACCCCGTTCACACTTCTGGACTGACACAGATAGGATGCAACCGGTGGTCAGCCTCCATGCCTTTTGCAATGTGATTTGCAGACAGCAAACACCATATCCAACAGCATGGATATAATTGAAAATGTGCATGAAAAAGCATATTTTGAAAATTACATGCAAGGATGCTTTAATGAATGGGGAAATCATGCGCATTCCAAGGATGTACACACCTGATGTGCATATTTGGAAGAATATGCAAGAAGATAATGATAGATATTCATGCAAAAAGAAAAAGAAAACCAAAACTTATACTCCTGGCTCAGGTCATAACATGCTTGAAGAAGGAATTCAGTTTTGGTGAACTCGGCATATGCTGATTTGCATTCCGAGTAGATCACTGTGTGGGAATTAAGTAAGCCTGTGCTGGATGCAACCCAATCTATTTCCCATCTCCCAAACACTAATGGTAATTTTGAATTTGATGGAGATTAGAAGAGATTTTATTGATTGATTGATTGATTGATTTTTTGATTTATTGATTTATTTTCCTAAAAAGGGCTCAAGGCAGCTTACATCATTCTCCTCCTCCATCTTGTCCCCACAACAACAACCCTGTGAGGTAGGTTGGGCTGAGAGTCTGTGACTGGCCCAAAGTCACCCAGTGGGCTCCATGGCTGAGCGGGGACTAGAACCCAGATTGTCTGAGTCCCAGTCCCATGCTCTGAACCACTGCACCACACTGGCTCTCATGTTGACGGTTGATGGTGATAGGGGTGGGAAGTAAGAGAAGGAGAAGGAGAAGGAGGAGAACTTTGCCTCTGGTTTTAACACTTGTTTTGATAGTGGCACAGCTCGGCATGGAGCACACACTTTGCATGCAAAATCTATCTCGAAAATTGTTCCAAAGCTGCTTTTAAACCTTTCAGGATAAAAAGGCACAAAATGGGTACTTTAAAAATGTAAATTATTATTTTTTAATTGATCTGACTCTCACACTCAATGCCTGGCATCACCCATTAAAAGCATATTAAGTGCCAGGAAGAGGGGACTACACCATCTACATAAAGGGCTACTCACAGTATTAACAACAAAGGACCAACAGATGGCTAGTGATACACAAGCTGAAATGGAGAGCATAGTCCCTGCAAGTTGCAGCCAGCCACTTCCTGGTATGGAAAGCCAATCCCAATCGTTTGCATGGGATTTCATGTAGTGAAGCTGGGAGAAGCTGGGCGCACACTAGTGCATACGCAACCCACCATAACATGCAGACTGACCTCCTTTAAGACTTGGTGCTCTAGAGCAGAGCTGGAGAACCTCAGGCCCAGGGGCTAAATCCAGCCCTTCTGGGTTCCCCAAGCATTTGCTTTCCACCGGCCCCACCCCTCTCCTCCAGCCTCTGGTGTTTCCCTTACACTGGGGCAGTTCCTCCCCCACCCCCATTCATAAAGGTCATAAATGCCTCTCTCGAGGCAGGTACCAACAGGAAGAGCTTCATGCAACCGTATGTAGGCATGTGGGACATTTTGGCTCTATCCATTTTGCCGTTTACTCTGTCCACCACTTCTTTAGTTATCAGGTGCTTTGTGAAGTGTATCATTCAAAGCCAGTGATAGCAAGAGAGGGGCTTAGGAAAGGTTTGGGAGCAACTTATGCTTGGCTCACATGCTTAAAGCTACCTGTGAATAGGAAGATGTAAGTGTGGGTGAAGGCTGGTTGAAGGCCCGTCCCCAACTTGGTGCCTTCCAGATTTTGACCTTCAGCTCTCAGTAGGACCAAACAGCAGACTGCACAGCCAGGAATGCTGGGAATTGTAGCCTAAATCATCTGGAGAATACCAGGGTAGGAGAGGCTGGTGTATAATGATCCTGAGTTCCTGATCATAAAATACAGATTAGGCCTGTCACCTCCAACTTCCAGAGTGACTCAACACATGGTTGCTCTTGTTGTTGCTATGTGTCATCAAGGTGTCTCTGGCTTATGGCAACCCTCTGAATGAGTGTTTTCCAAAGTATCCTGACTTTGACAGCCCTTAAACACAAGGTTGTGACTTCCTCCATGGAGTCAATCCATCTCTTAGTGGTCTTCCTCTTCTTCTTCCTTCACGCTTCCCTAGCATGATGCTCTTCTCCTTCTCTACAGCATGAGATCCGTGTGATCTTATGGTACGTCCACAAATCCAAGCCATGTAAGAGAAGAATGCTGTAGCATCCCATAGAGGAAATGACTCCAAATCAGGGTTCCCAAATCCTTTGGGTTGGGGTGTAGATTCGGAATTGTGAGTGTCATGCATGCTTACAAAAAGGCTGGGGGCAGGCAGCTTGCCCATTCATAAAATAGCGATTATGTGAGTGTGGTGAGTCACAAAGCACTCGTTTCCCAGAAGGCAAACTGGTGAGGCTAAAACTATTCAACTTCCTGCAAGGGCAATGCAGGTCGGAGCTCCAAAATGCAAAAGCTTTGCTTCACAGCATGCAGGCCTCCTGCGTGATTTAAATAAAGGAATACTACCTTGGGAAATAAAATGAAAATGAGGAGGGCCAGGGAGCCTGGCAGGCACCAAAACAGGTGTCCATGGGCACCACATCGGGGACCCAGTGGTAACCTGTCCTAGCACAGGGACTCATTCCTCATTTCCTCCACTTAAAACATATTTCGTGTTTTGATCTCTGCATCAATACTGCCAATCAAAACAACAGGGCAGACTTCTTTCCCCGCTTCTTTGCAGAGATCTTGCAAATATTTTGAATAAATGACATCACAGTCCTAATCATCATAAACATGCTAGGCCTTCAGTTATTTCTCACATAGCCCTGCAAAATGAGCATACGGCCATTTCCCCTCAAGAATGTGAGGAGGCAGAGCTGTGGCCATGAAGGTGTCCATCAGGTGCTATGACCTGAACGGCAGGCTAAGCTGGAATTTAGGTCTCCTGGTCAGTCTTCCTCCACATGGGGAAATGCATCAAATTTTTGTTTAAATTTTCAAAATTATTTCTACCTTTGTATTTAAGCACATGTAATCGTGTGTGCAGATGTCATGCAAATAGGTGTCCTCTTCTGTCCGTGTTTTGGGTGGTGCATGAAAGGCCACCCCATCATCTGCGCATCCTTCAGCTTTTCCTTCTGCAGTTTATGATGTCCCATAAGCTGAACTGGACACCCACAGCACTGTTTATCTAAGCAATTATATCACTGCACAAAGCATGCTCTCCCCAATTTGCTTCCTAGCCCTTTTCGCGTGTGCATCTCTCCTCTTTCTCCTCCTCCTCCTCCTCCACCTTCTACTCAGTAATGCATCTTCCTTTATTGCATTTGATCATATTGATTCCAGCTGAGAACCCTAAGGTAATTTTAAATTCTAAATTTATCATCTGGGGGGAGGAAATCATATATTTGTTTACCTCTGCCAATCTGATCATCATGTAGCTGTCTTCTTTTCCTATACACTTTTATTTCTAGCCTTTTGTATCAGCTGGGAAGCGCCAGGTCATAACACAATAGCAAGTGTAATGTTAATACTATAGTAATTTGTGGGAGGAAAGGCTTTAAATGAGGGAAAAGATCCAGTGTTTTTCCACCTATAGCCTTCGTTCATTCATTCTTATGCTTGAGGTTAGCTTCCCATTGAAGTGTATTTGAAACTAGAAGGTTTTCCTCTGTAGAGTCACTTGAGAGAGGTGTTAAATCACTTTTTGTTGATTATAAGTGCCAGAATGGCCACTTCTAAAAATCCAAATTTTATTGATAATTATGCAAATAGCATTTTTAATTTTGCGGGTTTTTTAGTATATTTATATTTAAGCATAGTGTAAATGAAACTTGGTGAAAAAAGGATAGCGTTCTATGTTCATTAAAAATATTTTGAGCTAGGATATGAGATTCTTCTGTGAGTGTTCAGCCTTTAATTAAGTTATGAACCAGCTTTGTACTAATTGTGCAGTCCTATGCAAGTTTAGACAGAAAAGGTGCCTTTTTTCTGTCTAGAAATGCATAGAATTACACCTTAAGTTAGACCAGTGGCCAATCTAACTCTCTGTTTTAAGGTAAGGCAACTTGGTAGGACTAAATATACACTCCCAGACCAGATCATGGACTGGAACAAAGTCATGGCCAGAGATCCAGCCATTCTGGAGCACAGCGTTCAGGTTCCACACATATGCACACACTGAGAAAAATATGCATGAGATCACTTTATCCTTTTGGGCAAGGATTCATATACTTCTAAGCTGGATTCAAAACAGTTTGCATTTGGGGAAATGCACCCAGAGCAAAAGTGCAGATTTATCTTTAGAGGAGGATATGGCTCAGAACTATTTTGGTCATTAGGAAAAATTGCGCACCACTTTGTGATCATGGGCAGTGCTGTTTTCTCCCTTTGTTCATCTCCAGGCTCTGTCTATGGTCTAAATTAGAGATTAATGGCAACGGCATTGTTAGCCATGCTTCTTTGTCTAATTACATAAGCATGACTTCAAAAACGATTCCTTTCTCCAGCACATCTACGAAATGTGGGGAGGTCGAGAGATGAGAACAAGGTCAAATGGCCTGTGCAAGAGTTAAATGCCATATGAAAGATTGGGTACTGGATGTCGCAACTGGAGGTACAGCGAATATACATGGTTACAGCTTTCCCTGAAAAACCCAGTGTTTAAGGTGACATGGAATGCTGTCTCTGTGATGCCTCATTCACACCCGAGCTCATCTCATTTTGGTGCTGTAGCTTAAGCAATGAGTGTGGATATATAGCACAGCATGACTAATGATCTTCATCAAAAGGACTAGTGGCTTGGCAGATCCCCAGGACTACCTGCAGCAGTTATGGCATCTTGGTGACAGGAACAGCTCTGGGTTTGAGGGGGCTCTCCACAAAGTGCCCCCTGTGGGTCCCCTCCTACATCAGCAGGCAGTCCTCTCTGTGGATTTGGGTGGACACAGAGACTTAAATTCTACATGGGGTGCCCTTGAAAACAGTCCAGAAACATCAGTTGGTACAAAGTAGATCAGCTTGCCTGTTTCAGGGACACACAAACCCTGTGCATGGACTACCAGTTGAAGTCTGGGCCTGCTTTAAGGTGCTCACACTGATATATAAAGGCCTAAATGTCTTAGGGCCTGGATATCTAAAGGAACGCCTCCTCCCATACACACCTACCCAGAGCCTAAGGTCATCTATAGAGGTCCTTCTCAAGGAGCTACCTTTAAAAGAAGGTGGCCATGAGGAGAAGGGCCTTCTCAGGTGTGACACTGACTATGGAATCAGCCCCCAAGGGAGGTACACCTGGCACTGACTTTATATTCATTTCAACACCAGACCAAAACCTTTTTATTTTCCTATTATTTAAACTGTTAAATATGATTATTCAATTTATTGATTTTTATGCCTATTGTCATTGCTACATTGTGGATTAGTTGTTAATCTGTTGTTATGTGTTAATATCATTACTTTTTCTTCATTATTGTTTATGTGGTTTGAATTCTGTTGACTGTGTAGATGTCCTATTGACATCAAAGTTATCGATTGATATTAAGTAATGTTTTAATATGGCTTTTAGGGTGCACCATTCTGAGAGCTTTTTCTTTTTGCTAACAAACAGTCTATAAAAGTTTATATAGAAAATAAATTAATAACAAAGCCATGGTCTGCCATTCTGAATTTCCCACAATGCCTCTGAGTTCAGTGGTGGGGCCTGTGATTAAATTACCCACAATTCCCTAGAGCAATGCTACATTAGGTAGCCACCTGCATTGTAGAATATTTAAAATAGTGCCACTCAGCAGGACTAAGTCAGTGTGCATGTCAGCACCAATGGACTAATGATCTTCATCAAAAGGACTAGTGGCTGCTCAGTACATGCGTAAAGTACTAGAGGTGATTATCATTCACAATTAATCTCTCGCAAAGCTCTGGCTCTGGTGTAATTTTGGACGGCTACCTGACCTACACCATGACCTTCCTATACCAATGGGATTAGGTTGGGGTGGGTGATGTATTGCCCTGCAGGAGTTTAGGTGTACCGCTCCCGTCAGCCTCAGGCATTATAGCCAACGGTGAGGGATCATGAGACTTGTGCGCTGGAACATCTGGAGAATGACAAGTCGCACACTGCTAGGCCAGGCAACATGGGCACCCAAGTCAACATCAGCATGTGAACCAGTTGCACAAAGATCTATTCATGCTGTGTGAGAAGAGGAGAGCAAATTAATTGCATAAGCACGTCCCCCGATCCCGGTTGCCTCGGCATATCTTGGTATAGAGAACTAGGCTGCACATCTTACATTTGAAATTGATTCAAAAGGAAAATAAACTCTTCTGTTGCAGTGGGCTGATGATCCACACAGAGCCTTGAAATGAATCCTTCAATTATTCAGGAGTTTTAATGCAGAGATGTATGCCTTTCATAACAAGAAATTTGCATCATGACCTTCCTGCTTACAAACCTAAAGACAAAAAGGAAGAGAAAATGACTGTGGTATGAAAGGGAACCTTGGTGACAAATGATCTTCATCAAAAGACATGATAATGCCTTGGCAAATCCCCAAGACTGCCCAGAGGAGAAGTTACAGGGAGCCTGTTGTGCCAAAGGAATTCAAGAAACTACCCCAATCCTTGTTTCTTAGGGCTTCATGCAAAGGCTGGTTTTAGTATTTATGTTCATAGACATATTTTAATTTCCTGCAGACCTCCTGGAAGACTGACAGGGGATGGTGTGATGAGTTTCTATTAGCCTCCTCCAATCTGGTTCTCCACTGAGAAGATTGCCTGTCTCCTGGCTGATTTCACAAGCACTCTCCTTTCCAAAGGTGGCCACGGGCTTGCAGAGCAACTGAGTCATAGCCCCTGTTCTGCCGAAGGACGTTTTGGTACAAAATCAGCTTTGCTCCATGTGAATTAACTGAAACATCCCCAATTCTGTATTAGGAAGGCACCAGTGCTGTGCTGAAATGCCCCCCTACATCTTTGTTCACAGGACCATATTGGCATTTTTCAGGGGCATAACACTGGCAAAGGGTTCACTCCTACCCTTGTTAAGGTGGGCACCACTGGGGACGTTCTGATGACCTGGCCCACCATCAGAGGGGCCACCACCAAGGCTGCTCTGTTACCTGACTTTTTTTTTTTTTTTGCATTTGTAGCATGAGTGAAAGCAGTCAGAAAGCACCATCTTCTGTGCAGAGACAGATGAATATGTCAGTTCCACCTTCTCCCATGTTCGTTCTTTCAAACAGATCTCAATTCTTTGTTCCCAAATATGCAAAACTTGGCAAATTTTAGAAAATTCTGAATGTAACTGAACTGAAACAAGACTCTCACCAGCCACATTCAGTATGTACAGCTATTGCCAGCATGAAGAAGGCCACAAAGTGCCTGCCTGCCCTAAAGGTGTTAAAGGTACCCAGCCAGGTGGTGGAGGCAGCTGGTCACCCTAGTTCAGCCCTACAAAACCACAGGCATTCAGACCTGACCCTGAACAGCAAGCACTCAATACCTTCCACTGGACTGCTTTTCCCATCTTCATTTTCTAGAATTATTACCTCAAGTGTTTTCCAGCTTGTTTCCAGAAAAGTAAGCTTCAGTAGTTTCTCATTATACAGGCAAACAAAGAGCCAAACAAAATTCATCCTCAAGGAGAAGGGAACAGCAGAGGTTGAGGAGGCTAGATGGAGTCACTGGGGTGGTGGGTGTTGGTTTGGATGGACTCCGGGGGATGGTGGAGGACATGGGAGCCTGGAGGAATGTTGTCCGTGGGGTTGTGATGGAAAAGGCATGACCTTGCAGTGAAACAACAAAATCACAGCACCTCATCAATCCCAAGGACAAAATAGAGTTTGTTCTTCCTACCTCCCTCATCCCCTGCTGCTCTCTTATTTATTTATTTAGAATTTTTGTATGCCATCCCATCGCTTATAGCCTCGGGATGGCTCTCTTGGTGGCCGTGGGTGGAGATCTCCTGCACTGTGAGACTTTAGCACTGGAGTCCAAGTCCAGCAGCACCACTGGGAAGGCCCTGAAGAAAAGGCACCCAGTAGCCATCAGAAAAGTGTGCTCGCTTCTGCCAGGGCCACACGTAAATGAAAAATGTCTGTGAGACAGGAAGAGGGCACAATTTGTGCAGTAAACATACCTGTCCAAACACCACATTTGGCATCCCAGTTCTAAGAAAGACCATCAGCTTCTTGGAAGCACCATCCAGTTTCTTTTCTTCTCCTTTTTTCTTTTTTAAAAATCTTTGTCATTAACATCATTTCCAGAGCAAAGTCTCCTCTACTTACAGAGAACAAATGTTGCTAATGTTGAAATAATGTAATCTCATGCGCTCAAGTGATTCATGATAACTATTGTTGAAGATTTGACCTTCAGGTTGTACATGTCTTTTCCCCCCTTTTTGTACTGAATAAGGCAGGAGATTCTCCTTTCTGAGGCTTGCCAAATTGTTGTAATGCAAAATGATAGCGATATTTACAGACTTGAATTCAATTAACACTTGCTAATGCTGGAGCTATAAATAAGAAATGCAACAAAATAAATTAATAGTTGCTTAATAAAATGGTAGCTTTTGAATTAGAAAGTAAAGAACCATGAGCAAGCCAATTATAAATAAAACTAGGGTTCATTTCCAGCTGAGTGTTGCAATTACTCCACTGCTAGACAAACGTTTTTTAGGTAGCTTTTGAATTTGGTGCTGTTTTCACCAATGACCAGAAGAGAGAAAACTCGCTAACCTTAATTGGTGTTAACCTTTTTCTACCCACTAAGCCTAAATCCATTTTCTTCCACTGGAGAAAATCTAATTTTCCTAAACTCCAGTCTGGTGACATATTTATAAAACTCTTAATACTTGTTAGACATCTATTTCCTATCTTAGAGATGGTAGATTCCCTTCTTACTAACAAACATGGTAGAATTATTCATAAGATATTTTCCCCTGTGCCAATTTTATATTATTTTGAATACAATAGTCCTACAAATGCCTTACAGATATTTAAACATTGTATCTGAATTACTAAAACGTATTTAGGAATGATCAGCAAACCAGGAATGACAAAAAGAGGTCCACCTGGTGCCGTCGTTATTTGGTTTTCGGCGCCAGGCCAAGACCTTTTTATTTAAATGCTATTTTAACTGTTAATGGTTTACTTGTTGATTTTAAATTGACCAGGCTGTTTCCACTATTTTATTTTATGTATTTTATTTATTTGATGAATTTTTTTGCATTTTATACAGGACTTTAACGATTGTAAGCCGCCCCAAGGCTCATGCGATGGGGCGGCATATAAGTTGTCTAAATAAATAAATAAATCATGATTCGAAATAAGCTTTCCAATCATAGTTAGCTCCCCACTTTTCTACTCCGTCTGCCTCTAAAGTAGATCTTGCTACTTTCTCTTTCTATGCCTCCTTTGCTTAGCATGACAAGCTAAACTACATTGTCACTTAAACTCTGAGATCCTGATCAGGAAAAAGTTTGTTCATTTTTAAAAGCAAACTTGGATTCTTAAAGTCTAGCTATATTCCCTTTTTTCTGGCCACTGTGCCAGATGAGAGAGGGGGGAAGCTGCTTTTTATCTTCAGTTCCCACTTATTTACTTAATTAGAACTTGTCTTCTTTGCATCATGAAGATTTGCTATGTGGGACTGGGAAACCTGCCCCATTCCCTGCCTGAATGCTGACTGGACAGCCACATGCAAAGAACTCCGACTCCAGGACAGAACCAGCCACTCTCTGTTGCGTGTGATTGATAGTGCTGGTATGTGCAATGGACCCAAACTTGTCTGGGCTCTCCGACTGGCCCGGCATCTTTCCCTGCTCATATCCACGCATGATGTAAGAATAAAAGAGCTATGTTTCCTAAGTTCTTGACCTCCCAAATGTTTGCTGTGTCATTCTTAATCCATGGATTTTTGTACTTTTTATCTTTCTTCCTAATATCCTGATTTTATGTAAGCCACTTTGCGTGCTTTTAGTGAAAAGGTAGGTGATGATGACAATGAGGAGGATGCATGTGCGTGGCTTGACCTGTACCCCGTGGTTTGAGTCACCTCGTTGAGGTACGCTGCTTCCTCGTAAATGCAGCAGCACTGTAGTCTGCTTGGGGTTGTGATTGGCGGGTGGGCGATATTTCTTGGTGACAAGCTGCTTGCAAGCACATGGGAACGGCATAAACCAGAAGTTGGCCATCACAAAGGCATACACACCAACCATGCATGCACAGACTTACCTCTCTCTCTCTCTCTCTCTCTCTCTCTCTCTCTCTCTCTCTCTCTCTCTCTCTCTCACACACACACACACA
>NW_025335627.1:8643982-8708654 GCF_004798865.1 Varanus komodoensis
ACCGTCTCTCTCTCTCTCTCTCTCTCTCTCTCTCTCTCTCTCTCTCTCTCTCTCTCTCTCTCTCACACACACACACACACACACACACACACACACACACACAATGTAAAAGTCTGATTTAAACTGCTGCTCAATGGATTGCTGAAAACCTGCTAAGCAGGAGAAAGGGAAGTGTGCAGAACCTCTGCCCTGCTGGGTGAAGGGTCTTTCTAGGCCTCTTCTCCTGCAGTTCACCTGTTTCCACCCAACCGGGAGCAGCAGATAAGCCACTGAGTGATGTGAGGGAGGAACACCAAAGGCACTTAGTAGCAGAAGCTGGCCAGCCAGATTGGAAAAGCCCTGTACAACCCACCCCAGCCAATGGGCAGGAGTTTCCCCTTCCCTGCTGTGAACCAGAAACGAGCAGGGCTTCTCCCAGGTGCCAGCATGGCTGTTGCAAGAGCTGACGTGCTGACTAACCGCCTTCCGCAGCCCTGCTGTTTACCATGCCAGACTGTCACTAACAGCATCTTCTATTCCACCTGGCTGGTGACCTCGTTGGAGAAGTCCTGCCTGAGATCTTGACCACATGCAAAAGTAGCAGGAGAGCTCACCACCAGAAGAGCCCAAGTAAAGAGAGAAGAGCTCAGAGGAAAGGAACACATGCTGAGTTAAAGGTTGCAAATGTCCTCAGAGCCACCTCCCCATATTCTGCCAGTGGTAGGGCTCTCTTCATTTGGATCCAAAGACAATACGAGCTCTGTTAGCAGGGGACAGAAAATTATAAAGGCAAGGTGAGTATAATGTCTATATAACATTTGGCTAAAACTGACTCGTGCTCTCTCTCTCTCTCTCACACACACACACACACACACACACACACACCCCAATTTAACCCTATAATATCCTAAGATACTCAAATACAAAATTGGAGGACCCTTCTACTCCTACATGGCTTCCGTCAGAGGAAATGGCTGCATCATTGCTAGAAGGTCAAGTGCAGTGGTATCTCGGCTCACAAACTTAATCTGTTCCACGACTCTGGTTGTGACCCAAATGGGTTGCGAGCCAAGTCAAATTTCCCCATGAGGGTCAATGTAAATAAGGTTAATTTGTTCTGTAACCATTTTTTATCACAAAAATTTGAAACAAAATAACAACAACAAAGTAACAAAGTCCTGTACAGTACAGTAGAGAAGATTAACCTAGGTGGTGGGGAGGCTATTGTTTGGAGGGAGAGTCCAAACCATAATCATGCGATAGTCCGTGCTGGGGGGAGGGGGGGAATGGCCGCGATCGTGATAGTGCCCATGCAGGGAAGATGGGTGCGATCATGATCGTGTCCGTGTGGCAACATGGTCGCAATTGTTGTCACCCAATGCGGAGTTCATGAACTGAGGCAAAATTGTTCTGAAATTTGTGTTCGCAACCCGATTTGGTCGTGAACTGAGGCACTCGTGAGCCGAAGTACCACTGTAGCAGCAGTTATGAGATAATCTCCTCATGACCTCACTAAATGTAATTTTCCTGATGACCAAAAGTGGAGAAGGCTCCCAAAGCACAGGGTAACATTACAGATCAGGGAAGGGGAATATGTGGCTCTTCAGATGTTGTGGAATGCAGCTCCTGTTGGCCTTTACCATGAATTGTGTAGGCTACACCTCATGGAAATTGCAGTTCAGTAATATCTAGAGGGACACACACTCCCAGCTGTTAAAAAAAAGATGAAATTAGTGCTTAATCCAGAATAAATTTTAATATAGTACCTAACGATGTCCCTGTTTTTCATGTGAAAACAGCAAGATTATGTTGCTGTTATTTGTTATTTTGCTACTAATGGCACCATTATAGAACTTCTTACAAAATATAGGAAATTTATAGCTCCTTTTGAAGTGTACAGGCAAGGTAATACATATTTTATGCGTTCGCTATATGTGTGTGCACAGTTATTCTTTAGGGATGGGGGTGGGCATGTGAACCAAAGAAAAGTGAAAACAACAGCAGCAGCACAGTGTTTTCTTTTGATCTACAGATCATCTGTCACTATTTGGCTTTTAAAAAAAATAATATACCTTTTAGATCTTTCTTATGCACATGCAGGATTTGATACCGTCTATATAAAAGCCCAGTGCTGGGAATCTGGGATATAGATTTCTTCTTACATCTAAACCAACAGTTTTTATGACTCTGCAGTTAATATAGTTATCAAAAGAAGAAACAAAAGTTAGCAGCAGCCTCCTCCTTTAAGGTTTCCCAAAAAGCCACACATGCTTTCAACTGCCTAAAGTATCAATAAGTGATTAATGAGGTCCCTAAACTACTGTAATCAGTGCATCTCATAGTTGTAATTATAATTGTTCGTTTATCTGCTGTACTCCAGTGAATGTCTAGTATGACAGTGCAAAGCGCAACACAGCTGAGCTATACTATATCACAGAAAAAAGCAAAATGCAAATAACACATGGATCAGCTTGACTCATGTGGCTGTTACATAACACTACCAAAATGCCTATCACTGTGAGAGCCAGCTTTTGTGTGCACATGCAAGACAACACACAGATTTCATCCCTGGGAAGCCAAAAATGTAGCAATAGATTCACTGCTTTGTTGGTTTGTTTGTTTATGGATGCAAATATTTTTGACATTGTCATCTCATAAAGCCCTATGGAGTCAGAGATCACAAAACCTGAAGGAATGCCTCTCTCAGTCGCCATCTGCCTGGACACTATGAACTGGACTTGGAAGCATATCAGCTGCCGGGGGAGGGAATTGGTGGGCCTGATAAGCATTCCTAAGGGTTCCCAGCTGCTTCAGCGGTGCTAATTAAGTTTTTGGAGGAGCAGGAGAGGGGGAACATGTCAGCTTGATTGGGGAGGCTGGGCTGACTCAGGATTCTGGGATGCAACAGGAGCAGGAGAGGGAAGGGATGATTGTCTCAAGTCCATCTGCTTTGCTTCCCTGGACCTTTCCTGAGAGCAGCTCTGGTGGACAGGCAGTGGGAGGGGCTGCTGAGGATGAGGAACTCCCAAACGTGGATCAACCCCTCCCCTTGGAGCTGGACTGCAAGGCAAGGCACCAGCAGAGAGGCTCAAATGGCGTGGTCGGAGGCGTGTTCACTTTCAGAGGCCCCTCCCAAAGGGGTGGAGCACAAACTCGCTCATAAGGAGAGCTTTGGGAAGTGATTACCAGATTGGGTTCATTGGGTGTGCTCACAGACTCTTCATGGAAATTTGCATTTAGAAGCAATAAAGAGGGTTTTACAAAAGAAATGGCCTGAGGCTGATGTTTGTTTGAAGGAGGAAATGTGGTTCGTGACATAGACAGCCAATGCAAGCTAGACAGAATTGGGGTTCTCTATTCAGAACATCTAGTCCCTGCTGTTAATCTGTCATATTTTGCACCAGCTGTGGCTTCTGAACAGTCTTCAAAGGCAGCTCCATGTAAAGTGCATCACAGTAATCACATTTAGAGATACCAGAGTGCAGACATCTCAAACCAGGCTAACCCTGTCCAAAGAGGGTTGTAGCTGGACCACCGGCCAGCCAAAGCTGGCAGAAGGGCGCTCCACCCCATTGAGACTCCTCCTGGACGATTGACTCAAGGGGCACCCCCCCAAGCCACCATCATGCTCCTTTTAGGGGAGCGCAGCCCCCTCCAAAATAGGATGAACACCTTCCATCCAGTAATAGGAACCTCCTGACCTTGACATCTCAGTCTTGTCTGGACTGAGCTTCAGTTTGTTTGCCCTCATCTAGTACACGGTTGGAGGCAGATACTGGTTTAGCATGCCTGCAGCTAAACCGAGTAACATCCACTGGGCATCATTTGCCCCACTAAGGCTGACCGTGCATTGGCATGAGACGGATTCAGTTCCTCAAGAAACACCCAGCAGGCTGCAGGCTCATCCTGTCCCTTGAGTCCAAAGGACCTGAGCCTTCTCCTGTCCACTTAGTCCTCCAGTGGCGCTGTTTTGGGCACCTTTACTTGGACTCAGGAAGAAAACCTCGTGTCTGGGCTGTACCATGTTGGAATGCCGGTGAAGATTTGCAGGATGGACCACTCTGCCACGAATGAGCATAAGCCTAAGTATTAAAAACTAGAACGGCAAGGAAAAGGTAAGACTGCCGCCCTGCTCCCTAATATCCAATTTTATTTGAACAAATAGGGAGCTTTTGGAGGGAGCTTTTGGGGGGTATGGCAAAGCATTCAATCATGCCAGTGCCCACCTGCAGTCTGAAATGATGCAGCCCAGGCAGAGATGTATCACTGCAGGAAGGGCTAAAGCTTGGTTCTGCTGGAATGTGGCGGGAGGCTTATCTATCTACCTGGCATAGATAAATAGGAAGTACAGGGCACGAAAAGAGATAGCAAAAACAGCAAAGGGGCTTGTGGAACCTTAAAGGCTAAAGCATTTAGCCAAAACTAACACATGTGTTAGTCTTTAAGGTGCCACATGGGCCCTTGTTTCTGTGGCAATAGACTACGAGAGAGAGAGTGAGAGTGAGAGTGAGAGTGAGAGTGAGAGTGAGAGTGAGAGAGAGAGAGAGAGAGAGAGAGAGAGAGAGAGAGAGAGAGAGAGATGGCATGGGCTCCATTGAAACGGCTAGCAATCCCTGTTCTGTAGGGGAAGACAACAAGGGGTGAGCAGAGGTCAAACAGCATGACAGGGAGTTGTGTGAATGGGCTAGGAGGAAGTCAGCTCTCGGGAGCAGTGAGCGTGCATGTTAGGGCTCCTGTGGATCCGTACAGCTTTGCTAAAAAAGAAAACATCGGGCCAGGATTTGAAGGACGAAGGGGAGGCAACTTGACAGATAAACAGATGGGGACGGCATCTCGAGCCTCCTGTTCCCTCTATAGATCACACCATGAAAGGGACTGCAGCATCCCCCAGGAGATGAGCAAAGCAGAGCTAGACCGTTTCTCCACTTGCCCCCAGTAGTAAGTGAGAGCATGCCTGGAGGACCTACCATGACAGTGGGGCTGCTTCGAATTTAATCACTGGACAATTTCCAGAGATGGGTTGCAGAACAGCCAACTTAGCCCCATTCTTGGAATATTGGAATGCTTTTCCCAAAGTAAAATCCACATGTGAATATCAGCTTTGACCTGCAATAACAGCCTAAAGATTTTGGGTCAAAAAAGAGATGGCACCTTGCAGGTGAGACCCCTGAGGTCATAACCCCTGAGCCTCGAAGGGTGAGTTGGAGGGCCAGGAGGGGATATCCTGGGGCTCTGGGGTGGCAGTGATTCCAGTCAGAGCTTCCAGAGTCTTTCCTTTCTTCTCACTAACCCTAAATCTAGATAACTGAAAATGCCCTCTAGATAAAATGCAGGATGCAAGGTACATCGGCACCAAATATCACCTCCAACATGTATCACACCCTGCACTGGACGCTTACAGGTTGAGAGACTTCTGAGCTTCTCCTGTGAGGCAGCAGGGATCAGGAAAAGGTTGCATAGCACAACACAGCAATGTTTTCAGAAGAGTCACTATCAAATATAAATCAGAGCAACACTGAGGAAGTCTCACCAGTAGGCTATGTTCTCACATTAAGAAAAATGCAGCCATTTTAAACAGTTTTCTAAGATGAGAAAAGTAAAGGCTAGAAAAAGAAAAATGCAGGGGAAAGAATACAGCTTATCAAAGGTAAAGGTAGCCCCAGCCACAAGCATGACAAGGAGACACCACCTTGGTAGCAGCAGCTGCCTCAGTGAGGACCCCACACACCTGGGCTAGGTGGAGGGACCGCAATCAGGTGTTGCAGGAATCCCAGGTGGATACTGCTGAGGGCCCTTGACTAGACTTTGCGGCTGGAACATGTGAGAGCCCCAACCTCCCAGGGAACGGGGAGGCGGAGGCAAGACAGATAAGAGGAACATGGACCTGGCCAGGAGCATGACATTTGAGGTCTCCAGGATTCTCCAAGCAACAGCTCCACACTCCACTTGTGCCTGATCCCTTCTTATGGATGCAAATTTCCTAACTGGTGGAATGTTCCTCCACCGACTAAAGTAGGGCTGATTCAATCCATGGAGGAAATGTGCATGGATCCAACTGGGAGAGAGGAAAATGCAAGGATGTGTTCAAGAGTTTGCAAATATTTCTGGCAGGTACTTATGCTCAGGACTTCAAACAGGGAATGCTCACTTTTTCTGAAGTGAACGAACAGAAGATCCTCATATCATCTCACAACAGGGACCAAGTCTTTCAGGACTCACAGCTCAATGGTTCTTCTTTCATCCTTCTTGTTTGGGTCTGTAATGCTATAACAAGCTGCTGAGGAACAAATTTGGGAGGGCACCATTGCCCTCATGTCCTCCTTGCAGACTTCCCAGAATTAGCCATCAGGGATTGATGATGATGGAGAAAGAGGCTGAGAGAAAGAAGAGGCTCAGCAGTGCTCTTCTTTCCTTCTTATCCCATCCCTGGGTCAATGCCTAGAGTACTGCTAGTGCACTGGGACCCACATACTCTGCCCCATATAGCTACCAGTGCTCTTCTCTCTCCCGCTCTCCACCTTCCTGGACTGATCTGAGCCTCTTGCCATACAGATTCTGGGAACATTAGTGCCCTTCCTTGCAGGTCTGCTGGGAGAATAAACGAGATAAGGGGAGATTACTTAACATGAACTTTAGTCATAAATCTTTGCTGAATTAAGCTGTCTTAAATAACTCTGTGAACTTTAATCTGTTCATCTTTCTACACACTGAATACTGCCCTGTTACAAGCATATCTTATCTAATGAATCGGACGGTAGGTAACTAGTGGATTTGCATTTCCGTTATATGTTCAATAATGTTGTCTCTGGATTTAATAAGGCAATTCACCAACACCCCTAAGCATGTGCATCGCTCATGTTCTTGCATAATCATTTCCAGTTAAGCTCGTTGTATAAATAAATATTCCTATTCAGCGAACATCCCTCGTGATCAGGGATATCGCTAAAACTCAGAATTAGGCATTCTGTTGATAGAATTAGTAATGTTCATAGCAGGTCTGGACAGCTATCTAACAAACTTTAGCATTTTTTATATTCAAACCAAGATAGATTATGAGTTTTCACTGTGTTCTGAGTTCATGTGGTCTGGATGACTAGGCACCTGTCATTTCTGTACATGCCCTGATATAGCTTAGTTTAACTTTCTGAAGTCCCATCTGCAACACTCCCATTTATGGAATCACCCCATTCAAGCCTTTAGTTATTGTTTTCCAAACCAATCAGAGTTGAAGTTTGTATCCAATATCCTTCAACAAACCAATCACATTTAGGTATACAGCGACATTGTATATCATGCAACCTTTAAATTATGTTTCTTTCTCTTTTGGGGCATTTTCCCTTTTCTGTATCAAGCTAGACAGCCAAGGCCACTTTTCTCTAGTATTGGACGCAGTTTTTTTTCTTATATACTTTACACCTGGATGCTGATGTATGACATTGTGAAGTGATACTAGAAAGGAAATCCAAGGAAGAGGAAGAAGAAGGGAGTAAGTATGCCTGAGATTTGGTTTTTGCTTGCAAAACATGCTAGCACAACCCCATTCAAAGTCCTAAATGCAAGCACCGTCATGTGTGTATTTGCAAATTGTCGAACACATGCATGCATTTGTTTAATCTCTGGCTTGCAATCCAATTTGCACAAATTCCCCAAGTTACACAAATCCCTTTGCTCCACTTTGGTTTATGGGGGAAATATGCACACATTTTGGAAGATGTGTGCAAACCTCTTGTTCCTGCAAAGTGAGGAACAATTGCAAACGCAAACAGGAATCAGGCATGAGATGAGTGGTAAGACAGTACCTGGAGAATCTTAGATGTTAGACATTGCTCATTCACCCATCCCTATTTGGGGGCGGGGGGGGAGCAGCTGATCCATCTGCAGCGGCTGGCAAGCAAAACAATTTGGGCTTTAACAGATGAAAAAGCTTCTTCTGCAGCTCCTGCTTTTGTGTGTGTGCACCACAGGCAGTTCTGCCATAGTCATTCCACCCAGCTCCAGTGGCTCCATACTGACTACAGAGTAAAGATACGAAAACAGCCCATCAGGCAGCATGAGGTAAACACAGTGATGCCTGGTGCCATGACACATCAAATGGTGCCAAGCTGGGGTTCCTGAGTTGTCACATGTTGCTGTGCAAGCACTGAATCTACCCGACACTGGGATCAACACCCCAGGCTTACCTCCAAATCCCACCCCAAGGGCTGTGGCAATACCCCCAGTTCTGGAATTATCTCCCTGCTGAGGCCTGTTTAGCAATGATGCTGCCAGGTTGACCCTGCCCTCTTCTTGCAGGCATGATGGAGCATTTATGTCTACAGATCTGGCTTGTACTTAAATTGAGTTAGTCATTGCATTTTTATATTGGGGTATTTTCCTGCTGTTCTTTGTTGTATTTGAGGTTGGAGCCAATGTCCTTAGTGAACTCCCTCTTACTGAATGATTCTAGTTTTTTTAATCATTATAACCTACCCAGAGAGCTTCAGTATAAAGACAAAACAAATTTTAAAAATGGTAGCAATCCATGTAAGCTGAAGATTGTGAAATCATGAGACCTTTCATTCAAGATTGGGCTGAGGAATTTGTAACTTAACAAGCAGATTACAATTTCTCCTGGTGTAAATTAACCCATCACTAACCAAAATGTGTCTTCACTTTTCACACTTTTGCATTTCTCTGCAGCAAGCTTTGATTTTCTTTATTTGCCTCCTATCGTTTGAAAATCTTAAAAATAAAATACCCCCCCCCCGTGTGTGTGTGTGTAATCAACCAGCTGAATGTGGTTGGTTTTCCAAACTGCAAAAGCAGAGATTTCATTGGAAGTCTCTTGATGTTTTTAATAACAAACAGAACCTCACCTGGGGAACACCTAGGGGAGTAGACTGGCAAGGTTGTAATCAAATTATTCAAGCTTACCTTGGAGTAAAATGTGGGTAGGATTAGGTTTTCAAGACAGTCTCTTACTTAACACAACTGACCAAAAACCTGCACTGCTGCGTGGGAGTGCTGAATCAATGCCAGTCACGTCTGCCAATTTGCCCCCAGAACCCATCACGTCAATGAGCACTATTGGCATTCTGCTGGAGGTCACTTACAATAGAGCGCACTGTCCTAAGCATCTGTTTTAATGCTACATAGAAGCAATAGCTTTGTCTCGCTCACAGTAATTTGTCAATGAGATCGTTGTTGCTTAATATGTAAAGATGACGGCTGTCTCACAGAGTAACAGAAATTGCAATGTGGGCTGTGTGGATATGGCCTGAAAGACTTCGTGCACGAGCTGCTGTGGCCAGATTGACAGCAGGACCAGAAGATCTGTGAGCAAAGCGTTGCTTCTGGCCTGCTCATGCTGGCTGCTTATAAGTCTCTGAGCTCAATTCAAGGTGCCAGGTTTGACCCAAGCAAGCTGACGTGGTTCAGGACTTCAAAACAAATGAAGTGGCTCTCCCAGCTTGACCCCACCGTGAGACTCACTCCCAAGTGAAATAAGACACACAGGAATTTGACAACAGAAAAGGCCTTCTTGGTGGTAGCCCCTAATTATGGAACCATCTCCTCACTCAACATCGGTATCAACACCAGGTTAAGACTTTCCTTTACGTTCAGACATTTGACAGCATATGATAAATCAGCTGGATTTACTGTTTATTGATTTAAAATGGCTATATTTTTCCATTGTTCTTATGCATTTTTAGGATTTTAATCTTTATAAAGAAAGCTTTAGTTTCTGGATGGTATAGCTACATAAAAAAATGAAATGATCTTCAAACTACCATAGAAGCACTTTCATTAATAAAACTACTGTGAGGAAACAACAAAGCAGGTTGTTTTATCTCACTGGACAATCATTCACTTCCTCTTTGCTAACAAAAGAACTGAGCCTTTCTAATCGGGTCACACATCTGTACTTTCTTCCACTTTAAATCCTTACCAGTCATCTCACATATATAACATTTGAAAAGCCACTGGGATATAGCATGATGGCTGTTTAGCTCTTCCCTTTCAAATCCAAAATGAATTCAGTCACGATTCCCCATAGTTGCTGATATTGTTTAGCTGAGGGGGTGCCACAACAGGCTCAGGCGCTGTCTTGCTCAGGCAGAAATTTTGAGAGCCATTAAAGCTGCAGTGCTGTCAATTGCACCTTGATGCTCTTCAGCCCCCAGGCTTGGAGGATGATGAGCACCCAGTACAGAGCAGGGAAGTAATAGAGGTGGTCTCCATCTCCATGCACTTCCCACCCTCTATTTTAGCTCAGTGGCGGGGCAGTGAAGGAGCACCATCAAAGTACATCAGATCCAAGTGGCCTTGTCTCCTCCCCTTCCACCCACCAGAACACCCCTTTTGCCCCCTCCCTGAGACTGGTTTCCCAGTCTTGGAGAGGTGGCTGGACTGGAGCTTTCCATAGAAACGGGATAGGGGCACAAACTCCCAATTCTGAGGCTGAAGCTCTGTCGCTGATTCAGAGATCAGAGGCCAAATGATTTGGCCTCCCAAACAATGTCTAGGGGCAGAAGATCATCCCCTCAACTGGTGAAGCTTCTTCTTGTGCTCCTGTCCCCACTGGAAAAGAGTTGTTTGCAGAAGTTCTGCTAATTATAGCTGTTAACGACTCAAGAGTCCTGAAGGTGGGGGTTAGTTGGCAGCAATACAAGTTGTGATGCAAAGTTGCACTCCTATGTTTATCCTGAGTGAGTCCTATGGAGTTCAGTGAGGCTTTCTGCCTGGTAAACGTGCTTAGAAAGCCATAAGGAGCTCTTAGGAGCAACACTTTCCTTTCATTCAAGCTGGCCGGGAGGTGGGAAATCCAAGTCAATAGCCATTCGATCCATCTGCACTGCTGACATGTTAACATCAGAAATCCAGACACTGCACAGAGAGAGATGAGTCCCAGTGAGACGTGGACCTGGAAGAGCCTCCACAGAGACCAGTGTCTCAGCAAAGGCAGCAGAATCATGGAAGCCCAACACTTCCGGAAGAACTGCCCAGAGAGAGCTTTTCAGTGCAGGTGACCTCACACAGTGGCCCCCTGGGTTCATTTCAGGTGATGTAAGAGTCATGATATGTTCCCTTAAGACCCAGGAATTCTGGAGGGTGGGGGTAGCATTCTATGCATTCCTGCTTTTTGTTTTCCCTTTCCCTTTTATTTAGGTGCCGGGGCTCGAGGAGTCTCAGCAGTCAGATTTCAGGCTTTGCTCACGAGGACAAGAATTCTCCCCAAAACGAGACAGCTGCATCTTTTCCTAAGCACATGTTTACTTAGAAGTAAGCCCCACTGAAATCAACACAGCTAGCCTCCAGGCCCATCTAGCCAGTGTCAGGGGATACCTCTACGTAGCAGCATGGGTTTTGGGTAGCCCAGCCTTCCCTGATTAGCTGGCAGTAGCTGAGTAGCTACAACTCCGAGCACCCTCAGCCAACGTGACCAATGGTCATGAATCACGGGAGTGGCCAGCCAACAACTAGAAGACTCTACATGGGGGAAGGGGCTGGATGGACACATGGCATCTTCCTTTCCGTATGAGAGGAGTCACTCTGTCTCCTTGAGACCAGCGGCAGCACAAGCCTGGAGAAGCCTCTCCTAGACCCCAGTCACCCTTCCCCAAATTGGGAAGAAGACTCCTTGAGGTCAAATCTTTAAGGATGCTCAAATGAGGATGGGTATTTCCAGTGCTTTTTTTGTAAAAAAAAAAAAAAGTGCCGGAACTCATTTCGCTGGCAGTAAGCGTGCGACCACACACACCAATCCCAAGCCGAGCAGCATCCCAAGCCAAGCCCTCACTATCAGATAGCAGATAGCAGACACAAAAGCAGCCCGCAGGCACTATGTTAATGATGTTTGCTGCTGATCTGCTACGATTCAAAATCACTTCGTAAAATCCATTGAAAAAAGAGGTGCCAGAATGCCGTTCCGGTGCATTCTATGACAAAAAAAGCCCTGGGTATTTCATTTTGCTGGCATTTCAAGGTTGGATGCCTTTAATCCCTTCTTTTCTCCTGTCATTGGAGTGGGAGTCTGCATTGTCCTGCACTTTGCAGAAGGCCTGGCTTTCTTGACTGCACAGCACAGAAATTCTGGCTCTTATCACCCACCAGGGATCAGCCTCCTACACTGGGCTGGAGGAAGAAGGGGCAGGACCTGTGCAAGAAATTCACAGACTCAATGGAGAGCTATCTGTCACAGGAGAGACATTCCCCAGCTTCGTACTCCTTGTCTATACAGAAATAAGTCCCACTGAGCTCAATGAGAAATATTTAACAACATGTGAATGAGCCACCCAAGGTACTCTGAATTTCGGTATCAGATTCTAAGCCTCATTTTGTTTGTATAGTTGATTTGCATGGAAACGTGCTTATTTTCCTGTGAAGTTTCCAAATATATGCATCCTTTTGCTTGCATTTTGGAAATGTATGCATTATTTACTCTTTGATGAAACTGTGCCTATGCACTTTTTTCAAATGTATACCTGCTTTGAACATAGGTGTTTTGTTGGTTTGTTTTTATTGCTCTGCTAGCTCAGAAACATGCAGAATCTGACCATGGATTGTGTCTGGGTCCTCATTCAGACATAAACTCGTAAATTCTGGCCAGAAGCAGAATGATTTCTTATTAAGGTAAGCCTTATTCCCATTTAAGTGTGTGTAGGACTACAGCCTATATATTGACAATGAGTTGTAAAATCCTTCCTCAATTTTTCATTTTATTTTTATCATAGTCATTCAGTCTGATAGAAAATGACATTTTGAAATGATTTTCAATAGTGAATAAAATTTTGCAGAAAATCTCATGGCTTGGGTTCAGGATCCTTGTGCTGCTCTTGTTTAGCAGATGACTGAGCGGTGCCTATCTCCCACTGTGCAGTGTTTTCTCCAGAAGTCCCAGGTTTCCTCAAGTTCCCTTGGCTTCCCTTAAAACCCAGAAGAAAGCTTCATGAGGTAACTTCTCCCAGAGCCTTTTCCAGGTCAGGAAGTTCAGACAGCTTGGAAGGCTGCAAAGTAGAGGCAGGCAGGCAGGCAGGCAGGCAGGCAGGCAGGAAGGAAGGAAGACCAACCGACCGACCGACCGACCTTTGGACACCTCTTAAGCAATTATGTAAGCTAAAAAGTTCACAGAAATATATTATAAAATACCAAAATTATAAAATACCTCTTGCAGGAGGCAAAATGGGCCCTCAGCTGCCAAGTGGAAGGTGCTGTTGCCATGTGCACTGCCAGCACGAAACAAGAGAGGCATGTCACACCTTCTGCCAAGGATGAACAGTACCATTGAGGGACTGTAGGGCTGCTTCTCCTCCTCCTGGATTCATTTTGTGATACCCCCCCCCCACACACACACACATTTTCCTGGACACAACGAGGTTAGAGAATTTCAAGATGCCATTTGTGTTGAGCTCTAACATATGCTTTTTTCCTGTAATTGGAATGGACAGAGAAAAGTTGACACTACACTGGCCAGGTTCACAAATCACAGCACACAACTGTAGGGTTTTTTTTAAAACTATTGTGAACTTGTCATGTTGTCTGGGCCCAACCAGAGTACATCACCACATCTTGTCAACCATGACAAGTCACAATGATCAGCATGGTTCCTGCTTACCATGGTTTTCTCGCATGACACAGAATGTCAATATTTTCCATTCATGGTGAAAACCATGGCCTCTCTGGGCATCCGATCTCTACTGCCCACCACTTCCTGCCTTTTTCCTTTTGGCTTTCACTCAGTCTGATCCTCCATGGTTCTTAGAAGGTTCTTATAACCATTCTTAGAGCTCCATGCTAATGAATGGGATATAAAAGCCTATATTAAATAAATAAATAAATAAATAAATAAATAAATCCATATTCTTAAATTCAGTCATCTCTGAAAAAAGTTCAGTCACAACTTCAGAATACTTAACCAAGATGAACTGATATTTTATTTTACTTTGTTTTTATTTGATGTGTATGCAGCAAAGTAAAGGAATCGATTAAAAATGAAAACATCTAGTAGAAGTAATCAAACTTTGAAAACCCTAATCAATGACCTAAGGAAGCTGTGGGCTCTCCTGTAGGCATTCAAGATGCAACTGAACAGCCCTTTGAGAAGAATGGTTTAACTGGGGGTTGGACCAGATGGCCTTCTGGCCCCTTTCAACTCTAGTATTCTATGAGCATCATAAAATATGAATACTGAAGAAGATGGCTAGCAATAGCGGACATAATAATCAAAATGAATTCTAACACCATGATGGACACAGAATAACAAATTCATGACAGACTATGTAATGCATTTCTACTGTACTTCTCAGTAGTGGAAGAAACAACCATGCATGTCTACAAGCATGCTTGGAAAAGCATGCTTGGAAAAGTTATTTGGAGTTATTTAATATCTATAATTTCAGCACAGGCAGGATCTGAAAAATAGATTCTAAAAATTCGGCACATATTCAGAGCATTTAGCGCCAAATATAGGTCAATGCAATCAAATAACTTACCAAACTAAAATAGGCAAAATAAGTAAATGAGTTTTTAAAATTTAATTTAAAAGAAGCCAGTTTCCCTTAATTGGTACTGCAAAACTACATATTCATGAAGGGAAAAAAGCACATACATACTAACTAAACACAGACGTTAATTTCATTTCCTTATATGTCTTGTTAATGTTTTATTTGTATTCATATTTACACAAACACACTCTGTATTAAATTGAACTAGAAGTCTACTGCCTAAGAATTGATTTTAACTAACAAGCCAATAGGTAAAATTCATCATCTTGCCCCATTTCTTCTTTGTCTCCACTGCCCCTTAGGAATCCCCAAATACTGCAACTTGTGCAAAAGCAAACAACTCCCCCCTCATCCCATTTATACAAATTCTCATTGTATTTATAAGTTCATTATGAGCTGTTTGATCCAGTGGAGCCCAATTCCATCTTTCTCTTAGAAGTCCCTGTACCACCTCACATGCTATTCGTTAGAAGCTTCCCCATTTCATCAGTGGTTATGTTGGTTGGAGCTGAGGAAAGTCTGGAGAGGCAGAAGGTTCATACTCCTGTAAAGATGAACTGAATTGAAGTTCTCATGGGACGTAGTAAAAGATTAGAATTGTATTTCAATATGTCCTAATTAAGTCTGAAAATGAACAGCTTCTTCATCCATTCAGAGGAGGTTTCCTGATAGGTGGAGAGTGTCCCCCATTGTGGTATCATCTGATGAAACCACGAAGAGCCCAGAAGTATGATTCCCTTTGTGCTTCCCTTGCCCTCCAGAATATTTAGACTGCCTGTGAGGAGTTGGGGACGAGGCCCTGCCAGAAGTCCTCGTATCCCAGTGGAACAGTGCTCCTCACCTCTGCTTGTAGAATGCCCCACACAGCATCTTCAAGGTTGATCTTCTGCTTTCAGAGCTGCAGAGAGGATGCAAGGACTGTACCAGTTGCAAGAGCAGTGGAGGGTGCTGCAAATTAGAAGGCCCAACTCTGGCCTCTGACACCTTTCCAAGAACCAAGCTGACACTCTGAATTTTCCTGTAACCATCTGGAGAGCATCTGATGGCCACAGGATTGTGCCCCAAATTAATGAACCAATTTACTAGAACATTTACTGATCGTAATATGTGTTGGCTGTCAGAAATTGTTAAAGACTAATGCTATTGCATGTTAGCCGCCGAATGTTCTGTCAAACGTTGAATGCCACTGAAAAATAAGTGATGCCAGATCCGAATGCTGAATATCAAATATTCATTGTTCCCATATCGCATGGTATTTAGAAGATATTTGCTCACAAAATTTGCAGTAGAGAACGGGTGGAGGGATTTTTTTGAGCTCCGAGCTCGAAGATTAAAGAATAACACCTTCAGGTAAATTTCATCCTGCTCTCCAGTAATAGGAATGCCACAGTCTGTCTAAAACTGTGTGAAAATATGAATTATGGATGAATACGTGCCTCATTTATATCTGTCACATTCAAATGAATAATTTCTATTCATCATACTTCATCCTTTCTAATATTAGGCTAGCACACTAATGGGTAGTTACAAACATATGTTGTCAGGACCTTTTATGGAAATGTGTTAATCTCCTTTGGATTCAAGCATAGCATTAAAATTAATGAAATAATGGCATCTCATTTTGCATATGCAAATGAGGATATATGTATGCCTTACAATATATACACAAAAGATTATGATAATAAGTTGTCATCTGAATTAATGACTGACTAACCCCACTTGAAAAGGTCATAATGCTTCCCAGTACACTTATTGCTAAAACTTCTCATTCAGGAATAGAAAACTACTTAATTAATAGGCTGCCTTAATGAGCAGGGGAAAATATAGACCTCATCAAAAGTTTTGCTTTCAGCTTTGACATTGGTGAAGGAAAACCAACATTTTACTTTTTGTGGAAATCAGTGAGTGTTGGGCATGATTGCACATTCAAGCCAAGTACAATCAGGAATTTAAATCCACACAAACATTCCTTTTGTGTCAAGATAAGAGTTTGTGCTTGCAGTCAATTATGTATGTACCAAGCTAGAATTCCAAGCTATATTTTGGTGGAGAAATGGGCAGGAACAGAAATGCATCTCACCAAAACAGGGACATCTGGCTTGTTTGAGCTCAATGGAGTTCCTGCTTGCTTTCAGTCCAAAGACTGGAAATGGCTGAAGCAGTTCCTTTTTTGTAGACTTCCATCTCTAAGACAGGCCACAATTTGGGCAGAGCCTGAGGAAATATGCATAAAATCAGCACACAAAGCACACATGTATTTGTTTTATTTATTATTTATTTAAAAGGTTTAGACCATCTCTTACCATGGTCTCAGGACAGTTTAAAAGTAAGACAAAAAAGAATAAAACACAGCATCCTAGTCAAAATCTTAACCAATCAGCAATAAAACCCATATTAAAACAATCAAATCTTAAAACATTGGGAAAACAAAAAGGGTTTAGCCTGGCACCGAAAAGAATAAAGTGACAGCACCAGGTGAATCTCTCTGGGGAGCGTGTTCCACAATCGGGGACCACCACAGAGAAGGCCCTTCTCCGGGTAGTCACCCTCCTAATGTCCTTCAAGGAGGGCTCCCAGAGAAGGGCCTCTGCCCCAGGCGTAGGCAGGCACATATGAAAGGAGACATTCCTTCAGGTAACCAGAAAATCTGGAAGTTTGGATACATTTCAAACCAATATAGGAACACATTTAATTTTGGTAGGCATGCCCAGAAAATCTACAGCCACTCTTTTCCAACCTGGCTGAAACACAAATGGGGATAGGAAGGCGAGTAGCAGGCACACACGAGAATAAGTAAACTCCCGAGGTCCTCCATGATCTCCTTTATTATTTTACACATTTGTGGAAAGCTGTCGAGAAATGTCTTGAACAACAAAAGGAGCTTGCATCTATCCTTCAAATTTTATTGTGCTGTCTGAGACGAGTTTCTGATTCAATGCTAGCTTTAAAAAAGCATCTGTTTGCTTCATTTTCTTCCACCTTTCTTCAAGTAACTCAGGGACATGTACATGTTTCTGCTCCCTCTTGTCCTTACAGTGGCATCACAGAAGGAGGTCAGACTAGGAGGCAGACATTGGCCAAAGTGCACGGGCAAAGTTCACGGCCACGCCGAGATTGGAACAAGGTTCTTCCTGTGCCCAGCCTGACTTTCTCTCCACTACGGAACACAGATTTTTAAAAGAAAAAAAGAAAAAGATGTCTACATCCTTTCACTCATGAATTAATACCATATCCTCATTTACGTGTCAGTCACCTTGGAAAATGACAGCTACTAGAATGGGCACATCCACCCTAATTAAATGTGCTCCTACATAAATCTGAAACATCTTCATTCCTGATACATCTCTTGCTTTATAGAGATTTATGTCAGATTAGAAAGAGAGCTACAAAAGTTCCCCCTCCGTTTACGGGGCAGCACAGTCTTGGCATTTGGGCAAAATGTATTTATCACAGATGGATACAGGGGGTGCGTGCAGAGAAATGGCCATTTAAGGTCCCCATTTTTATGTTTGATTTTTAGCTCCATGTGAGGGAGCAAAAGAGTGGAAATTGATATTTTTAAGGGAGAAATAAAATGACAATACAAAAAAAAAATACGATGGAGAAGGAGAAAGGGCACTGCTGCTGGTTGCTGTCCTCCCAACTCCCATGGGGTGAAGTCAATGGGACCAGCATCCCCAGTTCCTCCATCCAAAACTATGCAAATTCAGTCCCCTCCCATGGGTTTGTACCACCAAGGTCGATGCGCTTTAGCAGTGAGATTGAAGACAGTCTCATCTACTCCTGTGAAGACAGGCAGTGCAGCGGACTGCTTCTTCAGCAGCAGATCAAAGCAGGCCTTCAAGAAGGCTTGCAATGATACTGCAAACTTTATTTTTCAGTGGGGGGGAGGGGCATTTGCAAGACAGGGAAAGACCCTGGTGGAGTGGGGGGGTAAGGCAGGTGAGAAGGTACTTGCAAGATCGAGGGGACCATTCCTCTCCCCACCTTGCAGTCCACCAGCCAACTTCTCCTGGCCTCAGAAAAGTACTGGAAGTGTAATGCATACTATATAACATGAAAAAAAACATGAAACATGAAAAGTATAGCATGAAAAAAACCACACGGAGAAGCTGTGATATAGAGGAAGAAATCTGGGATATATTGGAAGGAGAGTTGGGATGTGTGCCATGTGACATGCCAGTGAATCCAGCCTTGTCGCGTAGATTGCCCCCCAGCCTGCGATAAGAGCGATACTATTCGGCAACAAAGACATTGAACAGCGTTAAGGATTCCGAACAATGTCATAATTCACAACCTGCAAGTACCTTTAACAGGGATGCATATGCTGTTTCGGCACTGTACAATCTCCCTCCAGGCTTTTCAAAGTGTTATGTGCAAGTCGGTGCTTATTCCCAGGTGGCTCTAAGTTATCTAGTTATAAGCTGTGCTGTTGGAGCGCTGCCACCAGGACCAGAGCTGTCCCTTACCTTATTAAGGGTGACATAGACACCTTTGATGAAATGAAATGGAGAGGCGCTGCAAGGAGAGCAAGCGCCTCTTCCTTCACCCCACACCGCAGGACCCTGAGACATCCCGGAGATCCAATTTGCCAGCCTGCCCTGACAGACACTCACACATTCTGTCCAATCCCCAGTCAATGGAAGCTGTTTAGAACTGCAAAGCAATTAGGAATTGACAAATTAGCCCACAAAATACCGATCTTTAAGCTGCTGCCCATTCTAAAATATCTTTTCGTTGTTTGCCACAGCAGTTCAGGCAACAGAAGAGCTTCTGTATGCAGCTTGAGGTTCGGGTGGCCGTGTGTTCTCTTTCACAGCAGGCAGTTTCCTCTCTGAAGACTTGTTTGTACTTCCTCCAAAGTAACCCTAAGGAGGAAGAGCAGGCCTGGGACTTGACATTATCCACAAACAGTGAGCCTTTGGCAGCAGACTCAGAAAGACACCCTGGTCTCCTGGGCACTGGAGCACAGTCTTCCCCAGTGACCGGCCACAGTTGGGGTAAAATCAACATTAACATCCAGCTTCAGTGCCTATAGAACAGCATGGATGCCATATCATATTGCAACACCTCCATGACACTTGTGCTTTTATACACTGAAGAGGTGGCTGGCCTTTGAAATTGCAGAGTGGAGTTCCTCTTACCACACCTGAGACAGAAGGCTTCAAAGGGGACCTTTGCTTCATATTAGTAGGTGTCTCCTCATTACAGCTCACACTGGCAAAGTGAGATGGCAAAAATAAAGCCTTTTTGGTATGAGCCGTATTGGATGGACACCTCCCGGTTTCCACATGCATTCACTACTTTGGCGCAGTCCAGTAGGGATGCTCATAAACCCCGCAACTCTAAGGATTATAGGTGTCCTAGGCAAGTTGGCAGGAATTGGTGGAGGCAATCTTTGCCTTGCCGGTCATCCCACCTTGCAAGCTAGACAGACCATTTCTGCACTTAGTTATGGCACTCCAGCCTCTCCCACCCCCTGTCTGAAGTCCAAAAACAGGAGGGTCCAAAGATTCAGCCAAGCTGAGGCAAAAGAGATTCAAACTTGTGGCTTGGAGGGGGAGAGCCAAAGGAATCCCGTGATGGTTCAGGCTGCCTCTTTCATCTTTTTGATACAGCAGAGGAGGGAGACTGTGAGAGGCCCAGGACATTGATGCCTTCTGGACACCTCCCTGCATCATGGACCATGCTCTGTGGGGTGGTGCATAATTCCATGTAATGTCCCAAAATGAGTAATAAGAGGAACCCCACCAATTTGGCTACGAGCTGCAGTTTCCAAGCTAATTTAATCCCTTTTGGCATGCCATAGTTTCTCTGTATGCTTTTTTTTTTTAAATCCCAGCCCCACCTTTAATGGGGTGGCAAAAAGAAGCCCATAGACCTGTGTTGCCCACACATGAGGTACAAGCGACAATCCTTGCAGGCATAGCCAGCTCTTCTGCAAAGGAGATTAGCTGGGTCTGCCTGCACCTTTGCCTCGCATTGGAAGAGGAGGTACCAATAAGCTGCCAGGATAAAGGGTACCCTCACTCTGGGAGAGAGCCACCCAACAAAACGCTCTGTTCAGCTAACAGAGTGAGAGCAACCTATCCGCTTATCCTCCCAAGAGAGAAAAGAGGCAGGCTGGACCGTCAGAAATCAGGCAGATTCTTGCCTCTTGTTTCCTGAATCCCAGCTTGATTTTTATCCCAAGATTAATTCTGAGACCTGAAACAAGCACAATGATCTGATGCCATTGTCCTGAACTGTATCTTCCCCCCTACTGCCCCCTGATCAGATTTGGCTAATGATGCTAGAACCAGCCAGCTTTTTCAAAGGCCTTTTTAGAAAGCCTTTTAAAGGCTGGGTTTAAAGGCTGTCTCATAATGATGGGCACATAAGTCAGCTAGTATAGACTCGGCAAGGCGATCCCAAAAGATCTTATAAGCAAAGTATCCAGATGCGTTTTGTGATGGTGGGGGCTTGTCTAGATCGCCAGCTATACTTATGAAGCTAGACTGGCAATCTGGGGCTCTAATTCTACCTATGTTCATTGTTCCAGCTGCCTGTGGAAAGGATAAAACAAACCAAGGCAGGTATAAGCGTGTCTTGTTGCCTTCAACGTTAACTGGACTGTAGCCACCATGTATGTGTGTGTAGTGAAGCCTACATACAATACAGTCTATTATACATATGCAGCATTATATATACAATACTATATAAACATTCAGCTGTGTTTATGTTACATATGCAATACAATATTTATATACGATGCAATCAATTGTACAACAAATGTCACAGGCAAACAAGGAAGGGGAGATGCAGTGGCAGAGAAAGGGCAGGAGCTAAAAATAGTATGTTGTGTGAAGTGAGGACCCAGCTTCAACTGATTTCTTTCCACAAAATGAAAGATACGAGAGCAGAATCTTGCTTGAGCAGGACACTTCGTTTCTAGTCACGAAATGATTACTGCACTGTTTTAACTGTGCCTATAATAGAACTGCCTCGATGAGCTGGACTTCATTGTCATTCTGCCCTGTTGGCTCATTCATGGGAAATCTGAAACATGTGGCTCCTTTGGAGGAGACCACCCCTTGGATAGCGAGATTAATGATCCATTATGTAGATCACACTGTTAGCACACAAGTAGAAGCCACATAAATCAGCTTCTGGCAACAGTTTAAAACACCCCTGTTCAAATGGAATTAAAATGTCTCTCAACTACAACACTACGGTGATTCACTGTCACAGTGAAAGAAACCCGATGGGAAGAACAGAAACAGAATCGGCAGCGTGGTTTCTGTACAGCACTACCTTGTGGAACCCTTTAATCCATTGTCGCCATCGTTCTAATTTAGAAAATGGAATTACTTGTGCATTTGTGTGTCCCTCGTGCTTTATTTGCTGGATTTTACACACAGAGACACACACTGCTTTCAGGACAAATTCTCTAAAGGCAGTACAATAATCAGTAATTAACAAAGCATTGTAATAAGATCACATTGAAAAAATGAAAATGTTAAAGGTAGCACATAAGGTCACATAGTAGACCTTCACACCAGCACAAAAATCAATAAATCAGATAAAACGCTCATAGGAAAATAGCAGCAGCAGGTTAAAGTAGCATCTTTAGTGGGATGAGACAGGATGGGATGGAGAGGAAGCTGCTAGAGCAGCACAGTCACTCAAAGGAGATTGGGATAAAAATGTCTCTGTTGTTGCTAGTCGTGAAGTCGCGTCTGACCCGTTGCGACCCCATGGACAATATTCCTCCAGGCCTTCCTGTCCTCCACCATCCCCCGGAGTCCACTTAAGCTCACGCCGACTGCTTCAGGGACTCCATCTAAAGGCCATGAGTGAGGGGGGAAAGTGCATTTCCCTACTGAGGCTGTTCCAGAGATAGGGGACCACCACAGAAAAGTCTCCATCCCTGTAATCACCAGCCTGACAGCTTTTGCTGATGGTCCAGGCACGGCGACTGGTGATCTTAAGGTTCACCTAGGTACACATGAGTGCACCCAATCCTTCAAACAGTTTATTTCCAAACTGTTTTTAGCTTCAAGGGTCAATACAAGGAGCTGAAAGCTTGGCTCAGAACAAAACAGGCAGCCCAGGTAACTGATGCAGAACAGATCTACTGGGATCAGAGCATCTACCTGTACAAGCACTCTCTGCCTCATTCTGCATCATTTGGTGGCATAGTGGGGCCAGGCCTTGCAGGATGTCAGCGCCAGCATCTTAAAAAATCTTATTAACATGGATACTGATGCCATCTGCCACCTTTCCAGAATTCCTGGTTGCCTCTGAGAAAGTCTCACGGTAGCCAAGGAGAAACAATATTCTCAGTAACATTATTATTATTCTCTACTGGGATGCAAAGTCTTTTGGTGTGGTCTGCTCTTGCATTAGCCACTTCTTTTGCACAGGGCTGCTCGTGGTGGGGATGAAAACAGCTGGAACTTGCTTGATGATGTGGACCAAGGCAATTTGGGCCCCTACTTAGGGTGTGGCTATGGGGGTTTTCACTACGAGCATTTGTACTTCCAAATGACTGTGACACCACAGGCACCCACTGAAGCTTCCAGGGCACGACTGGGGCCAGCCCCGCACACAGTCGGTGACAACAGTGCAGCCAGGGGCTAAGTCATCAAGACTGTATTTGCCCGAACATCATGCATTCTGTGTGTTTGCAAAACACAGGCCGCTTGCCTCCGCGTGATTCACGTGCGCGCTTCAGACAGGACCAAAGAGAGCAGGCTGGGTAACTCAGTGCCTGTGACGCACCCCAAAGCAACAGGCCTCATAAATCTGAGCTTGGCTACATTTAGCAGCACCCGGCCTTCTGTCTCCTACCACTCTTTGACAACTCCAAGGAAGAGCTCATTATTGCTTACATCAAGGCCAGCCTTCACAAGGAGCTACTAATGTATTACTATGCTCACATAGTTTTGAAACTGTTAAAAAACACCATGTGGCGTGACATCGCACGTTTGGGATCTTTCTTTCTCCTCCTCCTTCCAACAAATCCAGCCACGATTATAGCATTTCCTGGCACCTATGAGGGAAGCAAAAGGCACCGTCATGTCTGTGTTGCTAACAATCACCAGATGACTGCATTGTCGAGAGCATTTGGAGCTCTGATTGCAGGTACTCCCCATAAACAAACATGAATGCAGTCGGAATGACAGCCAGAGCTAGCGCCGGAAGGCTTTGGCTTTCCATTCTGAAGATCTGCTCTGCTTTTCACTGTGAGATTAGCCATGCTGGCCCAAGATTTGGGAGCACTCTTAGGCACCCCAACCACAGTGGGCCCTCTCCTCAATCTTCTTAAAGCTCATGTTCCTCCTCGTCCTACCACCTACAGAGAGGATCAGGAAGTCCCATCACAAGGATGGACAGCTGCTCACACACCGTGGGAATGACCCTGCGAGGGATTGATCTCTAAATGTCTGTCGGCCCGCATTATGAAATGTCAGGCTGGAACATGGTCAACAAGCTGCAAGGACAAAGTTCTCTTTCAGTAAGTTTGATTTCCCCTCCATGCACCATCTGAAAAACTTTCCCATTTCTGGTTGCTCTTCGGAAATAACAAACTCCTCAGCAGTCCCTTTGTTGTTCTTATATCATAGATGCTATTGATTACTAAGCAGCTGTTCATTTGTTCTCAATGAACAGCACTTCCTTGTATTTGTCACTAGCAGCGGCTTTGTTCTCCTTTGTCTGCAATGGTTCATTTACAAGTTTCCATTATTTTATATTGACTTCATCCCCCATTTTCTCTTTAGTCTCCATTAATTGTCTGCTCTCTGGCTCTCAGCACAAGTACCATGTAAAACGTCTTTCGGACAATTACTTCATGGCACTTGGGTTACAAAAACATAGGATGGAAGTTGAGTGGGAGTAACGTTGCTATTTCTTGTAAGGAATTGAGGTCATAGGTTGTCTGCTCAGAAGCTTCTCTTGCTTATACTTTGGCACCTGAAGCAACAAACAAGGAGCTGGGGAGAACGGCAAAAGAACGAGGAAAAAAAAGAAAGGACAGAAGCCTTTGGTCTTCCGACTGCATTGCCCAAACCCCAACTTCTCCATGAAGCCTTTGGCATCATGCCCTGCTATGCAACTTTAAGCAGGCCTCAGTAGGTGGCACTGAAATGGAGGCACTTTGGTTACCACAGTCTTCATTTTCCTTCCTCTCCTTGTGACCGGCTTTAGATCTAGGTGAGGACTGGGACCAACCCCAAATGCCTTATGAAACACCACACACACCGATGTAAAAATGCACATGCACTCCAACCATGACTGCACAGATTTTGTGCTTGCTTAAACTCATTTACCCACATGCCCTTTCCACCCTTTACACATTGAATTTCCTTCAAAACTGCACGCATGGGTACTACTGTATGTTCTCTCCTTCCCTCCCTCTCTCCCTCTCTCTCCTGGGCCTCACTGATCAAGATGCAACTCAGTTGAAATGGAGACCAAATCCAAGAGCCTAGATAGACTGTGTGAACACTCCAGGGTGGGAAGCAGTGAGATTCAGGTCAGGTAGATTCCTACTTTTGCTCTTATGGAAGTCCATGCAGGATTCCTACCTGGAAGACATTTTTTATCCTATCCTGGAAGCACAGTAAGTGCATCTCACTTCTGCCTTTTATGGGTTTCTCTATCAGCCATAATGAGGAAAAGTTATGCTGAAATTTGGCTATCCTTTGGCTATCCCATCCAGATACAAAACGTGCAGATTACTCAGAACCCATCGGCTGGCCCTTCGCACTATTCACTTCAGCACTAGATAATTTATTTAAGCTAAACTGGAGAACAACCAGTCATATTACTCGGTGATAAAAATGAAATATGTGACTTTGATCTGTTACCTTGATATTGGAATTTTGGAATAGATTAGAATTTTTGATGTGCTTTATTTTATCTTGCCATATGAACACCAATTATATCACTATGCCTGTTGCATAAGCAAAATTAATTCAAGATTAACGGAGGAGTCCAAAGAAGGCCTGGACTAACACAGAAGTGTGAAAATAATTGTTTATTGATTCTCAGTCTTGATTTAAATATGTAAAGCAGCTGCCTTAAATCATTAACTGCATCACAAGGCAGCTGGCTTCATTTCAAGGTCTACAGTATCTCAGGCTATTTAATACATCTAGTACGGTTCAGAGACTCTACTGCCCAAAAGAACCAATTTAAGTATTGCTAACTCTAATTAAGCTTGACTGGGTCCTGTGTTTCAAGTGTACCCTTGAAATACAGGGGTGCACATGACGGAAACAGAGGGAATGTGCTCGATGAAATCTTTCCTCATGAAGTAGCATTCTTCGGACTAAAGGAAACATTACTTTAAACCCCTATGTAGCCTCTACTGCTGTTGACATATTTAAAGTATGAACAAGTGGCCTGGTCTGAATCCTTAAAAGCCCTTCTGTCCCCCACCCCCACCCCCCAAATATGGATCTGGGAGGGCCTGTGCCTGCTCTTAAGTCACACTGGAAAAGGTGGAGCTGCTATTGATTTAGACCAGGGCTGTCCAAACTTTTGGCTTCTCTGGGTCACCTTGGAAGAAGAAGAATTGTCTTGGGCCACATGTTAAATGCACAATCACTAAAAAAAAACTGATGAGCAAAAGAAAAAAAAAGATCTGTGCATAATTTTCATGATATCTGCCACCACAGATAAGCAAAACTAATAATCCTAATCACATAATAATCCTAAAAGAGCATACATACATTTATTTTACGTGACATTGTGGCACGATGTTGTTGTCTACAAACTTCATGCTCGAGGACCACACAATCGAGTTACCAAAAAAGAAAAATCACAAAAAAATCTCCTAATGTTTTAAGTAAGTTTAAGATTTTGTGTTGGGCTGCATTCATAGCCATCCTGGGCCACATGTGGCCTGCAGGCCGCAGGTTGGACACCCCTGATTTAGACTAATATATATTTTGGCCCTGCTACTTAGAGGGCATACTACATTGAGCACATAGCTAGCAGCCACATCTTCCTCCCTCCCTTCCTTCCTACCTACCTTCTTTTAAAGTAATCATGACCCATCCAGCAGAGACTGACTCCCTAGCACAAGCTTTAGGGAAGCTTTAACACATTCTCTTCCTGCGGCAGTCAGAATCCAGAGTAGAGTGCCCATGGCTGAAATTGTCATTGCTAAAAATGATCCATTAAGATAAATGTGCTTCGGATGCCGTCCTGTTGCCACAGCCCATGCATATCCCGTTCATTTCCCCGGAATGTACTTTTAGGTAAGTCTGTTTCGGACTGCCCTCTTTCGTTTACTTCCATTTCTTCTCAGCATGATGGCCCAATGCCTGACAGCCTTTGTATTAATAGTTCAAGCCAAGCAATTGATTTATTCATATCTTTCTACACCCAAGATCTAAAGTGAAATTGATTTTCATCTTTTGGCCAAGGCTTGCAAAAGAGCCGTGGCAACAGAGCTGTGGGACTCGTGGCATTATTGGGGAAAGGCTAACTAACTGCAGTGCAAGAGCTCTGAGGTTGAACAACCTTCAATGACTTGCATGTATAGATTATCAACCATCATAGCTAGAGTAACAGACCATGAACGGTGTCCAATTCTTTGGAGGTTAAATAGCGCAGATAATCATAATTATTCCGGGTGCCAGGGGCAAAAGAACTGTTCATCGTTTTTCTGCCCTGTTTGAAGAATCTTTTAAAGTACTAAGTGATACATCATTCCTGTCAGTATGTTATATAGGGATTAAATGAAGCAAGTTCTTCAGGAGATTTTTGACAGCACATCACCTTCTCTGCCTCTGTCCCTTTTCGTTAGCCTGCAATCTTTTAGGTAGATGTGAAACTTCAGGATTTCTTGCTATTAATGTATCTGTGTGTGTGTGTGTGTGTGTGTGTGTGTGTGCGCGCGCGTGTGTGCGTGCGTGCGTGCGTGCGTGTGCAGGGAATGAGTCTAATTCTTGATTTCTCTCTGGAGCCAGTGCTGAACCAAGATGCAGGAGACCCGGGTTCTAGTGCTGCTTGACCATGAAACTCATCGGGTGACCTCGAGCCACTCACCGACTCTCAACCTAACTTGCTTCACATGGTTGCTGTGAGGTTAACATGGAGAGGAAGAATATGTGTGATGCCACTCACCCTAACCCTAAACCTTGAAGGTCCTCCAAGGAAAGGATGGATATAAAGGTAACAGATAAATAAATTTCTAAACAAATTCTAACATACAAGACAGGTCCTATAGCAGAAATCAACAAGAAAACCCCCTCAGGCAGCACATCTGAGAGGTACCTATGTAAACATATGAGGGCGATAGCAGCTGCACTTTAGGATTAGCCTCTTTATTAATTAGTGCTTATGGGTGACATGCAGCTTCTTCATGCATACCCCAAGACAGTCCCTCAGTCAGGAAGTCCTTCCCAAAACACTTTGCTACTTGTAGTGAAGGCAAGAGATGGTTCGCCTTCATTGCACATATGGAAATCAACTAGACTCCTCAGGATCCAGCGTAATGGGTCAGGGTCCAGGTTTTCACCTTTAGGCCACAGGCTAGCTGAAGGGAATCAGGCCCGGCCAAGTGGTGGTCAGAGCATTGTTCTCCAACTCATCACTGCCCAATCACTGTCTGAGGGAGATGTTTTGCTGTGCCTAATGGTAGAACTGGTCCTGTCTCCAGGTTTCAGAGCAAACCGAGGGGCCACAAGGAATTGCACAGAAAGGAAGGCCTGGTTTATGTCACTTCCCCCTTTTGGACACTTGTGCAAGCAAGAACAAACTCAAGATTCCAGGCATTGTTCAAACCTGCAATGCAAGTAGCTTCTTCTTGTTGTTACATGACCTCAAGTCATCTCTGACTTATGGTGACCCTGTGAGAGAAGGCCCTCCAAAGTGACCTGCCTTTGGCAACTCTGCTCAGCTCTTCTAAACTCAAGATTGTGGCTTCCTTATGGAGTCAGTCCATCTCATATCTGGTCTTCCTCTTCCACCTTTTTTGAATTTCCTTGCATTATTGTCCTTTCCAGTGAGTTGTGTCTTCTCATGATATGCCCCAAATACAGGTAGCCTCTGGGTTAAGAACGAGTTCCATTTCTGAGAACATCCTTAAGTCAGATCACATGGGTAAGCCAAATGTTTGTCTTGGTATAGGTATATATTTTACCTTTCTATGCATATAAAACACTTAAGAAACACTTCCATATTCATTAAAGAACAGCACCATAATAATGATAATAATACAGTAATAATAAAGTAACTACAGGTACTGAAGACAGAGAGAGATAACTCGTATGCAATTATTTCTTATTATTTGACTTCTAGCCTGCCCCATTAGCCACACAGCATGTATGTGTGTTTGTGTGTAAATAAACAATATTGTAAAAGAAATAGAAATAAAAGAAACAGTTCATAAAACAGTTGAGAACCTTCTTGAGGTAACATTAACCCTACCAATACCTGATGGTGATGGAGATGGGCCTGGTGCTGGAGAGTCAGAGTTTGATAGTGCTGTTGGAGGGAGGGGTGGGTAGCACTGAGGTTGCTTTCCTGAAACAGACATCAAGGGTTGTTTGTGCAGCCATTTTCTTTTCGTAATCATAAATGGCCTTTTAGCAGCTGATGGCCTTGGTAACTGTTTGATAAACTTTGTGAACCTCTCAGTTAGGATCTTGCTCCTCAACCGTTGTCATTCCTAGTTCAAGGGCATGGCTATAAGGGCCAAAGAAGAACCAAAGGGTGCATGTTTATGCACCCTACACATGTCCAGAAACACACTGGCTTGGCTTTGCTTGATTTGACACCACAGAATGAAAAGCTGTGAATATTGTATCCCTAGGGATCTTTGTGGCCAGAGGGAGACATGTCACCAAACAAGTCATGTCATTCCCCTGAGATAGCCGTGACTAACTCTAGGGCACTATGTGGCCACTGGTGGCATATTGCCAAATGCATCCGATAGTTCTTGAGATATTCATAGCTTTTCACTAGAGATAGTCATATAGGGTGCATGGCAGTTCATGTGTTCATAAGTACAAGTTGTTCATAACACAGATGTTCATAACCTGGGGACTACCCATAAGTCAGCTTCAATTTTGTAATTTCTGCTTCCAAAGTAGCTTCTACAGTCTTAAAATAAAACAGTAGTAGTTTGCAGCAACAGCAATTCAGAAACCATCAAAAACCTAGGCAAGTAAAATAATTTTTACCTGGCACACTATTTGTTCGTGTTTGGTGCCAGGCAAACTGATAAGGAATGTGGGTTTCACAGTTTAAGCACTAGCACTGAATAGTCCGCAGCCACAGCTGTCATGGGCCCTACTTTACAAAGGACAGTGCCTTCCTACCTCTTAAGATCTGAGGTGGAGGTCCTTCTCCGGGAACCCTCCTTGAAGGAAATTAGGAGGGTGGCTACCCAGAGAAGGGCCTTCTCTGTAGTGGCACCCCGATTATGGAATACATTCACCAGAGCAGTTTGCCTGGCACTGACACTCTATTGCTTTCAGAGCCAGGTGAGAATCTTTTTATTTTCCTATTATTTTAATGTTTAACTGATTTTAAAGAGGGTTTCTTTTACTGGAAGTTGGATATTTTATTTTGTGTTGCTTTTATTGTAAAACTATCCCAAGATGCTTGTAGCAGATGGTATATAAAAGCCATAAATAAATAAATAAAGGGCAGCCATCTATTTGCAGGGCCTGTCCATTTGAAGGGGAAGCAGATCCTTATCTCCTAAGTCACATTTTCAGTGAACAAGTAGAAAGAAACCTACTCCAGATCTTTAAGGATGAATCTGTGACAATGCAGGTGCACCTATCCATCATATCACCCACACTCCCTGAGCCAAAACAGACATTATTAAATCTGTATCTAGCAACTATGTCTTCTGTTTGGAGAGCAAGACAAAGATCATCCATACTATTGTATCCCCAATCACTATGCATGAAAGCTGGACAGTAGACAAAGCTGGCAGGAAGAAAATGGATGTGCTCAAAATATGGCACCGGAGGAGAGTTTTGTGAATAACCTGGACCAACAGAAGGACAAACAAGTGGGTTCTAGATCAAAGCAATCCAGAACATTCCCTAGAAGCAAAAAATGGCAAAACTGAGGTTGTCATGCTTTGGGCTCATTATGAGAAGGCAAGACTCACTGGAGAGGACATCACACTGTGGAAAATTGAAGGCAGGAGAAGAAGTGGAAGACCAAATTCAAGATGCAGCAATTCCTCAGAAGAAGGAACAGCCTTGAATTTGCAAGATCTGAGCAGGGCTTTCAAGGACAGAACATTTTGGAGGGCATTAAATTCATAGGGTCACCTTAAGTCAGAGGTGACTTGACAGCACATAACAACAGATGCAGTGGATTTAATCCAGACATCAGAAGCCTTCTTACCATCCCACACTCCCTAGGAATCCAATTTAGATTTAGGTCCCTATGCTTACTCCAGCATAAAACAAGGCTGTGGGAAACACTACTTCTAGCTGCAGATTTAACACAATGTCTGTTTTGGCCTTCAATTATGCCAGCAATTATGTGCTGCATGCTAGAAGAATCTTGTGCACAGATGCACCAAAGCTTCAAGTAGCTTACAGACCTCCTGGGGTCATCTCCCCCCAGTTTCACCAGGACTCCCACCCACAAAGTCCACCTGGGAAGGGTTCACAGTGCCAATTCTTTGCGTTGTGAGAATATCAATCAGATCAGGTTCCACATTCTGACTGCATGTATAAGCACAAAAAATTTGCAGTACAAAAATTCCATGGCTAGCTGAAACTTGAGGCAGAAACACAAGACAGAGGAAGTTCAAACTCTTGAGTAACAGTAAGCGGTCCTTCAAGAACAGTGGCAAATGCACGTAACTCTTTTTTATAGAGATTGAACAGAGACATATTGACGATCGCCGTCCCGATTTGCTTGGTTAAGATGAGAGAAGCAAAATGCATGCACCACCAGCTTTGGGCTGATAACACGCAGGCTTTGTAATGGTCCCAAAAAGAAACACATCACGACGTATAAGCTGTGAACTTCTTTTAAAAATGTTTTTAATTAAAAATGCCACTTATGAGATGCCAGCTGGTGGATATTGTGGTGCTGATGTATGACATCCTTTCTGACACCCACAGCATGGTAGCTCCTTGCCAAACTGTATGCCAGGCTCCCACAATGCCAATAGCTCAAATGTTGACATTTCCCCCCCAAAAAATGGTGGATGTCAACAGGAGGCTTAGAAAGGCTATTTAACTTTGCTGTTTCTAAGAGAAAATATTGTTCTGCACCATGGGAGCCCATCTTGAAACTGTAGAAGACAAGGAGAATTCATCTCTATTAATCAGTTTGCAATTCTCTTTTATTATTTTGGAAGACTGGGCTGCCTTCTGCTGATATTTTTTAGTTATTTTTATTTATTTATGGCCAGCTCTGGGGTTAATGGGGCCTTTGGCAGGGTACTCTCTGGACAGCACCCAGCAGCTATGGTTTATTTTATTTGAGAGATATCTAGGCAGCCTTTTAGGACAACCACCCACCCAAAGTAGCTTACAACAATAAAAACCCATTTGCTAAAAATCAATACAGCAATAAAATAGCAAAAAATTCTTTAAAACAACAAACACTAGCAATAAAAATATGGCCCAAACAGTCCTAAAAACCTAAAACACAATTGCTACTACAAACTAGAACAAACCACCAAAACATAACCAGGAGAAGGCCAGAGTAATCTAGTAGGTCTTTCAGTTACAGGTGCCATATTTGTTTTCCCAGAACTTCCACTGTGCCCCAAAGCTTGCACTGTTCAGTGGCATTGTGGGTAAGCAAAAGAGGAAAGGCAGCATAATACTAACAAGCTGGCTGGCATGCTTTTTCAGCGGTTTGGGGGTTGACCTCAGTGCCACTGATTTAACTTGTGCCTGGGGCACTGCATTTTGGGAAAGCTCCGGTGCTGGTCGTAACCATGGCTCCTGGGGATCTGAAGCAGAGGTTTCAGCAGGCACCGCAGAAGCAGCACGTGCCAGGAGTGACCGAGAAATGGTGTCAACGCATCCTGGTCCTCTCTGAGATATTCACAGTGGATTCAAACTGTTTCAGATTTCTGTGAACCCAGGATGCAGACTTTGCAGCAGGCTGGCCTTTCCCAAGTCATGCAGACTTGCAGTATGTTTGTTTTTTGGTCTTACTTGCAGGGTGGATGGGGAGAACTGGGTGAATTTGTCCTTGCTTAATGCACCTTGATAGACATCCATAAAACAAAAATGGTTCTGAAAATGAGAACATGCCAATCCATGACAAAGGAAGCAGAGATTTAACAAAATCCATCCACCGTCTATGTATAATTTGTGCATAAAAGTGTTAGGATCACACCTTTTTGCCCTGGCTTCTTGCCACACCGAGCCTTCTTATTTGTTTGTTTGTTTGTTTGTTTGTTTGTTTGTTTGTTTCCCACCTTTTTTCCTTCCGAGGAACTCAAGGTGGCTTACCTAATTCTCCTCCCCATCTTGGGGGAGCCCATTACACCAGTGAGCATGTGTTCACCCCAGTGCGCCTAGTTTCTTATTGTGCAACATGTGACACGTTTGGCACTTCTACACGTGGGGCTCCGTGTGGGTCAGCCTCTGTGCAAATAAGAGCTTGGAACCGAGTAGCCCACCCCTGCTCCAAGGAAAAGGTGTAATGATGGCTTGAGAAAACAAATATGGGGAAAGCAGATGTGTGCATCTGCGTAATAGATTTAGAAATCTCATCCTCCGGTTCCCAGGGAAATGTGAAATTAAAAAGAATGATTAAATATTTCCATAAAAGCAAGGAACATAGAGCAAATAATACAAACAGACATGTCCTTTCTTCAAAGAAGCATTTAAGTGTCATTGCTTTCCTTTTGAAAATCTGATATATTGAGGGGCAGTTTTCACTGCAGACATGATCCCCAACATTGGATTCTAAGTTAGGAATCTTGGAAGGATTTGGCCAGTGAATTAGCTGGCACGCTTCTCACTTTCTGTCAGTGAGTTTTGGAATGTCTGGTAGTCATTTGTTAAGCTTCCTTGAACTTCTCACCTTGGCTGATGGACAACTACTCCAGATCTGTGACAGCCAAGGTATCACAGCTTTGTTGCATCTACCGCAATTAATCTGGCCGCTTCTCAAGATCTCTCTCTCTCTCTCTCTCTCTCTCTCTCTCTCTCTCTCTCTCTCTCTCTCACACACACACACACACACACACACACACACACACACACAGAAAACTTTCCTTGGCTCTTGCAAGCAGACAGGGTCTGCAAAAGCTTCTACCCCGTTATAAGCCTCTAACTTATTTGCCAATATCAATAAATGAATCTGACACGACGTCGAGGTTTCACAGCTAAATGGGAGCACCCTGCAGTCGTGTGTGAAAGCCAGCCTCCACAAAAACGGGCCAGTGGCTGGCTGAGAAACAAAGACCTGTGGGCTTGATCAGAGCTGACATCTGTAAGATAGTCAGCTCGCTTCCTCCTGTTTGGAGAAGCCAGGATTTTGTGGGGGCAGGACCTGATATCGCCCACCAGCAGAAGTCAGCACCCACAACATGGCCCAGGAGGAGAGAGCACCTGCTTTGGGCATAGAAGATCCCGGGTTTGAGCTGCATCGTCTCCAGGCAAAAATCCTTGCCTGAAATCCTGCCAAGCCATTGATGCTGATCAGCATGCACAGCTCTGGGCCATTCAGACCCATGGCTTGACTCGGAATATGTGCCTAGAGCTTCCTGAAGCGCAGTGCAGAGAGCCCTGATATGGGCTATTCCGCCAGCATGCAAATCAAAATAGTTCATGAAAAGCAACCCATTTATGGAATGGATCATATCTGTGGAACTAGCAGGAGGAAGCTCTGCTGAGGTGGCCCATGCTGGACGGGGGCACTGGGCTCCCACCACGACTCTCTACAACGTGCGGGCTTCCAGCTGTGCCAGTGGTGGGCTGGTCTGGCCCAAAAGCATGAGCAGAGGTGCCTGGGCAACGCAGGCAGGGCCGCAGGTTCCAGTCCCCCTCACTGATGGGGCTGAGCCAGCCATGACCTCTCAGCCAAGGGAGCCGTGGTTGGGTTCCAATGGAATGCTGGCCTAGGCAAAGGGCTGGGAGCCATGAAGCCAACTAATAAAATGAGCAAGGAAAGCAGAAATGCCTGAGAACAGCATGGTCGCCAGCCCCAGCTCCACCTCAGGGGTCAGATGGGAGGGCACGCATGCACACATGCGCACACACCCACAATTCTATCCAGAGTCCGCAAGCAGTGTAGATGAGCACCCTGCAGTCACCTGATGAGGCCCTCGGATGCTTCCACAGAAGGGCAGTGAGTAACACGCTTCTTCCTTCCGTGGGCATTAGTGGGGTGGTGCGTGTGCCCTTCAGATTCACCCTCAGTTGAGCAGCTATAGACCTGGGCCGCTGCCTCTCTGCTTGGCCACCATTCTTTTATCTCTGTGGATGGGCACTTTAGAAGGGAGGGGAGGGTGATCACCTTTCTTTCCTGGGAGCCCCGTGGCTGCCCTATATAAATGGGGAAAGCATGCATTTCAAGCAGGGAAAACACATGTTTTTGAAAAGAGCACCTCTCTCTCTCTCTCTCTCTCTCTCTCTCATTACACACACACATTCACATTGCAAAGTGTGCATTTTTATAAATACCTTTTATGATCACCATCACAAATTCTTGCAGGGAAACGGTTCCTGCCCATGCTCACATTCCAGACTGAGACCTGGATGTGCTCACATGTTTTGGGAACAGAAATGTGCATCCTTTGGACATCCCTAATCTGACCCTTCTGGGTCCAGGGTTTCCTTCAAGGTCCCCCACCTACCTCCAGCCATGCCTCTTTCTCCTGACTACCACTTGTTTGGTGTTTACCTGGCCAGTGCGGAATTTTTCTCTGAAATGGCCTTCCAAAGGCTTGGCTAGTCGTAGTAAGAACTTCAAGCTAAAATGTAAAAATACTATTTTTGTCTCTTCTGCTCCACTCCTCTTGCTTCCTGCCCCACCTGCCCTGGGGATGCAGAGCCGGGGAGCATCTTCACAACGGAAGTTGGCCCGCAGGCTGAAGGCGTTTTGGTGACCCTGGCCTAGGCAGTCTTGGATAAGGTATTCCACAAAAGTTTGTTTTCTGTCTTTTTCTGCTCCTGCTTTTTCTCATAGGAATACAATTCAATTTTTCAAGCTGTCAAAATAATGAGCTATTTTTCAGCCTCAGTTTCAAGGGAGACAGTCTACCAACTATAATTTCACATACGTTACAATCTAGGCATTGCACTTTCTTGCCCAGATTAAACTGTTAATATCTTTTTGTTTGAAAAAGACCATAAGTGGTGCTGCAAATGGGAGAAGCTGAAGCTTCTTGCGGAACTTGCTGCCTGAAACACACATAGCCTCCGTCTCATCATAGCATCACGTCACCAGGCAAGGATGTTTCCTTATTTGGGAAGATCCCGTCCATCCTTCCTGGGGCATGCTGGCTGCCAATGTTCCCTTCTGCCATTTCAGCATGATTAATTTTGTGGTGTTCTGGCCTTGCCTTCTTTAATGTGCGTTTGCCCTCAGGAAAATCCTGGAAGAAGCAATGGCTATTCCCATGGGAGTGCCTTATTCCCGATTTTTGCACGGCTCCTTTGCAAATGAAGGCTAGGAGCATTCAGGCAGTTTTCCAGTGCCGTGCATGGGGCGCTTTTTCTGGCATGGGAATGGCTGTGGCTTTATTGCCCATTAGCTTGCCCCACCGGCACACATACACACTGGCAGTTTTGCATCAGGACTGAAATCAAGCATGGTGTGCGATTAAGCAAAGCTGGAGCTGCACCAAGTTTTTATTGTGCACTCAGTAACCCCCATGGCACACAAGGCTGCTCATTTTCTTCCTCTCCCATGCTGTCCCTCTCCTTCTACTCCAGAATCATCATAACCAGCTTCATTCTGATGCTTCTTCTTTGGACGATGTATGGGGCATATGCCACTGTGTGCACGCTCAGCCAGCACTGCCCTGGCCCTTGCCATGGGGTGGGAGCCAGAGAAGGTGCCCCATCTGGGCTCCGGCTTTGCAAAGCAGGGCTGCAGCTCCGAGATCCCTGCATTGCTTTCTGTGGCCCAGGACCCTCCCAGGACAGCTCCTTCTTACCTGCAAAAGCCACCTCCACTCAAAAAACACAGACTTGGGGGTGCCTTTTCATGCCTGCCTGCCTGTCTACGTAGTCCTTGTAACTGGTGGCCTACTTAGAAATAAATCACGTGGTCTTTCCTCGTGCCCAAATCCCATTGACTTCAAGGCAGCTAACTTGTTGGAAAATCTGCACAGGAGTGAGCTCCACTTGCTAGCTTCTGGATGGAGGGAAAGGGTCTCATTGACTCGCAAGGGCAGGACCCAACAGCAGCACCCTTTCTCCTGTAGAAGGGGCTTGGACAGAAGGAGCTTTAAAAAATAGAACTATTAAAAAAATATCCATGTTTTTGCCCTTTTGTACCTGCACATAGCTACTGGGATTGGGGGGAGTGTGCACAGGGCATTGCACTTCCTTGCTTTTGGGGGGAAGGAAGTGGGGTGCTCATCTCACTGGTCTGACCTTACAGGAGTGCTGAAGACGGGAGCAAGCAGGGCCACCCTTCCCCCTTCTCTGCATTGTGTGGGAGGGGGGCAGGAGGAGCTGCATGTTTTCCTTGTTTTGCATCTTCGCTCCTGCACACCTGCACCTGGATAATTGAGCTGAACACAAGCAGGAAAACAAGGGGCCTGAAAAGGCCATTTTCTTGCCACCTCCTCTTGATACATACCCAAATAATGGCAAAGGCCATCGGGTGAGGGACACCCATTCATTGCAAGGGGGAGGGTGTATGTGATGCAGAAAAGCTGCATGAGAACCGTGGAGGCTCCACCACAAGTCTCGTTTGTGTGCTAGGAGTGAGGAAGGGAGGATATGGACATAGCAGAGGGGAGTCTGCAAGGAAACAAGGTTAGGTACAGGTCCATCCTGAATCCCCTGATGTACACCCCCCTCCAAAACTCAAAAGAGACAGGGGGAACCCACCGGGAGCTACCTCAGGATCACAGGATGGGGGGATGGAAAGCTCAGCCCTCTCCCCCTTCTGTTCCACCTGCACACTGACTGCGCATTTGTAAAATTACATGTTGGCATTGCTAATGCATGGGAATATGATGCTAGGAGGGATCATTTCATTCACAGAGAAAGCCATTCAGAGAGGAGATTGCAGGTTTGTTTGTCTCCAGTGTGGGACACCGGCAAATGAGTGATCGCCCACCCAGCTGCCACTTTGAAAACTAGTTCTCAAAATACCGGAGCAGGGAGAGAATCCATTCAAGATGGGTTAGAGGTTTTGAGCTCAGTGCCTTGCTTCGTCAACAGCTCCCCTCCGTAGCACAACACCTCTTGTTCCAGATTATGATTGCATCCTAATACATGAGCATCCCATTAAGCCATACACCTGCAGTGGCTTTATCCGAAGAATACTTCATCGCCGAACGCATCGCATGTATAATAGCATCGCTGTGCCAAAGGAGAGAACGGTGGTGGGGAATTGATTTAAGGCCAGGATAAGTAAAGCTGGCATAGAGCTGGGCAGGGTGATTTCTCCTCTGTCCTTGTATTGCCACTTAAAACATAAACAAAATAGTGCTCCGCATTTCCATTAGCCATGCAAATTTAATGAATAACACATAGCACAGGAGACAACCCTTCTCCTATATCAGGTTGCAAAGAGAGTTTTGTTTATTATTTATTTATTAAAAGCCTGGCTGTAAATTTCTCATGTGGTGCTGTGGCTAAATATGAACCCCAAAGGGTGTCTTTGCTGCACCCCTCTCCTCTGCCAAAGGAATCAGCCAGTGGCTGTAGGGGATCCCTTTCCTTCAGCTTCAGCACCCACTTCCCATCTTGCCTACATTGCAATGTTGTTGAGAGCCCCCACAAGAAGAATAGGGAACCTCAGCCCGGGAAACCAAATCCAGCCCCCTGAGGATCCCAACAGATTGATGGCCACACCCCTTTCCCCTGAACCCGCCCCTTTCCCCCAAACAACCAATCATTTGGTGGTTCCCAGGACATTGTGCATCCCACTCCCACCCCCACATTCCAAAGAAGGAATCTCTCTCTCTTAAGGGTCAGTTATTGGCAGTAGAGCGTCAGACTACAAAATGCTGGTAAGGCTGTGCTTGGGCCCACTGCTTTTGCTTTGGGCCCCGCCAGAATACAGACCCAGTGAGCTTCTCCAAAAGAGATTTCAGTCCTTGGTTGGATGAGGCTCAACACACCTGCCCTGCCAGGACAGTAATTTTGGACAGCCCACAACTCTGCATAAATGTTCGGTGTTACTGAAGGGAGTGATGGGCAGATGTCACTTGTTCTTCTCTCACAGTGAAGTATGTGGCTCCATAGGATGAGTGGCCATGTGCTCTCCTTTACAAGGGCAGTCCTCTGTATGACAGCACAGCTGTGCTGTCCAATTCCAGTTTAAAGGACTGCCTCCTATCACCACTGTCCTACACTTGGAAGGCAGACGGACTAGGAAGGCACAGACAGGTCACCTGGCTCCACTGTTCCATAAGACAGTGAGATGTCCTGTGCTTCTGCAGCAGTTATGAAATCTGTTTCTAAATTTGCAAGTTTACATATAAATGAGCATATGGCAACATTTTGGAAATCACTTTCCACCTTTGTCATCTTTCTGGCCGATACATTTCCTATTTTCTTTTTTTTTAGTGCAGGCGATTCTTAAGTAGCCATCCCAATGACATGGCCTTCGTGCTGAAGCTGAACAAATTTGGATGTGGTCATTGCTTGGATAGGAGAGCTCCACTGAATCCCGTGTACTTCGCCTCAATGGGAAAAGGCAAAATGTAAACACAAGACAGCAACCATTTCAGCATCAATAAGGTGGATCATTAACTGTTCCACTGACATTTTTCTGTCGCAGGCCAAGCATGGGCAACGTGTGGCCCTCCAGATGTTTTGCCCTAGAACTCCCATCAGCCCTAGCTGGCATAGACAGGATGACCAAACATATAGAAGGCCACATCTGTCCTCCATACCATAGGCAACATTGCTTGTGTCTGCAGAACTTCATTTCATCACAGCCACAAGAGGACAAATGCAGCCACCAAAATTCCATTTGGAACCCCTTCAAGCTCCTCCCATCTGGCAGCTACAAAGCACAAGGAGAACCCACAATGAGCGAGCAGAGCAGCATCTGCTCCTCAGCGCAGCAAAACGGAAAGCCACTGTACCGTTCGCATAACGCATAGATGCAACCTTAGAAAGGGTTATTATCATCGAGATGCATTTCCAGTGCTTGGCGTCGTGCTCAGACAGGTGCAATGGGTGGGCAACTAAACATGTGAGATTTTTAAATCTTTAACTCCTTCTGATCAAGGACTCTACTCTGAAAGTGTAGAGCCCCAGCCATTCCACTTGCACAAGCTTGACTTAATAAGGCAGTGCAAAACATGTGAAAAATCAAGGACATCTGTCCCACTGCTTACGTGGTCAGAAGTCACACAGAAAAGACTCCGTATCCTCCTCCAGACAAGCACAGCTGCGCATGGGCACGTGGTTCTCACCCCAGCGGAATGAACAAAAAGTGCAGCTTTTCCACCGAGCAAGCACGCGGTTTTGCACGTGGCCGGCTTAACTTGCTGGGAGCTCTTGTCCTGCGCCCCTTGAGGGTCCTGTTCAGATTCCCAGACAAATCTGACAAGATGAGAGTTGGCTATCATAAGCTCCTCCTGCCACCCACTCCTCTGTTTTTGGAAAACTTGTTCAGTACCTACTTTCTCAATTTCCTTTGAATGGCCCCCAGAGAGATGTAGATAGTCTAAATGTTGCATATTAAACTTTAATTACTTATTTCTCTGTTAGGCAAGTGTGGGAACAAGCTTTCAGGAGATCTATGCGTCACGGCCCTGCAAAGCTCTTGATGCAGCAAAAGCCGCAGTAAGTCCATGAAAAATGACTCAGCAAACTATCACCCCTCCAGCTCAACACTGGGATGCCAGCTGGTCTTCTATTAACAGTAAATTGAAGATTCTTATTTATTTATAAGCATCATTAATCTGATGGCTTTGAATGCAATTTGTTTCCCCAAGAAGAGAGCAGGCGAGGTTTGCTTGGCACCATCCGGGCAAATAAAATGGATGGTTTATTGAGAGTCCCACAATATTTAATCCCTGGGAAGTTACGCTGCAGCAAGAAATTTAAAATGTTTTCTCTTTGCCACCATGACATCAACACAGAAAGTTATGCATATCAGGAAATGTTATCCCATATCAGTATAAACGTGGCACTTGTGTTAAGTTGGCGTAGCACAAGTGAACGCTTTCACGCATGGCAGAGCCTCAGTAAGAATCCTGTTTTTGCTGCCTGCCTGATCAGCTGGTGGGATAGGCAGGTGCTCTGCTGTGCAGCATGCAGTCCTCTGCCCAAAAGCCTTCTCTGCTCAAGTGGCTCCCCAGTCAATGCCCTGTTTCAAGATAAGAAGGGAGAGCTCGGGGCAGGGGGTGGGCTTGAAATTGCCCATCCACAGTAAGCTCTTGCACAACTGACAGGGTGAGCTGCGGACTGAGCAGGTCAATCTTCTCCACTGTGCTAAGAGGTATTGCATTTCTATTTAAATTATCATTACCATTTCTAAATTTGCATGAATACATTTTCATTTGCCTGTGCAAACGTTATGCAGATCGGTGTTCTCTCTTTAGCCAATACACCTTCTCTTTTTCAATCATGCGCCTTTGGTTGGATCCAGGATCCGTCTTCTTTAAGAGGAATGGCTCTTCCATGAGAGAAAGTGTTTCATTTGTGGAAGCTCCTCCAGTTGACTGGGGGGACCCCCTTCCCCCCACAGTTTACCCCATTCAGAAGGACCTCCTGACTCCCCATATAGCATTTTCAGGGGCCATGGGAAGGCAGGGCAGGGAAGCCTATCAGTGGAACTGATCCAGTGTAAAGCATTTGCAATCACCCTCATGATTTGCAGGTTGTTCAGACCTGCTCCAGGCAGTAGCTCATTAGTCCTGAATTTGGAAGGGAGAAAAAAGCTATTACACATTCAGCACATGAGAGACTCGGAAGACCAGATGCCAAGGAGGGATGCTAGCATTGTCTCTCCCTTCTGCAAAATTTGGTAGCTTGTGGGGGCTACCAAATTGCTTAGGAAGGGGCTGTAACACCATGGCAAGTCACATGCTGTTGGACATGTTGTGGAAGGGGGTGCTGGTGGCATCCTGAAAGCAGAGGAAAGGAACTAGCAATATCTCTTTCCATGATATCGTCAGATTACAATCTCAGGGGCCCTTTCTGCGGCCACAGGTTGTTTCGTAGATGGTGGCAAGGTTGCAAACTATTTAGCCCTTTACCTCCTTTCCACTTTCTTAAACTTATCCAAGAGAGATGTGTCTTCTTAGAAATTAAACTGGTTGATACAGAACCCTTTCCACCTGGTCCTAGAGGAGTAGGGGATAGCTCTGGTTCAAACATCCGACAGAAAAATAGGGGTCCACTCAATGGGCTCGGAGCTTGTTGAAAGTCCTGGGCATCTTTGCATGGAGTGGCACATGGGATCTGCATTGCTCTTGGATGCAACACCAGCTACCTCCTTGCCGAAAGTACATTTATTGCTGCAATCATGGAGACCATTCCTAGAAACCAGCTGCTCTCCCTGAAGCTTCCCAAGTTGCCTGCTGAGCTTTTGGTGCCACTATATTCCTCAGGGCAGGAAATGAATCATATCAGGGAGCCTGAAAGCAGCCCGTAATGATGAGAGAAGGGCATTGTGGATATGCCATTCCATTCGGTCACACATCCCAGAGTTCCATTGCAGGCAAGTCCTGGGGTCAAGCCATGGGATGGTGACAGATCTGCCCAATGAGACATGCGAAGTACACATAAATGAGGGAGAGTGGTCCTGTTTCTGGTAGGTGAGAAATGGCCATGAATTGGTGCTGCAACTCTCTAGTGTCTTTTGCTGAGAAGTGCAACAGGGATGCTAGGCAAGGTGTCAAAGGAAGAGCCGGTCATCTGTGGACAACAGCTGGGGCTAACCTCTCAAGGCCTCATGCTTGGGGTGGGCAGAGCCTCAGCCACCCCACACATTTTCTCTCTGTCACACATTTCTGGCTGCACACACTTTCTCTCCTATTCAAATGCACACATCCCCATTCATCTATTCATTCACTCACTCACTCTCTGCCACACACATTCCGCTCTCTTTCTTCCTCCTTCTCTCATGCGCTTTTATTCTTTGCTGCATTGCCTCATGGGGGAGATTTGGGGGGCGGGGGGAGTGCAGCATACAAGGAGAGTTTAATCCTGCCCCCAATTACCTTTATGCATCCATTAGGCTTTGAGATCTACGCAGGGGGCCCTCCGGTGTGACCATCCCTCAAGGAGGTGAGAGGGACGGCCATGAGGAGGAGGGCCTTTTCTGCAGCTGCTCCCCATATCTGGAATGCTCTCCCCAAGGGGATTCGCCTGGTGCCTTCCTTACTCTCTTTCCAGCACCAGGTGAAGACCTTCCTTTTTAAGAAACATTTTAATAACTAATTGCCATAGACATTTGTTTTCTATGTTTTACTGTATTCTATTGTTGTTTTTAATGTGTAATATGTTATGATTTTTATTAAGTTTTATTGTGTTTTTCTCTTGTGTTGTGAGCTGTTGCACAACAGGGTGGCATACAAATGTGTTTGTACAGATGGATGGATGGATGGATGGATGGATGGAGAGAAAAGTCCCATTCTCATGGATGGGACCCTAACCCTACCTGCTACTCTGGGAGCAACTCTGGGTCTTCCCTGGTGTGTTTGTGTTGTAGAGAGAGCACAGGGATAGCCCTCCCATGCTGTGACCACTGGGGAAAAAACTCTTCCCACATGGCTTGGTGGGAGGAAGGGCACGTGTGCATGAATGGGGCTTCTTTTTAAGTGCAATTGCTGCCTGGAGGCAGGGGGAGGTTGAGGAGTGGAGGTCGTGCGCCAGATCCAAGAGGACTGCAGGCTGCACCGGGCCTCTGGGTCAGCTATTCGCCATCCTTGCTCTAGGAAAGCCAGTGGCTGGAAGGTGCTTTCTGTAATGAGTGCTGATGACTCATGGGCACTAGCTCCTATTCTCTTCTGCCAGTTGGGCTTCCAGAGGGCTGCATGGCAAGAGGGAAACATTCAGCAAGAGCTGGAAGGCAGCCATCTGAGGAAGCTAGACCCTAAGCTTTGTGGTGACTGGGAAGAAGCCACTTGGGGTGCTCAAAAGACAGCACCCCATTTGTTCCATCAGGACAAATTTAAAGATCACTGTTGGATATAGGAGTGCTTGCCCATGACCTCCTGGCCAGTGCGTGGATCTGTAAATAAACAGAAATACCATACAGCTATAGCATTTCTTCTCACAAGGAAACTAATCCTACAAAATGTCCTGGAACTTACGACAGACTAAGTGAGTTCAGATGTGAAAAACAGCATGGAAAACAATAAAAATTCTCTGAGTACATCCTGCGATTTGCACTGTGCAAATCTGGTTTAAGTTCAAATTTGAAAGGTCAGATATACAACATTAACATAATATTTCATGGCTGATGTTACATTTCGGGGAAAACAAACTGCAATAGGAAATGCAAATGATATTTCTCATCTAGGGTGACACATTAATATCTGAAGCTGCAATTCACATATTGATGTTTTAAAAAATGAAACAGGACCTTCAATTCCTGTTAAGGGCTTATTGTGCCACCCATGGTTTCCTGAAAAACCCAAGTAAACATTTCTGTTCTTGTTGAAAATGCCTTTTATTTACTTAATGAGGCAATAGTCTGAGCGGTTCTATGGATTTGAGTAAAGCTAGGAATTATCCTCTTTAGAAAATATATTTTTAATGTGCATAACAGGAAATAATAGTTCTCACCTACTACAGTTATTGTTTTTATATCACATTTTTGTACAGGTAAGATCACTGAATGCAGTGCCATCCAATCAGATCTAGGTGGGAATGCACTACTGAAACAAGTAATATAGATTAAAATGGTTTCTTTCCTTTCTTTTCATAATGAGCATGATGTGAAAATACTGAATCTCATTACATAGACCTCCCTAAATACAAAAATATGAATATTGCAGTCATATATTTAAAGCATGAGATGCTCATATGCACCCAAACTAACATCACAATTGCTTTTCATAATCTCAATGCATTTCTTGAGTTTTAAAAACCATATTTCATTCTAAGTGTGACTAAATAATCTCATGGAGGTATTCAGTAATGTGATGCATGAAGCCAATTATCTCCCCCAAATATTCACTTTTCTTTTTATCAGTCTATAGTATAGACAAAGTTCATCTTATTAATGCTTTTCAGAGTCTTTTACTTGGGATCGTTATTGTCAAAGTTTTTCACTTTTTAACAGCAGTTTTGTTTTCTCAGTTAAAAAATGGAAGAAAAATGAAGCCATTTGTTTTATATATTTATGCTAATGAAAAGCAAGCTGACTGTCAGCCAAAAAGCAAGCCATAGAATCATGGTTTACTTGGAAGGGACCACTTAGGCCAAAGTTGAGTCCAACCCCACATTCAGTGAAGGAATCTTGTTTAAAGCATCTCCAAACGAAGGCTGCTCAGTGTTTAACCCCTGTGACAGAAAGCCCATCATTTACTTAGGTACTGGATCTCGTCTCTTCCTCCAAATCAACAATTTAATTACTGAATAATGCAAGGCCCAGGGCTGAACCCTGCATCATGGCACTTGATGCCTCCGTCCACTTCAATAATATACCACTGGGAATTGTTTAGCATTCAGAGGACAAGTCTGAGCAACTCTTGAGCTCACACACTCTCCCTTCCTCTTTCTTTCATGGCCATAAAGAGGAGACATCACTTGTTTAGATTAACCTCAACTTAGTGTATCATTGAAACCATACATTGTGGTTAATCTTATCCTTAGGTAGCGAAAAGAAGCCAATTTTGTAAACTATGACTTATCAGATTGTTTCCTTTAACCATATTAAGATTAAGCCCAAATTCATTAAGTTGGACAACACAACAAACTGTGGTTAAGGTAAATGACATGAAAACTTCCAAACTCTTCCATACTATAATTTGGCCTTACATCCAGATCAGCTAAACCTTTAGGCATTCTAAGCTGTGATTTTGCTGTTGAATCTTTAACAGATGATACATACTGTTAGATGGAGAAGTTTATACTGCCATTCAGATGCAATTAATCATCAAAGTATGCTCACCATTGAGAATTGTAGTTGGATATAATAATGGGAGTTGTGTTAATTCAGACTCTGCAGTACTCCTGAACTGGCCTAAGTCAAAGCTTTTCTTTTGGAATCTTAGTGGTTTTTTATTGTTTGCTGGTGAGAAATAATTGGAAATCATCGAATAATTCTAGAAATAGCATGCCCACCATTGTTTAGTATGGATGAAACTGGAGGAAAGGCCTGAATCATATGCCATCTCTATGGTCAAAATGGACATCGTCCTAGAATAATGAGAATCCTTAAGGCCATTCTGTTCATAGGAATGAGCCATTGTCCCATTTAGAGTGTGTGAGTGAAGTTTCCTTCCCCTTGTGTTTCAGGATTCCTGTAATTGGCTCAAATAATAAATATTTGAGTGAACTTCCTCCTGACCATCTCCCCCCTGCAGCTTCCTACATTCCTCCCTAATGGTGAAGGGTGGCATTACTTGTTACAACCTCATTCTTCTTACTTCCTCAAACAGAAAACATATGCAACACATCAAATTTAATGTTCTGTAAGATATTCTAGGACTGGAATTTACTGGAGTGTGGCTGTCTTTTCTTTTCCTCCCATCCTATTGAAGGCCCTTGTTAAGGGCTATAGCCTGGATATTTAGAGTTCCCATGTCACCTTTACAAATTTATGGCACCACCGTAATATGCATCTTTGCTACTGAAAGAATGCTGAAATAAAAGATGCACAGAATGGATTCAGGAAACTCCAGTTCATTACTGCTATCAAAAGGCTTGACCGCCATGCATACATTTCTACTAGCATCTTCCCCAAACACACCATGCCAGAATTGATACATGCCAGATTAAAAGAACTTGTAAAGAGCAGTGGCTAAGAGCCTAAGCAACATCAGGACATGGCCTTCATGTTCCCCTTAGGCTTCCCACTCATCTTACCCCCATCACGATATTTTACTTATTCTTGACGTACAGTTTCCTGTAACAAAAACTGCTGTTCACATACTAAGGTATTCGTGTTCCTATTAAAATAACCAATTAATAAACATGTAGAGGTACAACAAAAATGAGTAATAGAATCATCATCATGATTGTGCCAAGGATTGTTGTAAAGTTTACAATAAGTTACAGATGTAAGGATTTTGCTCAATCTTTTTTCGTCTGTGTTCTGCAGTTTGTTGGACATCTTTCATTCTGTTCACTGATGATATCTGACTTTTTGTCAGAGATGTATGAAATTTTCACTCCATTTTGCACAAATGCACATTAATGCAAGTATCCACTCCCAGTAATGTACATTAAGAGTAATGTGCACTTGTGTTAATGCACATTAAGATGATTGCAAAGTGGGACAAAGCCCCCACAATTTTTAAAATTTAAAACAAAGATGGTCTATCACTCTGTGAAATCTGAGCAATTCGGGGAAAAACTGGGCCACTGCAGAATCCACAGATTAGGTTTCTATACATTTCTGCATACATTTGAATCAATTGCAGGTTTCTTGATCATCTGTACAGGTGGCCTATGTGAATTGCTGTAAGGTACTATTTAAATGCTAACAGTGCCAGCCCAATAGGGCCAACATTTAAAACAATTCTCTGAATGCTCTATTCAGACATTTCCTGCCTTCTCCTGTCACCCAGAATACTCCCTGGAGTATCCTGCTTCACCTTTGCTACATGGCCTTTAACTACAAGTAGTATCATAATCTGCAATAGGTGAATTGCATTTTAATGAATCACATAATTACATCACCTTGATTCTGGAGGGAGGAGGTGGAATTGTACATGTGATGTTTCCCACAAGACCCAGCTATTCCAAGATCAAAACCTTATTGGTTCTGTTGGATCCAGCTATGGGGGAGAAAGAGCCAGGACTGTAAGAACTCATTGGGATATCATTTACTTCATGACAATGGTGATCATCTTGTGAAAATCCATGCTGTTGATCCATCTGAGTTGTACAGGGGGTGTATTTATTATAGTTCTGTTCCATCTTTCTTTCCTTGCAAGAAAACCAAGGAAGCTTACATAATCTTCACCCTTCTCTTCATTAACAATGTTGTGAGGGAGTTTAGGCTGAGAATCAGTGCCTGGCCCAAAGTCACTGAGTGAGTGTTATGGCTGAATGGAGACCAGAGTCATAACCCCAGTCCTCTACCAGTTTCACTGGCTTCCCATCGAAGTCCAGGCTCAATTCAAGGTGCTGGTCATCACCTACAAAGCCCTTAACGGCTTGGGACCTGGATACTTGAAGGAACGCCTGCTTCCATATTTGCCCTCCCACCCCTTGAGATTGGCAACAGAGGCCCTCCTCCAGGAGCCCTCTGTGAAAGACATCAGGAAGCAAAATACCCGGAGGAGGGCTTTCTCTGCGGTGGCGCCCAATCTATGGAATGTGCTCCCCAGAGAGGTCTGCCTGGCACCGTCGTTATTTGTTTTTCGGCACCAGGCGAAGACCTTTTTATTTAAACAATATTTTAACAATGTTTAGTATTAACTATAGGTTTTAATTTGCAGCCAGAATGAATTGGGTTTTTAATTTGTATAATTTGTATTTTTTTTTGTACCATGTTTGTTTATTTAGGTAAGCCGTCCCGAGGTGTTAAGCGATGGGATGGCATACAAAAGCTCTAAATAAATAAATAAATAAATAAATAAAGTCTGGATTCCCCAAGTTCCAGGTTAATACTCTACCCATAATACCACACTGTGAGTGGGTGACATGGCAAAGTGAAACCTCTTTTGAGTGAGCACATGTGGCTTGGACGTCATAAGTGGCTGGCTGGCATATCGATCCTTCTCTTCATCACTGTCCCCTTTTGAAGGAATATGGCTGCTGCTTTGGCTAACACTAGAGACAGTTTTAGGTGTGAAACTTCAGAAGTAGCACTTACCTTGCACACTCCGGATCACAGGATCAAGGGTTCAGGAACATGTGGGGCTTCCTTATTCCAAGCCCATCCAGTTCATCACAGTTCATTCTAGTTCTCCCCAAACTGGCATTCCTAGATGTGTTGGACTCCAACTTCCCTCAATTAGGGATGTGTGCAAATTATTATTTTTTCTCCGGTTCAGTTTTACAAGTAAGGATCTACCTGAATGTGCAAAATGCTTCCCACTTGGACAAAAAGGGCTTGAGGATTGTTTTTGTTTTAAATTTGATTATGATAGAAAGTAAAAAGGGCAGGTTCCTGGAGCAACACTCAGGGCTTTGAGTGGCTAGTTCTCAAAACAACAGGATTAAATCGCTGTATATTCAACCGCACTACTGCCGAATTGCGTTGCTTTCCTTCTCCCCCTCCCCCACTCCCGCAGCCCTGGAAGCCTTCTCTTCTTTAACAGCCCTAGAGGAAAATGGCACATTAGGACCATCTCCATGCTGGGAGTAACTGTACATATTGAATTTGGCTGGTATAGATGGGTGAGAATTAGTGATGCCTCTAAATCTTGTAATTAGTCAGCTCATTGATTGTACTTCTGCCCAATTATAATGCTCATCTTTTTTTAATGAATCTTGACCAGAGCTTTAAGAATTCACTATTATGTTGAAAATGGACTGCACGTTTCTAAAAGTATGCAGCCTGCATCAAATCAAAACTAGCTTTAGGCATGTGTTGAGTGGCTTAGATTAACCGTTTTCTTACTTGTGATAAGCTAGCATGATGTTACGCTTCTATTACTCTCCTTGGGTTGAAGGTCTGTCAGTTTTTGAACAGTCCTTTCATTTAGTTCTGTTTGGTAAGGAAACATTGACTTGGCCTACTGCTGCTGGTGGGAGGGGGTGTTTCTGTGAAAGGTGACATCATGGCAACCACCAATCGGGAAATATATAATGTCAGTAGCACATGATGTCATGACACACCACATATTCCCAAACTTCAACTCCCAAGATGCACCTTGTTAATCTGTGCATGCAAAGTTCATGTGGAATTAGGATTGCTTTTGAGAGATAAATCTTGTTCAAGCTTGCATGGGTATATTTGATATTGTCCAAAGAAAGACTCGGTTCACCCAGGGTCAGTTTATCCACCAAGCCACATGGAAACCAACACTTGCTAAATTCTTCACATGTGGGAGAGAAAAAAGCTGTGATTTTAAAAATGTGATTCTCAGGTTCCCTCTATCCTAAATAGGAAGACATCTACAAAATAGGTAAATTCTTATCAAAAATGAACTGAAATGAATTTTTCACCCACATGCACCGGTTAAAGGAGGAGGAGACCATGATGAGGAGCTGTTGTTAAAAAGAAAAATAAGAAAGAGGTGATAACTCTAAGTAAGCAATAAGATGGTTGACTGCATAGATATTCAAACATAACCTTTTAAGGGGAAAGTGCTCAAAGCCCCGAGCTTGGATGGATGGATCTGTCAGTTTCAATTGCTTCCCACATTCAATTTTTCTTAAAGTCTCAAGTTGTCTCTGTCTTGAATATGAGTAAATGTGTGACTTTCGGTAAATGTTTATCAAAACTAAATTGAACTTAAATATTCACCCATTCCTGAGCACAAGTGGTCAGCAGGTTAAAAGCAAGCTACACTAGATACCTGGTCAATAAAGAGTAGCTGAGTAACTCTGATAAGGCTTTGCAGCATCATGACTCCCGGTTTTGTTTTCTCTTTTTCCTGCCTTTACCCAGCCCAAGAGTTTCATAAAACACTGATTACCATTGCCAGATGCCTAATGATTGACACTGCAAGACCAAAAAGTATATTTATCTGCAAATATCTGACTTCTCTTGTCCTGGCTACTGGCTAAAAAACCCTAATTTTCTCTTTTCCTGATGTATATTATTTTGATATTTATATGAGAGCTTCCAGTGCACAGGAAATGCCATTTATAAATGAAACCCCTTTCTACAGAGCCTGCCTTCGACACAAGCAGTGAAATTAATATGTAAGCATTAGCTCTGTTGCAAGATCTCAGAGGCATTTCGGTCCAGAGATGGCACGGAGGAGAGGAGAAGACATGACAAGAATCACTTAGGGCTGATTCACACTTCCTACAGCAGAGGTGTCCGCCACATGCACACCGGTGCTTCCCGGTGGACACGGAGTGTTACTGAGAAGATGGAAATGCACAGTGGATGTGCACCAGGGCATTGCAATTGCCTGCCGCACTTGATTTGCTTCCACGGATCAGCAGAGGGGAGCTGCTAATGCCTGGGCCACCGGGACACTCCATCCATTGCAGCTCTTCTTTTGGGCTTCGTAAGAGCCAGCCAAGATGCCCCATGATGGTGAGCCTGCCTGGAGGATAGAGGGCAGCACCACTGATAGCTCCCCCAAAGTGCAAAAGACGAGCTGCAATAGCTGAGAGGGCCCTTGGCGTGGGAGTCACCCGTCTTCTCTGCACTGCTACATGTGCTTTGCTCAGATTACAAAACAGGGAGCGTTTGGTCATGCCTTGGCAGTTCAGCAGTGACCTGGATATGACCCCTGAGGCTGAAGACCCAGTCATGCCAGCTGTGAAAACTGCAGGCCTGAGCACCACTGCAGAGCCTGAGGCCCCTGAGGCTGAGCTGCCAGAGAGCCCTGGGTCTCCCTGGGGCTCTGGGCCAGCACCCCTTTTCTGAGAGCCCTACTCTCAGGATCTGGACAGCTCCAGGGCTCTGCCTGCTGGCCTAGCACCAGAACAATGACCCTGGCAGACCCTGTTGGACTACACCTCACCCTGTTCCAAGGCCCAGTCCTGACCTGGGCCTGTTTGGGTGATGACTCGCACTTGGGCTGCTTATTGGACTGTGGGCGTATATCATCTTGGCCCTTGTTGCTGGGTCCCAGGCATTCATCTAGTAACCTGCTGCTGATGCTCTGGACACTTGTACCTACATCTCATGGTCCCCATAGACCAGTGCTAGCAATGGAACACGCATCTTGGAGAGGTGGAGGAGTCCTAGCTTTCAGGTTAGAGGCCTGTCCTTTTGAGGCTTCCTCCTGGAAAGAAAGGAAAGAGGCATCTTCTCCCCAGAGAGGTCCGCCTGGTGCTGTAGTTATTTGTTTTTCGGCGCCAGGCCAAGACCTTTTTATTCAAACAATATTTTAATAATGTTTAATATTTATAGGTTTTAATTGTGCAGCCAGTGTGTTTCCGAGTTTTAATTGTAATTGTTATTTGTTTTGTCTTTATTTATTTCTGTGAGCCGTCCCGAGGCTATGTAGCAAGGGGACGGCATATAAAAACTTTAAATAAATAAATAAATAAATAATTTTGGAGAGGTGGGGGAGTTCTAAGCTTCAGATTAGAGCCCTGTCCTTTTGCGGCTTTCCCCTGGAAAGAAAGGGTGGCGTTGAAGCCCATAGCATAACATCTTCAGTTTGGTCTAAGACCTCGTTGGCACCAGCTGCTCCTGCAGAGCTTCTGCCATCACTTCTACGCGCCCTGAGCGTTGTGGGCTTATTTCTGAACCAGTTCTCAAGCAGGCTGCAATGTGTGGGCTGTGTTTGTCTCAGTGGGTCATGACAAGTTGTGCCGACATGCCCTACTGTCACCTCTTTCACTGTTCTCACCCTCTCTCTACATCTGGCTTCCCATATTTATGTCTCCAGAAATAATTCTGACATTTCACTCACTCAAAGTGAGCTCACCCTGTTAACATCCCACCCAGAGAGTGTGTTTCGTGCCTGCCAGAATGTGTCTTGGGGAGGCCATAAAAGCTCAGACTCAATCAGCTCCAAACATTAGAAGGTCTTAGAAAATAATTAGCCTTAGTGATTAGTCCTTAGCACTAAGGACTGCCTTGCAGACAGGGATGAGGGACACGTTTGCTTCTCCAATTTTGCAATCTGCAAAGTGAAACTCAGCTAGCTTTGAAAATCTGTACATTTCTGAATTTTACAATGGAGCTCTCCATTACAGGACTCTCTCTATATAACAAAACAATATATGCATTTATATTAGGCAAATTACTTGCCAAATGTACATTGCATACAAAACTGTATCGGGATGAATGTGAATAAAATGCTTATGAATTTCCGTGCACTCTTTAAAAAGGGGGATTCTCAACATTCAGGAAAAAGTTCAGGAAAATGAGAATATGGAAGTGACAGAGCCATCCGTATGTTCCCTGCTTTGTCCTTCTCTCCTTTCCACTGAGCTTATTTTACTTAGGAACGGGCATGTGGGAAGTGATGCTGCAGCAAAGATATTTCCACATCCTGCACCCACACACTTGGTAGTCACACTGCTTGAACTGATCGCACTGCAGCCTAAGATGCCATCACACGGGTGGGCAGGAGACAGACTGGTCTACTGGCTAATTTCTGATGGACCGCCTAAGGCAGCCTGCAGTTCCCATCAACTCGAGGCAGCACGGCCAGTGTCCATGGACTGCGATGCAAAACCTTCGAGGGCATTGTGTTAGGGAAAGGCTGACCTCAAGATTTCTGGCCACTCACAAGATTCTCACAAGAAATCTGCTCAGAAAGCCATTGCTTACGTGCTTACCTGTGAGGCTGGGCGTATCCTCAGCTCTAATCTCACTTCCCCCATGCTTGCTTCAAGAAAGCAATTACCTCTCAAGCCATTATTTTATGTATTGATTATTTATTCATTATATTTGTTCCTCACCCTTTTTCTTATGACAAACTAGAAGTGGCTTACATAATTCTCCTCTTGTTCTCAGTCTTATCCCTGCAACAACAACCCTGTAAGGTAGGCTGGGCTGAGAGTGAGTAACTGGCCCAAAGTCCCCACTGGGCTCTATGGCCAACTGGAGACTAGAACCCATCTCCCAAGTTCCAGACCCGTGCTTTTAACCACTGCACTATTCTGGCTCTCCCAAATTGCTGAGCTCAGAGCTTCAGCCCTAAGAACGTAAGAGCAATCTTGGAATCATGGAGTAGTGGAGTTGGGAGGGGCCAAGGAGGCCATCAGGTCCTACCCCTGCTCAGCGCAGGACTCCAGGTTAAATCATCCCTAGCAGTTGGCTGTCCAGCTGCACCTTGAATGCCTCCAGTGCGGGAGAACCCACCACCTCCCCAGGCAATTGGCTCCATTGTTCTATTGCACTAACATGTCTGGAATTTTTCCTGATGAGCAGCCAGAATCTGGTTTCCTGTGACTTGAGCCCATTATTCTGTGTCCTGAGAGGAGATCTGGGCCCTCCTCTGTGTGGCAGCTTTTCAAATACTTGAGTGCTATCCTCTGTCCCTTCAGTCTTTGCTTCTCAAGGCTAAACATGCCTAATGTTTTTTCAGTCTCACCTCACAGGGCTTTGTTTCCAGTCCCCTGAATGTGCTGCCCTCATCCAAATCTTTTCCAGCTCGCCTGCATCCTTCATAAACTGTGGTGCCCAGAACTGGATGCATTACTCAAAATGAGGCCTTATCAGTGCTGAGGGGCGGGGGAGGGGGGTGCGCTGGTACTTCACATGTTTTGGAAGTGATACTTCTATTAACACATCCAAAATAACATTTGCCTTTTTTGGCAGCCACATCACACTGATGACTCATATTCTGCTTGTGACCTGCAGCAATTCCAAGATCCTTCTCACTTGTAATATTGTTAAGTATCCTCCATAATGAAATGATGCGTTTGGTTTGTGTTTCCTTGATGCAGAACTTAACATTTGCTCCTAATAAATTTCTTTTTGCTGTTTTCAGCCCAGCACTGCAACTTATCAATATCATTGGGTCGGTAAAAGCTATCCCACACAATACTGTGTCATCTGTAGCTCTGACAAGCACACCCTGCATCTCCCCAACCAACTCATCCATAAAAATGTTGACTAGCACTGGGGCCAGGACTGAACCCTGTGGTACATGTTGGGGAAATCCAAATAAATCTTTATAGAGAAAGGTTGTTTATATGTGCCTTTGTGATATAAAATCAAACCTGCAGCATCCCTGCTCCTCTTGCCCAGAAAGAACCAGAATTCCAAGTCAGGCTCCTTTTTCCCTGAAAAAGGAAATTCATCTGTTCCTTTAAGAGACTGAGACTCTCCGCTGGCCTGAGGCAGCTGCTACATTTAGTTGCAAAGTTAAACTGTTTACATTGTCAGCTTCCACATTCTACTGCATGGAGTCATCTGTTTGTTTGTTTGTTTAAGATATTTGTATGCTGTCCTGTGCAAGAGCCTCAGGATGGCTTACACAAATAAAATACAAATACCTAACATAGCATAAAAAATTAACAACCCACTCTGGCTGCAATTAAAATATGATGATAAAATTCAGTATTAAAATGTATTAAAATATTGATTAAATAAAAAGGTCTTAACTTGGCGCCAAAAATCATATAATGACGACGCCAGGCGGACCTCTCTAGGGAGCACATTCCATAGACAGGGCGCCACCGCAGAGAAGGCCCTCCTCCGGGTACTCTGTCTCCTAACATCTTTCACAGAGGGTTCCCGGAGGAGCGCTTCTGCTGCCGATCTCAGGGGGCGGGAGGGCAAATAGGGAAGAAGGTGTTCCTTTAGGTATCCTGGTCCCAAGCCATTTAGGGCTTTATAGGTAATAACCAGCACCTTGAATTGGGCCCAGACTTCAATGGGGAGCCAGTGAAGCTGATGGAGGACTGGGGTTATATGAGAACAACGCCCATTCCCCATCAGCAACCTGGCAGCTCTGTTTTGCACCATCTGAAGTATCCAGACTGTCTTCAAGGGCAGCCCCACGTAAAGCGTGTTACAGAAATCCAACCAGGAAGTAACCAATGCATGTGTCACTGTGGCTAGGCAATCTTCAGCAAGGTAGGGACGCAGCTGATGGATTAGCTGAAGCTGAAGAAAAGCGCTCCTTGCCACCCAGGGCAAAGCCCAAGTCACCTACCCGGGAGCTCGAATCACCCACCAACAGAACCTTTCGTCTTATCTGGATTGAGTTTCAGTTTATTTGTTCTTTTGTTCTGTTACCTGCTGAGCTGCAGCAAACAGCCCTGACAAGTTTTCTTGCATGTCCTAAACCCAAACCCTTGGTATGTACTATTCTTTCCTCATCATCTGCCCTGTTTCTGTATGCCAAAACTTTGTTGTTTAGTCATAAAGTCGTGCCCCACCCATCGGGGCCCCATGGACAACATTCCTCCAGGCTCTCCTGTCCTCCACCATCCTCTGGAGTCCATCCAAGCCCACACCCACTGCCCCAGTGACTCCATCTAGCCACCTCATCCTCGACCATCCCCTTCTCGTTTTGGTACGCAGCTAGAAACCTATAAAACACTCTGTGTATGTTCTGGAAACTTGTAGGTGGTTTGTGCACCTCTGCCCAACAGTGCTGTTGTAGGTTTGTCTCTACAGATGGTTTTTCCTGGATGTTCTCACCAATAAAACTGTTGAGATTTGTAACATAGACATCTTCCTGTGGATCCAAGTGGATATTCTCACAGGCTGCCATCCCGGGATTCCCTGACATATCCTGCTCCCCCACTTTGAGAAGGTGCCATTGATAAGCAATATTTGGCAGCGATGTTTTCAAGTCCTTTACTCAGGTCAAATCACAAGTCCAATCCCAAGTCTTTACTTTCAAGTCCAAGCTGAGTCTTGAGTCATCGCAAGAAATTTTCGAGTCTCATCTCAAGTCCCTTCTCAAGTCTCAAGAGCCAACCTTAACAGAAAAAAGGGAAGTGGTGGGGGGGGGGGAGTTATACCTCCCGCAGTGTTCCCATCTGCACTTCTCTCAGTAATGTATTAAAGTCCTTTACTTCAACCATGCTGTTATTCGAATTTATTAAGATTGTAAATTAGAAAAATGATTTTCTCAACATGATTGGCCCTCAGCCTGGTCCTGTTATTCTCAGTGCTGAAAATTGCTGAAGCCTGCCTCCAATACAGATAGTCCCAGGTTACAGACAAGTTCCGGTCCTGTGAATGTCAAGTCAAATTTGTATGTAAATTGGACCACATGAGAGTAAGCCAAATATTTGTCTTACTCTGTGTGTGTGTGTGTGTGTGTAAAACCTAAGAAACACTTCCATATTCACTAAAACATCTTAAACTCAACACAGCATTGTAATAATGTTAATAATACAGTAATACTAAAGTAACTACAGGTGCTGAAGAGAAAGAGAAAATATGTGTGTATATGTGTAGGTATACAGTGTTGTAAAAAACAAATAAATACTTCTTAAAACAGTTTAGAACAATCTTTTACATTCTTTTAAATCTTATAAAGTTAAGCTAGCTCACTCTAATTCTTGCAGAAATTATAACAAAATTGTGAATATGAAGCATTTTGAGCACTTTAAAGTACTTTGTGCTTTTTGTTTGTTCATTTTCTGAATGTTTCTGAGTTGCTCTGCTAATTTACAATAAAGCATAAGCATAATAAAATGCCAAGGCTCTAAACAAAACCAAACCTAAAACAAACAGAGGAAATAATCAAAACATTATTTCCTTTTATAGAATTGGGTAATATTTGCAGGCTCTTGGCAACTTTGGAGGAGATCAAGCCTGCCAAATGCTACTCAGGCAGGTTCTGGTTCGCTCTCGCTTGCCCTGCTGTCAATTCAGCATCATTTCCCCCTCTGTAGTCTGGGCATGCTAATACTGGCCTAGCTCCCCTTTAGCATTTGCCCTTGTAGCCAGGCCCTCAGCTGCTACAGGCGAGGTATGACGAGAAAAAGAAAATGGCCATGCAACCAACCCTCAAGGACTACTTCAAGGCAGCACCTCCAGTGGTAACCCCCCACCCTCACAGCCGGACTTCAAACCCTGACTATCTAGCACCGGGTCTATCCCCATAATTATCAGTTAATGTTAGGCTTAGTGTTACCTCATGGATTAGCAAGTTATGAATAAAAACAGGATTTCAAGCTTTAAAACAGCAACATTGGAAGAGTAGGGAGAAGTCATCTGGCCACCCCTGCTTCTGCCCTTCCCAAAAACTGCTTTGCCATGGTTCTGCTTCCTCCTTGAGGCCCTACACCTGTCCCGAAACACAGTGACTTGGGTATACCTGAGCTCACACTGCAGAATGAAAAGCCCTACAAAAAGTCATGAATATCTCCAGGGAATCTCTTTTTCCACAAAAAGTCATGAATATCTCTAGGGAAGTATGAGCCCTCATGCCAAAAAGCAACTTGGTTATAAAAACAGTGGAACTCTCTAGTCGAGTCAAGTCCCTAACATGTTGCTCCTGAGGCAAGTCCGAGTTGATTCATTGAAGCGACTAGAGCCAGACTTAGCAGCAAATAGCTCACTTCGAGTCCCCAACACTGATATTTGGATCTGATTCTGTAGCTGAACTTGAGAGTTCTTCCATCTAGCGCACTTTTCACTGACTGGCTAATCAGGATATCATGGAGGACATTGTCAAATGCTTTGCTGAGGTCAAGATATATTCTATCTGCAGCATCCCCACAAGGGAGGTTACCTGATGAGAGCCATGCGAATCAGACCAAGGGTCCACCTAATTCAACGTTCTGTTCCCACAGTGGCCAACCAGTGGCCTCCAGGGAACCTGTGAGAAGGAGATGAGTTCAACAGGCCTATGCTGCCAGTTTTCCCAGTGACTGGAAGTCGATGCTGGTATCAATACTGCAGGTTGCATGGTGTCATCAGGACTACTGATGCCATTCAGAGCCTTGTCCTCTGTGAATTTGTCCAGTTTCCTTTTAAAGGCATCCAAACTGGTGACCATCACTACATTTTGTGGAAGCAAATCCCCAAAGTTTAAGTGGGGTACCTCCTTTTACCTATCCTGAACCTCCCACCAATCAGCTTCATGAAGTCACCGTCAAGTATTATGAGAAAAAGGGAATAAAAAGTCTCCCTATATAATTACTCTACACCATGCAGTTCTGTCCATCTCTGTCACATCTCCACTTTCCCCTTTTCTAAGATAAAGGATCTCCAGTGTTGCAAACATTCCTCATAGGGTAGTGGGTCCAGCCCCTTGGTTATTTTAGTCCCCCTTTCCTGCACGTCTTTCAACTATCCAATTTCCATTTTTTATCGATATGGAGACCAGAACTGTAGGGCATATTCCCAGTATTGTTGCACCATTTATGTGCAAAAGGGCAGTACATTCTAGGAAGTTTTCTTTTCAGTTCCTTTCCTAAATTTGGAAATTTTGGGCTGTGGGTGAGGAGCCACTGCACAGACTTTCATTGAGGCAGGAAATGGGGGGAGATCCATGTTCAGAACTCCATATTTGGACCTGGAGGAGAGAACCTGCAGCATCCCAGATCCTGCCCAGGGACCACCCTATTGCTCTGCCCCACTGCTATTTTAATTATGGCTTTATTAACATAAACTATTTTGATGTTATCTGATGTGCATATCAGTTAGGGGTGTAAGGATTTTATCATATCCAATCCATCTGTGTTTCATGGAATGTCAGGCAACTTTCATTATGTTTTCTGAAATCAGAATCTTATTTAGGGGTGTACCACAGCCGCAAATGTGCAGTAGAACAACCCAGCCCACCCCAAAATACAAAACTGGTCCATAAAACTCAGTCTGTGATAGAATGTGCAGGTCAGATTCACAGAAATCCAAATTTGCTTGACTCCGCTGTGGATTTCTCTGACATCCCTAATATCAAGATAAATTTTAAGCCAGCTCAAGTCTGGGGATAAGGGGAGATGTGAAATAATGAGAAAGGTCATGGACAGGACTCCCTCTGTGGCAGACCAATACACTTATCAGGATTGAATATGAATAAAGTGGACATTGCAAATAAATGTTAGAAGAGCGTGAACTTGGGAGTATTAAATTCCTTGCAGTATGCTCAGTATGCTGCATACCCATTACACAATTATTACTGACAAGAAAACAACGATCCAATCCCTACTACCACAGTCAGTATTTTAGCTAATTCTCCAAAGAAAGATTGTTTCGGGAAGAACTTGTGTGCACATGCCTTGCGCGCGCGCGCGCGCGCACACACACACACACACGCATTTAAAACAGCAGAGCTAGTTCCTTTGCCTGTTTCCAGGAAATCGCCACCACAACTATCACCACTGCTGCCACAAAGAACTCCTCTCCATCCATCCTTGGCTACTTCTTCTTGAGACAGGTGTGCCCTGATGTTGCAAAACTTTCAGTATCGGTGACTGATGAAAAACATTGCTAATATATTAAAAATGGGGGTGTACAAGAATTTAATTTTGGTTTGAGATCAGAACCTACTCTGTTTGCACCCACAGTGTGAAATCACAATGTGATTTCCTGATGAAAACTCGCCCATTTCTCAGCTGGTAATGCTGGTTGGAAAAGTATTTTAAAAGTGCATATATTGGGAAAATCCACATTTGTGTCTGCAGTCTGTGGGGAAGTACACATCTGGGTGCACACTTTTTTAAAACTATGCACCTCAGTGTGGAGTCTTGCAGTTCAAGGGGAGCCAGGGAGATGAAGCTTGCAAATGAGAATGGAAATAAGGTAAGAGCGTAAGAAGAGTCATACTGGGAGACACCACAGGTCCAATTATTGATGTATTACTTTATCTATTAGATTTATAGCCCACCTTTTTTCTCTTAAAGAACTTGATGTGGCTTCCATTTTTCTCCTCCTGCTGCTCTCAATCTTATCCCCACAGTGACAACCCTGTGAGGTAGGTTGGGGTGAGAGCCTGTGACTGGCCCAAGTTCACCGAATTGACTCCATGGCCGAGCAGGGACTAGAACCTGGATCTCCTGAGCCCCAGTCCTGTGCTCTTAACCACTACACCACACTGGCTCTCAGTCCAGTGTTCTGCTCATACAGTGGCCAAGCAACTGTCCACAGGAAACCCACAAGCAGCACAGAAGTGTGGCAACCCATGTTCCCCAGCAACTCATGTGTATAAGCATTCTGCATCTGGTACTGGCGGGGACATGTCACCATCACGACTAGTAGCCATTGGGAGCTTGATCCACCATGCATGCATCCTTTAGAATGGTCCAAACTAGTGGCCATCATCCCATTCCACAGCAGTGGGCCCCATAGCTGAGCCCTGCATTCTGGGAAGAAGTTCTCCCTTGGATCTCTCCAAATCTCCCACCCCTCAGTTTCATGGGATGGCCCCACCATCCGGTCTGGTGTCCACTTTTGCCACACCATGGCTCTGCCAGATCTCCCCTTGCCCATCACTTCTAAGCTGAAAAGCTCTAGAGGGGCAGAGAGTTTGAGGAGCAACTTCCATGTAGCCTGAAGTGCCTGATCCTGCCTAATCTTGGAAGCTAAGCAGGGTCAGGCCTGCACAGAAGTGGGATGGGTGACCTGAGTGTATGATTCTATGATTATTGCTGTCAACTGCCTAGAGAGCTTTGGCTATGGGCAGTATTAAAATGTAATAATAATAATAATAATAATAATAATAATAATAATAATAATAATAACAACAATAACAACTACTACTACTACTTCGAGAAGCTTGACCATTCCGCCTTCACTGATTCTCCCATGCTGAGCCAAAGGGCATTTTTCAGCTGACCCTGCTCAAGGTCATGTAGAAGTGGATGCAGTTCGAATCTTATTCCCACATGAAGTGTGCACTGATTAAAGCTTTAGATCGTTTCCGGTTTAGGCTGCTGATTTTCATCCTCTATAATTTTCTGACTTACGATGTGAACACCATGACTCTGTAATTAGGTGAGCTGTTTTGATAATTTTCCTGGATTTAGTATTTTGAATGTAATTTCTGTTGTCATCTATTGCAGACTTATGCTGTAGGGTTTAGTCTTTTGGAGTGTCTCTACTTCTGGCCTTACCGTTACCATACACAAATTGACTATTACAATAAACAATTAAATGGTCCCATATAATTTTAATTGTATTTATTAGCTCTGTGCTTTTGTCTTTGCTGCTCCTGTAAGCTTGTAAAAAAATGTTTAATGAGAAGTTATTGCTTTTCTGTTTTGTGAGTCATTTTGAGTGACTCCTATTTGAAAGGGGACGGCATATTATAAACTCCATTGATAGACAGATGAAATATCGCTACCACTATGAATTAGATATGTGCTAAGCCTTTGGGGTTTTCAACGCCTACGGAAAATACCTTTTCTATCAGGCATTCCCAGGAAGGTAATCTTGTCTTCTGTAGGAAGGCTTGATTTTGTACTCCTCCTAGATATTTCTTTAATGTACTGATTCATCAATATTGTTAAATGTTATAGTTAAATGTTAAAAATTAAACATGAATGAATAAAAAGAAAAAAGAAGAAATAAAACTAATGCCAATATTTTGGGAGCAAAATGCAATGGACGAAGTTCGAAAACGTTGCCTTATGGCCCATTGTCCAGCTGAGGGTAGGAAGAATTCCTGAGGTTGCAGAGTAGAGGGGTAGTAGTTGGTTAATTATGTTGTTGTCAGTCGCGAAGTCATGTCCAACCCATCACGACACCATGGACAACACTCCTCCAGGCCTTCCTGTCCTCCACCATCCCCCGGAGTCCACTTAAGCTCACACCCACTGCTTCAGTGACCCCATCCAGCCACCTCATCCTCTGCCGTCCCCTTCGCCTTTTGCTGTCAATTGTTCCCAGCATCAGTCTCTTCTCCAGGGAGTCCTTCCTTCACATTAGGTGGCCAAAGTATTTGAGTTTCATCTTCAGGATCTGGCCTTCTAAAGAGCAGTCAGGGTTGATCTCCTCTAGGACTGACCGGTTTGATCGCCTTGCAGTCCAAGGGACTCACAGGAGTCTCCTCCAGCACCACAATTCAAAGGCCTCAGTCCTTTGGCACTCAGCCTTCCTTATGGTTCAGCTTTCACAGCCATACATTGCAACTGGGAAAACCACAGCCTTGACTATATGCACTTTTGTTGGCAGGGTGATGTCTCTGTTTTTTAGTATGCTATCTAGATTTGCCATAGCTTTCCTCCCAAGGAGCAAGCATCTTTTAATTTCTTGGTTGCAGTCCCCATCTGCGGTGATCTTGGAGCCCAGGAAAATAAAAACTGTCACTACTTCCATTTCTTCCCCATCTATTTGCCAGGAAGTGAGACGACCGGATGCCATGATCTTAGTTTTCTTAATGTTGAGTTTCAAGTCAACTTTTGCACTCTCTTCCTTCACCTGCATCAAGAGGCTCTTTAGTTCCTCTTCACTTTCTGCCATGAGAGTGGTATCATCTGCATATCTGAGGTTGTTGATATTTCTCCCAGCAATCTTAATTCCAACTGGTGATTCATCTAGCCCCACCTTTCTCATGATGTGCTCTGCATATAAGTTAAATAGGCAGGGCAACAGTACACAGCCTTGCCGAACTCCTTTCTCAATTTTGAACCAATCAGTGGTTCCGTGTCCAGTTCTCACTGTTGCTTCTTGACCTGCATATAGGTTTCTCAAGAGACAAATAAGATGGTCTGGTGGTATTATTATTATTATTATTATTATTATTATTATTATTATTATTATTATTATAACATTTCTATGCCGCCCCTTGCCGAAGCCTCGGGGTGGCTTACAACACAATAAGATACATTGAAATACAATAGAACATAATAAATTACCAATAAATACAAAAATACAAAAAATACACTGAGATACAATAATATAAAATTAAAATTAACAGTATAAAATAACTAAATAAAGAATATAGGAGGAGAAAAGAGAAGGAAGAAGAAGTTGCCCTGGCCAGATCATATATTTTAACAATTAAAATGATGTTTAAATAAAAAGGTCTTAACCTGGCGCCGAAAAACCAGTAACGATGGTGCCAGGCGGACCTCTTTGGGGAGTGAATTCCATAGGTTGGGTGCCACTGCAGAGAAAGCCCTCCTCGAAGTACTTACTCCCCTAATTTCTTTCATGGAGGGTTCCCGAAGAAGGGACTCTCCCGCAGATCTCAAGGGGCGGTCGGGCATATACGGACGTAAGTGCTCGTTCAGGTAGCCAGGACCCAAGCCGTTTAGGGCTTTATAGGTCATAACCAACACCTTGAATTGGGCCCGGGCTTCAATGGGAAGCCAGTGAAGCTGACGGAGTACTGGACTCATGTGAGCATAACGCCCCGTCAGCAACCTGGCAGCTCTATTTTGCACCAATTGAAGTGTTCGGACCATCTTCAGGGGAAGCCCCACGTAAAGCGCTTTACAGAAGTCTAGGCGGGAAGTCACCAGCACATGTGTCACCGTTGCCAGGCAGTCGTACTCCAGGTAGGGGCACAGCTGATTAATCAGCCAAAGCTGAAGGAAGGCGCTCCTTGCCACCGCTGTCACCTGAGCTTCCAAAGAAAGCTCTGGGTCGAGGAGTACTCCCAAGCTGCAGACCTTGTCCCTAAGAGGGAGTGTTGCACCATTCAGGACCAGGTCAAATCCACCCTCTCTGAAGCCCGATCCACCAACAAACAGGACCTCCGTCTTGTCTGGATTGAGTTTCAGTTTGTTGGCCCTCATCCCTTTAAGAACTTGCCACTATTTGTTGTGATCCACACAATCAAAGGCTTTAGCATAGTCAATGAAGCAGAAGTAGATGTTTTTCTGGAACTCCCTAGCTTTCTCCATGATCCAGCGTAAGTTGGCAATTTGATCTCTAGTTCCTCTCCCTCTTCAAAATCCTGCCTGTACTTTTGGGAGTTCTCGGTCCACATACTGCTGGAGCCTCGCTTGTAGGATTTTGAGCATCAATTTGCTAGCATGTGAAACGAGTGCACTGGTGCGGTAGTTTGAACATTCTTTGGCATTGCCCTTCTTCGGGATTGGAATGTAAACTGAATTATTCCCATCAGGTGGCCACTATTGAGTTTTCCAGATTTGCTGGCATATTGAGTGTAGCACTTTTATTGCATTGTCTTTTAAGATTTTGAATAGCTCAGCTGGAATGCTGTCACCTCCACTAGCTTTGTTGTTGCTCAGACTGCCTAAGGCCCATTTGCCTTCACATTCCAGGATGTCTGGCTCGAAGTCAGTGACCATCCCATCGTGGATATCAGGGACATTAAGCTCTTTCTTGTATAGCTCTTCTGGGTAATCTTGCCACCTCTGTTAGGTCCCTGCCATTTTGGTCCTTTCTCATGCCCATCTTTGCATGAAATGTTCCCTTCATATCTCCAATTTTCTTGAAGAGATCTCTGTTCCTCCCTATTCTATTGTTTTCTTCTATTTCTTTGCACTGTTCATTTAAGAAGGCATTCTTATCTCTTCTAG